>NW_022985549.1:2748803-3286417 GCF_010093815.1 Pseudovirgaria hyperparasitica
CTAATAAGGAAGTACCTTATATAAACTTATTAGATATAGTAGAGGTTAAGTTTACATATACCTCCTTACTAATAGTTATAACTTACTAGTATAATTTACTATAGTATTATTAGAATATTAATATCTCCTTCTAAAAATTAAGGATGGGGTTTAGATATCTAAGCTAAGGTATCTCTAGAATTATATTCTATTAGCTAATATTAGCTATAATAAATTTATTAGATATCTACTATTTTATTATCTTCGAGTTATAAACTTCGTAATTTATTATAGCTTTACCTAAAGTTCTAACTTTATATCTATTAACTATAATAGTTTAGCTAACTTTACCGAGATTATACGATAATCTATACTCCTTTATAAGAATTAATAAAATATAGTTATCTTCTATACTAGTATCTATAAGGGCCTATATAGTTTTATTACTATTTACTATAGGTAATAATACTTTTAGTAATATTAGGTCTTTACTTACTAGAAGGCGCTATAGCTCCTTCTAAGTATATATAATTTAGCTAAGAACGCGGTTAGATCTTATATACTAGCCTACTCTTTTTTCGGATTCTTATAGTTAGATAAAATATATTCTATTTCTCTATACTTATAGTAACGAAGTATACTATAATCCTACTATTTTATAATAGGCGTTATATTTAAGTCTATACCTTATCCTTTTCTATATTAAGAAGTACCGTCTCGATTATTTTAGTATTCTCTTAACGCGTTTCTACCCCGATTTACGCTCTTCTAGTACTAATTATAGTAAGGTTACTCTTAATCGAATGTATTTAATTAACCTCGTTTCTAACCCGTATAGAGTTTATTGGTTTTACCTAGAGAGCCGCGTTCCTTAAGAATGCGGTAGTATTTATTACCTTTCTCCTCTAATTTATATAGATAGTTAAAACTTAATAATACTATTTCTAGTCTTTTACGGATTAACGGAAGTAGTACTTCGCAAAACTAGAATATATAAATATTTTCCTATAGTATAGGGATATTATTCTATAGGTTTTAGAGGTATTATAGTAGTTAAGTAGGTGTCTAGTTTGGTTATTATACCACGCTTCTTAACTTAGATAGTACCTTTCTTTTACGTTCTCTATCCGTTCCGAGAGTGTTTAATATAAATATAGCTAAATATTTCTAGGTTATTATAGATAGTAGCTATACTTCCTTCTATCTATCCTATTAATCGCGGGATTATAAGTCTAGGTATCGTTCTCTAAACGAAATATATTATACTTTAGTAGAAAAGAGTAGAGGGTTATTAAGGAAGTACTTTTCGTAGTCTCTCTTCTAGTCTTTCTACTCCTTTTAGTTCTTCTCTATAAATATAGTCGGGTCTTTAGATTTTAGTATACCTAGGGAAGGAGTAGAGTAAATTAGTAACGAAGCGGCCGGGTATATAGTAGATTATTATAACTCTAATAGTAGGTGAACTAATTCCGCCTAAATTAGTATAGGAAGTCGTCTATCTACTATTATTCGGCGTAGTTCTTTAAGAGACTTCTTAAGTTCTCGTCTCTTTATAAGGAGTTTCGTGCGTTCTACCTATTCTTTAAGGGTTTAAATCTCTTAAGTCTAATTCGCAACGTATTCCTAAAGTTTAGCGATAGTTTATTATAATATCTCGCGTAGCTCTACCACGACTTATTATCCTACTTTATATTATTAGAAGTTACTCGGCGTCTCTACTATTTCTTTATCTAAAAGCTCTATAATTCGGTCTAATATCTCTACTTCTTAGTTAGAAGCGGCTAGAATTAATACTAATTATAGAGGATCCCTATTATTTAATATAGTATTACTTATCCCTATAGTAGATCGCGTCGACCTTCTTAGTTCTAGTTAGACTATCTTAACTATAGTACTATATAGAGAGTAATTCGAATATAAGAATAGGGTTATTAGATAGTAGTATAGTTAGATAGAATAATATAGTATATTCTATTATAGGACGAATTACTACTAAACCCTTTTAGTAGAAATCTAAGAGTATATATATAAAGGGACGCCGATCTATCTAGTATATAACTATTTACCGCCCTTCACGCCACCTTCTAACCCTATTAGCTAAGGTATATATGGATTAGGTTATGCCTAAGGCTAAGTCCTAATACCTTTAGTATTTATACTAGCTATTCTAACTATAGATATTTAATACTAACTTTAGTATAGAATCTAATTATTATATAAGCTACTAATTAGCCTATTTAAATATAGGAGAATCGCGCTATATATAATAGTACCCTTACTCTAGTTATTATACGCTATAGTATCTATAAGACTAAGGCTCTCTTATTATAGCGGGCTTTATATATAAAGGCCTTTATTATCTACTCTCGCGGTTAGTAATACCTTCTTTAGAATTAGTTATTATATATATACTTATATTAAACCTAGGATTTAAGAATACTATACTATATAAATAGATATATTTATATCTATAATAGTATAAATAAATTTAAGATGTATATAGACTATATTAGTCTATATAGCTACTTTAATAATATATACTCTAACTATATATATACTAAAGTAACTACCCGCTATAGTAAGAATTATAAGATTAAGAATATAAAGAATCTCTTATATAATAAGTTTACGTGCTATTTCTCTAATAGTCTACTATAGCTTTATCTATCTTTAGCTAGTAAGCGTATAGTAGATAGTCTTAGTAGCCCTCCTAGTATAAAACGTATTATATAATCTTAGAAAAGAACTAGTTAGTATAGATTTCTAGGGAGATAGGTATTATATAATATATAAAAGTTATATTATAAATATATAGTAGTAGAAATTAAAGAAATCTATACTTAAATCCTATAGAAATCTTAAGCTAATAACTTTATCTAATTAATACTATTAGATCTAGAAGGGACTTCTATAGAAAATGGCTATAGAGACTTCTAACTTCTAACTTTGACTTCTGACTTTTGAGTTTTAGAAGTGTGGCCCGCTGACACATACCGTCCGCGGTAATCAGGCTAATCTACTCGCTACGACAGCTGAGTTTCGTGCGGCCTGGTCTGCAAGCCACACTGCGGGGTTCTTGATCTCTAGTAGAAACAGCTTTGTATCTTCACTTTTCTCCAAAAGCTGCGACGGAGTCTTTATCATATCATGTTTGGTATGCAACGGGAGGCAATTCTTCGCAGAAGCCATTGGCAGCCTGGTCACAAGCTATTAGCATATATCGAGGCTACCCAGCATCGATCTGAACAGGCACTTCCACCAAGTCTGCTCCGCGACTATCTAGAAGATGAAAATGTGTCGGCTTGGCTCAGTGGGCAAGAGCTGTCTGCAGATATAGAAGGAACTGCGGTCGATGTGGATGCTACGATACGTCTACTTGTGTCAGAGCAACCAACGTGGCATCAAACAATAACGTCCTTTGGTATGAGCAAAGTCTCTTATCTGCAAGTTGAAAGGGCTTTTCAGATCCCAGAAGAGGCCCTTTCATGTTTCGAAACTACCCGAGGAAGACACACTTGCCATTTCGACTACGACGCAGATGGGCGCACTGTGGAATCTATAGGTATGCAGAGCTTGGTTTTTTCCAAGAAAATGTATTTATGAGAAACAGCCATCACCGTATCTTTTGCACCAATGTTCCAACTGGGTAACTTCAGTCTTGCGCTCAGATCTTATTGCAAGACTGGGAGAACGAGAGCCCTTCTACATGGTTCAAGTGTCATAGAAGCGAGAAACAAGGTTACGAATGAGGCGTCTACACCTCATATAGACTCCATACAGTGTTTCATCTCTCAAGCTGGACATCTCTTCAATCACCCTCTCTTAATTCCAGTAGCCATGATGGAAGAACGCATCCGCCGCATGAGCTACCATCAAAGATTTGACTTGGGTCAACGTTTGCATCAAATAGAGGCTACTTTGGGCGTCACAAAGGCTGGCCGGAGGTTGCATCACAGCAAAGGCCTAGGGCCCGAGGGACTCATTGAAAGCGACCTTAAGCGAGCAGAGCTTACTGTCAAGTTGAGTACAGCAATCACTGATGCCATTGGATTTACAAATACAATAAAATGCGACGCTCGTTTTATACAGTTCCTGCTGGACACCAACTTCCAGCTACTCAGAGAGGGACTGGTAGATGCAAGGCTACACAGAGACATGAAGGCGATTGTGTATGATCTGAAATGCGAATATGAATCAATAACGGAATACCAGCAAAGCCTAACAGCCAGATTACAGCTTCAGTTGAACGTGGTTAGTTTCTATTTAGTAAAATCTTTTACGGTCGGCTCACGTGCGTAGATGTACTCCTTCATCGCTCAAGCCGATTCTTCTTTGTCTGTAGCCCAAGCAAAGCTATCCTCTGACGTAGCAGCGCTCAATTTCAACGTCGCTGCAGATGCAGGCCTAGATGCTGCTGCCATGAAAGCACTAGCTTTTGTTACCACTTTATTTCTACCTTCCACTTTTGTGGCTTCCATGTTTAGCATGTCCATGTTCAATTGGCAAGCGGTCACATCTTCTGGTACAGGTGAGCAAGTGGCAACGAGAGTTATTGTTCCCCAGTTTTGGATATATTGGGCGGTCAGCGTCCCCTTGACGGTCGGAGTGCTGGTGGTATGGCGATTTTGGTGGTATAATCAGAAGAAGAAATACGCTAAGAAATACACCCCAACTTGGGGTACAAGTGATCCAGGGCTAGGAAATAGTCACGATGCTTGAGAGAATATCATAGATGCATAGCTGGGTACGACGGTCAATGGTCGCCAAGACAGGCACGGTTGAGCATTGCAGAGGCAAAAGCGAACGGTCTATTTGGGGTTCGCGAACAGCATATAATTCGGTATATAACACAGAATCTCCTTGTTTATTTCTGATCTAAACTCGATTCGGAACATAATTAACCATGTGAGAAGTGGACAATGCTTTCACTGTCACCTCTTACGGTAGCATTAAATCCACATTTTCCATCCAACGCTCTTACACAATATCTGAGCACAGATTACCTTGACATAATTTTGAACAACGTGGTAAGATACCAGCTTATCAACTGTGTGTTGACATGGGTAACATAACAGCAGCATTATTATCTCTAAGGCGGCGTCCCTACCCCTAAATCACCATCTGCAAACGGCTCGACCACGAACCGCGCAGAGCACCACTATTGCAGCTGTAGGCTTGTTGCTTTCTTCTTGTTGTCAGAAAACGATGCCTTTGAGTTTATGGGATCAGCAGTGGCTTCATCTGGAAGGAGCTCAAAGAATATGTCAATGTGGCCACAGATATCCGACCATTGAAGATGAATTGGCTCATCAGAAAAGCGACCAATCGCAGGTTGGCAAATATCTTCACATGCGGTCCGCATCCATGGTATGATATCTAGGAGGAGGATCCCATTCATCTCTGAGGCTGCAAAGCTCGGCGCAGGAGAACAATGACGATGTCCATAGGTTGGGGAAAGATCTGAAAGCTTGCTATAGGGCAGTATTATGATCAGGGCTATCCTTCAAAATTCATCACTAGCCTTGCTAAACAGGAGTATATTAGATCTCAAGGGTGGCCGTCCTGCTTAAGACTTAAAAATTCTACACCGTACATTATCAACGCCGAGCCATGGGCTTTGACTGATACAAGACAATTCGGTTTTAGACTACAACAAAGCATTTCTCAGAACTGATGAACGATGGCTTTTTGAACCATAAAGCGGATTGCAGTGACTGCTAGCTCGAGTATACTTGTCTCCGGTCCTATCGTGGCGACCCTTGTTCTCGAATCATGCAGTAGGTTGTAAAATTCGATGCGCAAAGTCTAGATTAGTTGAGCCTTTTTGTGGAATATAAAGCGTATTATCTCTTGGTTGGTGGCTTCCTTTCCGACGCGGCAACCAAGTTTTGGACCTTAATCCATTGTATAACCTGATACACACCTGCTGGTCCATGAGTCGCCGTATATGCATCTACGCTTCTTAGCTGAGGATCCTCCTAGGAGGCCAACTCTGTGTTCGTCTGGCGACGTTGTCAAGCACCCCTTTGATGCGTCCCAGGGTGCGGCGCTTTTCTTGATAGCTGGCTGCGAGTCCTTGAAGTTTCGCAAGTTTACATAACTGATAGCACGTAAGCTTTTCTTTATTGCCTGTCCCATATTGCTCAGCTGATTGTGGCCAGGGCCCCCAGATCGGTAGCAGAACATTGTCAAACAGAATTCCTGTCTCCAATCAGTGGCTTGCGATGTTTCGTATACAATAAATGCTGCACGTCAGGTATTAAAATTACTTTTTGGCATCGTTGCAGATACTTATCATCAGTTCTTGTCAACAATCAAGGTATAATGAGACATTCTTGGAGCACCCTGAAAGATCCCATTTTTAAGCCGTGTCGAATCAGATCAGTGCGCTTCTGCAACACGATGCGGCTTTATCCAATGGGAACCTGTACTTCAAGGACTTCGAGGAGTGTCTCAACAACGAAAGACCAATTCACGGTCTAGATTGTCATCTCTGAGGTGTCACTGGAGCTCGCTCTCAAGTATGCTCATGACGAGACTCCATGTATGTTTTCTCGACAGGACCCATGACAGTATTCACTCACATCCACTGTAATCAATTACAGTAATACCCATCCTGGTATTTCTTTTCAGAAGCTGGAGTAGGTTCAAGAAAGGACCGCAGAGGTAAGTGAGCGAGCTATCTGACCCATCCTTTGTAGGAGAATGCATGACAGTTGCTTGGGCTCGGTCCAGACTGTCCAGCACTGGCTCGATAGTCTTGAAACACTCGAGGAGAACGTGGTGATATTATTCTTGAGACCATGGTACTCATCCTCCACCATACGAGCTCTCGCGATATTTGTGTCATCTTCAGCAAGAGTCTACTCAACAGAAACCTAGCGAGATTGGCGACTAGTGTGACCGTACCGATGTAAACGCGAGTGAAACGATGCGCAGTGGTTCAATCAGGTCAACGTACAATGCGAGCATCATACAGCGATAGCAAAAAACCTCAACTACTTCCCGATTGATACGCAATCTGGCACGCTTAGACTTGAGAACACCACTGCGAACAAGGGAGCTATGGATGTCAGCGTCTAGGCCGATCAGATCCATGCTGGTGGCCATAGCTCCTGCAAGCTTCATGGTGGAGAGGTGAACGACCCAGCTCGAGAGCAGTGGTGCTCGTACTTTTTATGAGCGGCAACATGAACCTTGTTTGTGCTTTGGTTCGGAGGAAGAGGTTGGGTGATGCGATTTCCATATGCCTAATCAAAATAACGAGTGAAGAAGCTTCGACTTCTCTTTTTGTGATAGATTACAATATTTTGCTGATAATGGCTCAGCAGGCAGAAAACCTTCGGAGTGAAATATACCTTTTCATTGTATGCAAATACATAATGGCTATTTATAAGTTTGAGACAGGCCTTACAGTGCCACAGCAGCAGCTAAGGTGTCAGGCAGGTACCGCGGCCCGGCTGGCCTTTCGCTGACCACACTGAACACGATTCAATTTAGCATAAACCGACCAAAAAACCCGCAAGACGTAATGATATGTTCATTCAGAGTCAAGACTGCGAGAAGGAGCTATAATGAGAGCTAGCAGTAGAGAGCTCACCGCTGTACTTGCCATGAAGCGTCCCTTTGATGGCTGCAGTGCAGCGAGCTAAGCGATTCGGCGCCTCCCTCGAGACTTCAGCTAGAGGACCGAACTGAACTAGGCGCAGTCAGCATGATTTTCCATTTCCAGGGGTACGTGAACTTTACAATCGTATTCTGCAACGCCGTGTCAGCAGAACCAGAAGTATGTTTCCGAAGTCAGGGTCGTCCATCGAATTACACATTTTGCAGATATGACTACAGAACATATCTTAAATCTTTCTGTCTGTCGAAGTTGACTTAGAACACCAGTACCCCACTAATTAGACTCGCGCGATCAGCGTCGTGAGGTGGGCCGGGGTCTTCACTCGGCAGGGGCCTACCCGTTGCTTTGCGGGCTTAGCCTACCCCGCCGTTCTGAAAGCGCTTGAAGACGTCTGACGGTCGAAACAGACAGGATTGGCTGTCGTCGTGCGGATCCATTCAATTTGTGAGAGGCGTCTCACAAGCTTACACGGGAAGATGCTGATTCCGTGAGTTGGGCCATGTGCTCTTTCAGATCGGTCCGCTTCTTCGATCGTGATAATACTAATTTCGAATTAAACTCATTCCTTGTTTTCAAACTTGCCAGGCTCCTTCTAGAATGCAACTCGAGTTATGAAGTAATGGAAAGCAAAGCGTCGTCAGTAATCTGGGCTTGATTTCTCTGCCGTAAGACTCTGACCATGCATGCCCAGGCGTCTCTTCAAACACAACTGCGGCGTATGAGATTACCGTCAGACTGCGGTACTGGCTACTCAGAAACGAATCAGACAGCGAGCGATGGGTAACAGCGGGACTAGCGCTACTTGGTGTGATAGAAAGCGTCTCGAATACACAGCCTCCTTAGGCCGTGTACTCCTAGTCGGTTTCGCTTCGATCCGAAGAACAAGGGCGGTCGAGTTGTTGCTTCTTTTCGTTGGCTGAAAGTAGCTGAGGAGAAGATAGATGATGACAGCGAGACATCGTCCTTAAGTAGCTGTGCCTTCCCACATGTCCCACTCAATTATCGTTCTTCTCAAACTTGCTCAATTGTGCTCGACCCATCAATACTAGATCTACTCAGTATCAGCTAGTCAATTGACCAATCATCAGCCTCACAGCCTTACCAGAATATATCTCCCAACATGAAGTACGCTTACGCCATCGCTGCTGCTGTACCAGTCGTCCTCGCTGAACTCCACGACGTCACTGTTGGTGATGATCGGCAGCTTCAGTTCGACCCTCAAGTTGTGACTGCGGCAGTGGGTGATCAAGTCCGCTTTACGTTCTACCCAGATCACGACGTAGCTCAAGGCGCCTTTTCGAGCCCTTGCACACCTAGCGATGGTGGCTTCTACAGTGGCAGATTGAACTTCACGGACAATACAAACCTCGATGCAGAGGCTACGCAGCAGTTCACCATTGACGTGACCAACACGGACCCAATCTGGTATTACTGCACGACTGCGCAACATTGCCAGAGTGGCATGGTTGGCGGAATCAATATCCCGTATGAACCACTTTTGTATGCTCTGCATCACATGATTGACAGATTGATAGATCAGACGGTGATAACACCATCGACGCGTACTCTTCGGCAGCTGCGACAGCACCAAGAAATGTACGACCCGAGGGAGCGATGGTAGCTGGCGGCATGTTGTCTGACAACGACGAGGCAGACAATCCGTCAGTAACACCTAGCCCATCAGCTATACCCAGCCCATCAGAAATGCCTACTCCTGCAGCCTCAGGCTCAGGCACCCCGAGTGGAACAGAGGCAGCGCCAAGCGCGACTTCAAATGCGGCCACTGCTGCCAATGGGCAGGTTGGAACGTCAACCTTCCTTGCACTGTTTGCCGGTGTCGTTGCGTGGTTTTTGTAGAGCGTAAGATGCCCAACGGGGTTATAGAAGCTGGGGTATTATACACCGAAACCGCGGGACTTTGGAGGTATTATATTTGCCGGAGAGCCGCAGGGGACGGTACGACTCGGCACGATATACCGGAGCCATGGTCACCGGTGTATCGGAACGGAGTACAAGTTCTTTTGCGCAGTAAAGAGACCTGTCTATATCGTTTTGGTACACGACAATGACAATCAATAAAGTATTTCCATCCCATTACAGTGGATGGGCTAGCTAGTGCTCACGCTGCTTCGTAATTCTTCAGCGATCCGTGGCGAACCAGATCATGGCAGTGCAAGACTTCGTCATGATACCTGCAAGTCACCAGCTCAGGCCACGGAGAATTCGCTCATGGCGGCAGTCCGATGTGACTTCGCGTTACGTGTAACCCTCCAGCCGTGGCAATCAATAAAGCGCCGGCCGCCTAGCAACCCAAAAATAGCGCTGTCAACGTCGATCTCCCCTTACAAACTGTGGGGTGCCTTGGCGGCCTGGCAACGTCAACCTCTCAAGATTCTCACGTGGACTCCGATGACCCAACTGAGCCGTTCTCCTCAGCCTCCTTGCAACGGCTATCGACGACGCACATGGATCGCACTTGACCATCCCTAATGCTTCTAATGGCGCGGTCTGGTAGCGGAGTCTCACGACGCAAACCTGTTAAGCTGCGACATCCAATAATTTATGACGTATGACACACCTACTAGGCAAGGCTTCTGCGTGGGTGAACCTTACCTAAGGTTGCCGTATTGGGTGTCTCTGGTCTTGGTCGTTTGTTTTGGTGGATATTCTAACAGCTGATGCTTTCGAGAGCACGGAAATGAAGCACAAGGAAGGAGGTACTGTAGTGATATATAAAGCTGTGGTCCTTCATCGTGAAATATATCTCATCATCAACAAACTCTGCAATCAATCATCCATCATCACTACAGCACCTCTCAGAAAACACAATACACACCTAGTCATCATCCCAACTACCGCCCAAACATCAGAATGCAGTTCTCTCTCGTATCCGTCCTCGCCCTCGCGGCTTCTGCCACCGCTGTCTCCGTCTCCTTCGACAATGTCTACGACTCCTCCTCCACACCTCTTGCCAACACTCAATGTTCCGACGGCGCAAATGGTCTCATCACACGCTACGGCTGGACGACTCTCGGCCAAGTACCTAAATTCCCCAACGTGGGTGGTGCAGGACCGGTGCAAAGCTGGAACTCGGCTAACGTGAGTATCCTTCACCCATCTCTCTCCTCTCCCTCTGCTCTCGTCATGGATATATGCTTGGAGAAATGCTGATGTTTTTTGACAGTGCGGCAAATGCTACAAACTCACTTACGGCTCTCAAAGCGTGAACGTCCTCGCTGTAGACGGCACGACCGACGGCAGCTTCAATATTGCGCAAGCCGCGATGAACACGTTGACGAATGGGCAGGCGGCACAACTTGGGAGAGTCGAGGCTGGCGTCGAGGAGGTTGCAGCCGGTGAATGTGGGTTGTAGATATGATGATGCTTTACGATGAGAATATGCTGAGTATCTTGTTTACTTGGTCGTGTTGCATAGCCTGAAATAAATTGTTGAGCAAAGCTCGGGTTAGCGGTTAGCATAATGTCTTATTATTACCGCAAATGGAATAGTCCTGTTGTTATATGAAGTCTTTTGCCTCTCGACACCAGAGATGTGACAGAATATATACGTATTTTTCATCAGTTCGCGGTGCATGCAGGGTACCGATGTCCTCCTTCTAGGATAAACTACAAAAATCATCTAGTTAACAGCCATTGTTTTATCCTATATCCCGAGACTAATAGGCATGACAGTAAGATCTGTAACATATCTGTCCTGCCCAAGGGATGGACGGTATATTTGTAGAGAGTAGATATCGGGAGTCCGAGGTATCAAGGATAATCAGGTATATTATAGAGTAAAGGTCAATATAGAAGAGTAACAGGTAAGTAGTACTCATTGTCAGATAGTACTGTCTTGAGTAAAACTCCTGTGTGCATGTATGTGTCGTGATTGAGTAGTTGCCCATCTGGATCGCTTGTGCTGAAGTTTTTCCATCGTTCTTGTTGTCCTCCTTCCATGCGTACCTTTGTGCTTAATCTTAGTAGGTAGTTATATATACATATAAGACGACTACACAGTGAATGCCTGGTTCATCACCTATCTCCACTGGCGATCTTAGTAGAGCTTGAACGTTGTCTGCAACCAAAAGACTTCGCTTCTAGTAGCCCACATTAAGACTGTAGTATCTAGCCCTAGTAGCAAAGCTTCTTTTGCTGCGTCGTCGTTAGGGAACGAAACCAGCTACGAAACACAAAGCAAACGCGCCTGCAATGCCCACTCATAGTTCAATTCGGGTTTATATTTCTGCCGACAGTCCCTTTAATACTTGTGATGCTCCGAGTGGGGGACTATTTGAGCCACCGAGGCTGGCTGATCTTTGGTGTGTTGAATTCGTCAGTTGTGTTGCTAGTAGGCATTGGAATGCTTATAGTTGGTGGTGGACTGAGCACGCTACTCGTGAGACTGGACAATATGAGCAATGACGAAGCCGTCTAACTTTCAGTGTCTCCGTCAAGAGGTAGAGATAGTGGCTCTTGAGTCGGTTGTGGCGATGCCTTCCTGAAAGATACATCTATATTACATGAGAGTATACCACATTAGTTTAGTCTCTAGGCACTCAAGTAAAACATTTATGATACTGAAAGATCTTGCCTTGTTTCAACAAGGCAATTGTACCTGGTGACACCAACTGCACCCTCTGTTACACATCAGAGTCACTCAGTCAAATTTAAACGTTCTAGATGAAGGCAACCATATGCGTGAAGTATTCCTGAGATCCATATCAATCTCCAGTTGTTACAGTTAGCTACGATAGACTTAGGGATGCAGAGATGCCCCCTTGCCTTCTTCGCCTTACATCCAAATTATGACTGTAGTTGAGTCTGTAGTATAAGGAGGACTACGGCTGAAATCACCAGCTTCATCAACAGCAGGGGGTTCATGAATTGCATATTACATGTTAACCTGGCTATCCACAGTGTCACGATAACTACATTGAGAGGGTACTCAGAGATCGAAGAAGACACGAGCAATATGTTGGAATGGGAACTAGGAGAATAGTAGTGACGCTTCGAGGGAACGAAAACAATGTAAACAAGTAGTAATTACAGCTGAGGTACAGATTGCTCATATATCATGTCAGAGTATGTTATCATGCCATGGGGCACGGTTCATTTAGTGAACTTCGTGCGGGCGGTTGTCGAAACAGTCTAACATTTCGGTAGCCGCTCTTGCGGGTGGCGTAAAAATTTGCTGACCATGCAGTAGGCTCCATGTAGGGCAAACACGATCAGGAAAAATGAACAGGTTGTGTTCTTCCCATAACTCAAGGTCGTTTCATGCGGCTCTCATGAAGTTCAACTGTATAGTTTCCCTTTTATAATATCTCTGAGCTGTTACCTATGTTGAGTAGAATGATTCTTTGTATGAATTATGTATTATATGTTCGAAATGAGCTCTAAGAATGCTGTCGCACACCGTGAGGTAAGGCTGAGACACCCACTGTATGTATGCATGAGACTAGGCCACTCATCTCCCAGCGCTAAAGTGCCGAATCAAAGGCCGAGGGGGAGCAAGGATTAGTCCTGCAGCTTGTTCGGCGCCAAAGCTATTCCTCGATTCTTTACCGTTCAAGACCCTGATCGAAATTCATACAAAATACAGAGTGATCAAGGCCCTATATGGCGTAGATTCGTAGTGTAAAGTTGGTACACTCAGACCACACGAACACATCGATTATGATAATGACAGACTGGAAAACTTCGAAGGTCCATCTTATAGATAGTGATACTACGGGTGGGGCTGGGGCGTAGCAGCGTTATTAAATTTAGGATTGATTAGTTAGAAAGCTCTGATCTGTCGGCACTACTCAGCCCCACTCAGCAATATTACGTGGATCTCACGTTGGTTTTCACGTATGTTTGCCTGATTCTTTCTGTAACTTTTCCTTTCCTTGAGTATGTTAAGAGTCAGGGTTCGGATTAAAGGTCTTGGGTCATATAAAGAATAGCGGAGGGCAATTATTCCTAGTAGACCGTGATAGTTGTACACCTGAGTAGAAGGTTAGTAGGTTAGAGTTACTCATACGACTGCGAAATATTCTGATGTGCAAGCTCATACAACACAGGTAAGAAAGAAACACGATCCCTGGATGAGGCGCACCCACATGCATGACAAGTTAAGGAATGCCTGCAGGGCTCAAGTATATAGTGGGACGTTGGCGGCTCCAATTTTAGATGCAGCTCCAGCGCCAGACCTCCTTCAATGCCAAAAATCTCAGATGCTCAGATCCGGCTCCCCAAGCCTCAAAACCCTCGAACAACTCTCCTGAATCTCTCTCTTTAAGCATTTGAACAGACATGCTGTCCTTGCGACAGATGTTTCACTCAAGATACGTCAACAACTACACGTTCTCCATCGCATGCGCTGTCCTACTACTATGCCTGTGGAGCATTGGTTCGCGCTCCGTTCCATACCTTACAGGGCCACATGAAGAGCCATTCATAGAGCTACATACAGAGCCACATGCAGAGCTATATACAGAGCCACATACAGAGCCACATACAGAGCTACATACAGAGCCACATGCAGAGCCATATACAGAGCCACATGCAGAGCCACATACAGAGCTACATACAGAGCCACATGCAGAGCCATATACAGAGCCACATGCAGAGCTACATACAGAGCACAATATCCCCAAAATCTTATGGTACAAACTGGGCCCGAATGGTATGAACGACGATACACGGGCATGGACTAGTACCTGCATCACAAACAATCCGGAGTACCGCGTTGAATTCATGACGGACGAGACTGCAGATGAGTATGTCCAGAGGACATTTTCTTCGTCACGCCCCGACATTGTCGAAAGCTACCTCAACATTTCAATTCCTATTCTGAAGGCTGATCTACTACGTTATCTACTGCTGTGGGATCAGGGTGGTGTATGGTCCGACCTTGATGTCTCCTGCGAAGCGGATAACTACATCGACGAGTGGATACCTTTGGAACATAGAGACAAAGCTGGACTTGTCGTCGGATGGGAATTTGATATGGGATATGATAGACCCATTCTTCGCCAGTTCGCATCATGGACTATTATGGCAAGGCCCCGGTCACCGCATATGCTGCAAATCATCGATGACATAGTCCACGCGCTGGAAGAAAAAGTAGAAGAGCATCATGTGCCGCTTCAGAACTTGACTCTTGCTATGACAGGAGATGTTGTGGACTTCACTGGACCAAGACGTATGACATTTGGTATCTACAAGAGCCTTGGAAAGATATTGAACAGGCCTGTTGGACAGGAAGAAATCCAAGAGCTACTGCAGCCAAAAATGATTGGTGACGTTCTAGTGTTACCCGGACGATCTTTTGCGGCGTCATGCAATACATACAAGCCTGAAGAAGAAGAGCTGCTCCCTCGTCAATTGATTACGCATCACTATGCCGGCTCTTGGAAAAACGACAAAGGTGGCGAGTCTAAGCAAGCCCATTGACATGATTTCCACACATACTGCAACATTCGGACTGCTATGACTGGTAAGTCTTGGCTTCCCAGGTTGCTCTATTACCCAAACCGCATCTGCGGACATACCTCTACGGCTGCCAGGGTCGTTCGTATGTGAGCTCGTGTGCGATGAAGCATTCGAAACACGAATGTTCGAGAAAATGGGCTAGTAAGGGCCGGACAATCGAGAACCGATAAACATGACGCATATCAATTACCAATCTCCAATGCCACACTGTGCGTACGAGATGTGCAATGACATGATCGACGAAGGCAACAGTTGACCTGGAGTGAGAGTCAGTGTGAGAGGATTACTATGTTGGTGTTGAATTTAATGCTACTGGAACTTCGCAATGGTCCGAGAAAGGGGGCCGAGCATACTGCAGAAGCCAGTGACCAGAGGAAGAAGGGAGAGACATTCAAACCATGCGAAGACTTATACCCACGCCATATAGAGATCTGACTAGATTTGAACGCGGCAGAGCTACCATTGCATTCAGCATTGTATCATCTCAATTGTCATACCCGATCTATCCACCGAGCAGACGGAAAACCATGATTGGTTGAGAATTGGGCAACACGTTTCATTGGATAGAGCAAGTGGATCGAAAATGAACATCACGAAAAAGGATACACCAATACCTGGATCAACATATGTACTTCAGCAGAATCTCTAAATAGAATGATAGCAGTAGACCTGAATTATAGAGGGACGCCCAAGAGCAGGAAGTCTTGGTATTCAGAAATAATCACCCATGATTCGAAACATGTCGCTCAAGTGCTCTGTAACGCGTCCATACTAGTGACCATCTAGAGATAGAGTAATGAGCCATGCTTGAATCTTCTTGTAGATCATTTAGCGCTGTTGCTGTCTACATAGCTTAGCCTGTAATAATGTTGGTCCAGTAGCCACAAGGTTCTGATAGTCCGAAATATGCCTCAGCGACGTCTGCAATCCACAGATGGACAGATGACCCTGTATACTATACATGAATCTTTGAGGTCTGCTTTACATGTCATCACCAGAAGATGTTCTTTTCGTCAAAAAGAGCTCTGTCATGTCTCTCAACAATCAATCGCACCGTAAATAAAGCAAGGAGGTACAAATTCGCCATCGCCTCTTTCTCCGAACTCGTCGCCGTGCGTGTATCACAGAAGATACAAAAAATGAAGTTGTTTTCCTTTACTTTCTCTGTATCAAATTCTTTGCCCAGCACAGCCTAACTGCTTGTGGATAGACGCCTAGAACTGGTGAGATACGGGCATTCATGTCCATCACAATCGATCAGTTCAGCATTCTCGATGATGCCATCTTTGACGAGGATGGGACTACCGCAATCTCTTCCAAACAGATTCTGAGCTCGAATGGACAGAGCAATCATGCCAGCAAGAACGAACAGGGCAAGGAGATACACGACTTAAGTTCGGTCATTGACATTGAGACAGAGCGGGAGAGAATCAGTTTGACGAAAAGAGAGGACATAGAGTGGGCATGCAAATACTGCCTCGCAAGAGCTGGGGCCGACGCATGCAACAACGGCAGCAATGGGATCGACCGACTACCTGAGATTATCTGGCATTGTGGCTTCATGGGAATCATGCGGTAGTGATTCGTCTCCGGTTCAGCTTAATCATACAAAGTGTACCGGCAGCTACTGTAAAAGAATCAGGATCCAAGGTCGTATGCTGTACTGAAAGATATGAATAACCAATCCTATACAGCTTCCAGTTGACTTGTATCCCGAAAATCCGGTGATGCGTCAAGCGCATGCACGTGTTTATGCAATCTGGAACTCTGTTTCAAATCGTTCAAACCATCAAGTGGATCTGCGGGCTAGGGATGGATCTACAGGCCTTGCGAAACGACATGGTCTCGCGTATAACACGAAATCAAAATGTACAGCCGATGAACAGAGGACACAAGCGAAGGCGATTCGACTTTCAAAACGCGGAACAATTATTTAGACGCGAATGTGAAAGTCGAACGCGTCCTCGAGCGAGAAGCATCTAACCTATTAGGGTTAGCATTATGCTAAGTCAGCATGGCGCTTTGGTTTTCATATTGTGTCCATCGCGTAGCCTCACTCTTTCTCCTCCGTGCTATACCATGATGTGCAGAAACGCACACCGCGAGCAAGAACAGCTGGCTCATAGGTTATAGACTCGCATAAATTCTACCAGAATACAGGTCCAGACTACCAATCTGTCCTGAACACGTTAGTGTGTGATGCAGTATTTGACGACCCGCATAGAGCTGGGTCCGCCACAGATATGGGTTCAGCTGAGGGGCATTCCAGTCAAAGCCGCATATAAATACTGGAAATCGTACGCTTCCACGCTGATACGATGAAATCCCAGACTCGCTCGACAGCCGGAGAGCTAAGTTGTTTTTTACCATGTCGCATTGCGCCCAACTAGTCCATGACTTTCAACAGAAAGGCATTCCGGCTTTTAACCAAGGCGAGAAAGAGTATGAGCTTTCCGTCGCCACAGCCAACCTTCTTTACCGCTTTACAAGGCCCGAATGCGTTGTACAGCCGGAAACGACAGAGCATGTCCAGTACATCGTTGAACAGGCGAGGGATGTTGGCGAAGATATTACTGTCAAATGTGGTGGCCATTCGTACACTGGATTTTCGACTGCTGATCACGGTCTCCTGATTGATCTTAAGCGAATGACAGCGGTGAAACTGCAGCTCAGCAAAGATAAGACCCCTACAGCTGTCAAAGTCCAGGCCGGAGCACGATGGGGAGATGTTTATAGGACACTCATCAACGGGAGCCATCGGGGATATGTCATTAACGGGGGCAGATGTCCATCTGTGGGCGTGAGCGGATTCCTTCTGGGTGGCGGACTCGGGCCGTTTACACGAAGCTTCGGCATGGGGTCTGATACTGTCATTGAAGCCACCATCGTGACTGCAGATGGAAAGAAAGTCACAGTCGGAAAAGACAGCCCGCCTGGGTCCAGAGAAGCCGAGCTTTTCTGGGCACTACGCGGAGCCGGGTGCGGCACTTTCGGCGTCGTCACAGAGTTCAAGATGGACGTCAAAAAGTTGAAGAATAAGAACGTCGTGGCTGGAAGATATCTGTGGACACCCACAGCAGGCGTCAGCCACCATCGAACGATGCAACAGATCCTCATGGCTGATTGGCCGAAAGAAATGACTATCGACAACAATTGGATGCTTGATGTCAAAGGTGGCAAAGGAGAGATGGGCATCAGATTTACAATCTACTATGATGGTCCCAAAGACGAATTTGATAAATTGCTAGATGAAAAGATGACGCCTCAGCCACTTGACGGGAGCCTGAGTCCAGAGGACAGGGTCAAACTGCAACTAGAAAATGCGGATCAGGAAAATCTCATCAAGCAACTCAAAAGACGTTCAATGCCTGAGCCATCCACGAGATTCCTCTATGAGTCACTGGTCCTCATGTGGGACGAGGAAGCCAGGAACTCCTTACCTCGTCCAGGAGACAATGCATACCAGAAATACAGTTCTTTCTGCTTCCGCACCGACCGCGAAGAGGACGCCAGGGCTATGGAGGAAATTATTCGCATTGTCACAGCGCAGCAGACGTTCTTCAAGGACGAGTTCAAGACTGACAACGCCTCGTTCTGGGTTACTTTTATTCATAGTGGTGGCAAGGCTACCACTTTCAGCCGAACAGAAACTGCTTATCCTTGGCGTGAATGCACTTTTCACACTTACATCACGATCAAGTGGACCGACAAATGGCTCGAGCAGAACGCCACTGGCTTTCTTCTTCGAATGAAAGACATTCTGAAGCCATACTCCATGAATGGGCAAGCATCATTTATCAACTTCTCTGACGCTGCCATCGCCAAGGACCATGACGTCGCCTACTACGGTGAGAACAGTGCTAGAGCCCGAAAAGTAAAGAGTGTATGGGACAAGGACAATTATTTCAACTGGCCGTGGGATCGTTCCGACATTCGAGTCTCGAAGCGCAACGCTAAAAGAGCTGAGTTTGCAGCCTGGCTCCGGGCAGAGCTCAATCTCTCACTTGTAGGGCCTGGTGATGATAGTGACGATGATAGTGATGTGACTGCGGTGGATGAAGAGCAGTTGACGGATGTCATTGCGACAAAGGCCTGGGACTCGTACACTTTGCCTCCGGCCGAGTTTACGGACATCTATGGTGTACCTTACGTTGACGACTTCTAAGCTCTGAGAGCCATTTAGCGAAGATAAATGAGGGATGAATGATTTGCTAAGGCGTCCAAAGATAATTATTGGTCATAAAGAAGTATTTCCAGCTGCAAATTTTGATATTATTCCTCTAATCCATCATTCTTATCGTGTGTCGAGAAGAGCTTTGGATAATTTCTGTCTGTGGGGATACTTGCTCAAACTTGCTCGCCTTGACCATGTTCTGCGGCTCCAGAACTTGTGTGGCATTTACAGCTATCAAATACAGTAAAGACAAATCCTTCTATGGAAACAATCTGATGCTGATTCGCTGGAGGAACGACCAAGGCGTTCCAAGTGGTAGTAGACATCGCGAGCATATCAGTGTCACTGCTAGCCAACTTGAGGATACCACACCTCTCCCGAATCCAATCTATAGTCCCCTCCTCGCTCCAGATTTTTTCATCTCACAGCGCAGTCTGATTATCTACGATGACTAGATTAGTAACATGGTGGAAGAGTGATATTCCATATCACACGTTTATGTACACGAACTTCATCGTCGGTTTCGCATTCACGCCTTTCGCCATATATTCGAATTATCAACTGCAAGTCACCGGTTTCGCAATAGGAACTGATATCGATGGCCAGGTCTGCTCAACATACTGCGTCGTTCCTTGGGGTAGCGGACGTATCGATCTCAATGCCGCCATTCTGTACATGAATGCGCTGACCTTTGCGCTTGGTGGAGTCGTTACTATTCTAATCATAGCTTATGCTGATTTCTGGAGTACGCCATTTTGACTTACACTCCATTTGATAGTACGGAGGCTCTAACTTGAAGTATAGGATACAAGACCTGGCTTATAAGTATTATGATTGCTGTCTACGGCGCAGTCACAGTGCCAAGTTACTGGCTTCGTATCTCTACGTTGAGAGCTTTCAACTCATTGTTCGCACTGTCCGTCTTGTTTGGAATTATCAGCTCGGTGCTGATTGCATTGCTCAACATATATATACCGCACTGTATGCGTACAGCGACTCCAGGCAATATAGACGAGGAGATCTCACCAGACTCGAAGACGAATGTGTCACTGAACAACCACTCAAGTAAAGCAGTTACAGAGAAAGCGAAAGCAGAGCGCGCATACGGCTTCACAATGTCCATCTTCGCCATGCTCACCAACAACATCGCAGGCATCCTAATCCTCGTCGTTACAATTATCCTCTCTACAACCCTCCCTCTGACATCCCAACAATCTGCCGGCCTCCTCGTGTCCACAATCGTCGGATGCATCACACTCGCCGGCGCATTGCCCTCCTGGCTCGGCCTCCCACAGCTGCCCACAAAACCATATCCCGCAACGCACAAATGGTACACCGCCCTCCTGCAGATTCTCACGCCCTTCAGAGCCCTTCTCGCCAACCCAAACATGCTGCTCCTCCTGCTCGCATACACGGTATATACAGACACAACTTTCGCGACAGCAAGCATCATCGGTCAGCTATACTACTCCGAGCTCACCCCAAACACACTGGAGTACTCCCTCTACTCCCTCGCCACATACATCTTCTTCGTCATCTGCACAACAGCATTCTACGCCGCACACCGCAGGTGGAAGTTCACGCTGGAAAAATGCTTCGTGGCGGGCTATGCCATCATCCTCCTCGTGCCGATATGGGGCATCATCGGCATCGCACGACAAGATGCGTTTGGATACAAAGTCAGTCGAACCCTTTCCTCATCCTCGTCCTTTCCCCCCTTCAACCCAAATCCATAGAATTTCCCCTTTTCTAAAACAAAACACAGCATCGCTGGGAATTCTACACGCAGCTCCTCATAAGCCAAACCTCGTCTGCCCTCGTCAACCCCACATTTCGCCTTCTCTACGCAGAGCACATCCCGGCGGGAGAAGAGGTGATGTGGTACGGCATGCAGGTAGTACTAAGCTGTGCAACAACATGGGTCACATACGTAGCAACCGGGCCTCTGCAAAACGCAACACACAATCTACGATTTCCATTGATTCTGTGCGCTGTATTCTTTACGCTGGCACTGGGGGTGGAAGGGGTTAGGTTGTGGGTGAAGACGCGGCGAGGGTCGGGGTCTACTACTAGGGGTGTGGTGGAAAATGTGGTCGATGATGTTGTGGAGGGTGGAGGGGTGGAGGGAAAGGGTGTGCTGGTGGGTCAAGCGTGTGGTTGAGGTTTCGTAGAGTGTGGGCTATATTTAGGGTATGGATGAGGTATCGCGGGTCTGAAAACTGGTGTATAAGGTTTTGAGTGCATGCATGGTGGCTTTGTTGAGCGGTGTGTAAATCTTTCTCAAGAAGACCCTGGATGCAAGATGAATTACCTTTTTTTTACAGTGTTTTGCCGAACAAGACATCTTCCTAGCCAATCAGCATGGTAATACATACATTATTGAGCTGGTAAAAAGCGGTGATAACGAGACCCTAGTCGTCTAAAAATATCCAGACACGATAGTTTAGCTTTGCATTGCTACAACGTGGCAGTAGTCTCGAACAGGTTCAAGCTTCTACCCATATCAAAGTTTCTCTTTATCTCGATGTCAATATCCTGGAAAAAGGCCGCTGGATCGGGAGTCATATTGCGAGTAGGGCCATATCGTTCTTTGATGATGACGAACAACCACAAAAAGCCATTCAAACAGAAATTTGCAGCGTCGACGACACTCATATCAAGCTCATATAGCTACATACACACATGCATACACTCAACACGCGGTACGATACTATCACACTTATAGCACCTCAAATTGACAACATCACCTCTAGACTAACGTACAAGAAAAAAGCAAGAAAGAATATTACTCCGCATTCGTTCAGCACCCAAAAATACCCCAACGTCATATGCATGGATCCACTACAGCAGCACACACACACACTCTCTCTCTCTATCCATGTCCAGCACATCACACCTCCACAAACGCCACCTAGTCCAACCCTGAAACACGCAGCGCATCACGCGATTTCTAGCTGCCTCGTTATACAACATTATAGCACATTACATTACTCGCGCACTCGCTCACCCTACCGAATCCTGCACCTACCTAACAAACCTCTCTACACTCCAGAAATAGCATCTCGACGACACATCGAACTAAGCAGTGACCTGAAGCCCGTGCGGGTGGTATGGATTACAGACAGACCAGACGTGTGACGTTTGAAATCCCCCTCCCCCCAGACCAACACAACTTCCCCCTGAATCGCATCGAAACGCATGATTCCACCGCGGTGGTTTTGTTTGCCACAGTGCCGTGTTTGCAAGATATTGGAATGTGGACAGGGAAAACGCAAGTCCCGAGTTTCCACGTCCCGCATCTAAACAAGCCCAGGAAAAAAAATGACGCATCACGTTTTTTTGAGTTGGCTGTTTCGCACATTTGCCCTTATACAGAAGGTACGTAACATGTTGAAACCCCAGATCGGGCGCCGGAGCGTGGCATGGCAGAGCTAGTTGGCGCATAACGCACGCGACGACGCAGTTCAAACACGCGACATCCGTCTGGTCCATTGGAGTGCCACAGGATTACACTCGATGCGCGCCTTGGATTTATCTATACCAAAGGGGTTTTTAAACCTCCGAGACAGCCAGCCAGCCAGCCACCACGCGCGTCCCGAACCACAGGTCCAAACACACAAGTCTGGATAGAAGTCCGCCCGTCCGTCCATCCATCCACCCATCCAAGCACAATATGGTTCTAGCCCATCACAGCGTCCGTAGACCAGCCCGTGTTGCGCCTTCATGCTATGCCCTTACTTACGACCGCAAATTTCGCCCCGGTCTCAATAACCCTAACGTGGTACGATTAAAGATCCCACACGGCGTCGCTCCGGTGCTGCACTAAGGTGAGTAATTCCAGCGATTCGAAGCCACGGGTTGCGCGGCTCGATCGGGAAGGACATCCATTGATATAGTCTTAGGCCTAGACGTGGACGGACAGACATATCATGACGTCTATGGTGAGTCACGACTCATCGCGCGGTGCAAGGGTGTACAATATAGATGGAGCGAGAGAGTGCTACAATACGGTTTCGACAAATGGTGAGATACGCGGAACGCTAGAATCCGCTAGAAGGAAGGGAAATAAAGGAGATGAGATGAGATGTGGGGGGAGAGCGATCTGGACGGACGGTCGGAGCAGGGTCCATATGTGGAATATGAGGATTCCAGAGGCGAGATAGAGCAAGTTTGTTGTGGTGGTATTTGTCTGCTTGGTAGTTAGGGTAAATGGCTAGGAGGAGAGATGAGTTGATGGACAGTTCCCAAGTCCAGAGTCCAGAGACCTGCTGCTTTGAGGGTGTGTTGCCGTGTCTGCAAGGGTTTAGCGCGTCATCGTGGGTTTCGGCAGAGGGCGAGAGCAGCTTCGAGATCGACCTCGAGGCTTACAGAAGTTCGTTTTCAATGGAAGCCTATGTTCGGAAAATAATTAGATTGGGGGCTTTGTAGACGGCAGGGTTAAGCCGCGCGACGAGCACGTGGAATCTGAGACCTGCTGCCCTGCGGCACAGCTGAGTATCCTGAGTTGAGGCTGTCGTGAAGTCCGCTGAAAGTGCGTTTGAAGCATTACAAATGCTGCTAAATTTATGACATCAAGATGCTAATTACTGGCGAGACTATCGTAGCACGCATGTGATCACATAGACTCCGCGGTGGTTGTGCGAATGCATAGCAAATATAGATACTGTTGCGCCTGCAAACCCCAATTCACGATGCTGATCAAGGTTCGCCAAGTGCTGACGATTGATGCCTAAGATCGATCTACATGTAGCCGCCTTCAGGACGATGTAGATAGGATTTAAAGTTCAGGATGGGAAGCCTTATATGTAGGACCGAGACGATGGGTAGCTGTGGCTTCGTATCCCCAAAGTTAGGTGCCAATACCTATTCTTACTGGTCCTACTCGATGACGGTTTCGGCTGTAGGTATTTCCAAGCACGTCGTCGTTAGGCGTTCGGCCTGCAAACTGGTAAATAAAGCCCACTTGAGGCTGTCGAGAATATTGACAGCTGTAGCCAATCGAACTTACTCAGGATATCCCAGTAAAATGCCTCGGACTGTTGCCGTTGGCTAGTTGTTGTAGGCAGCCATCAAGCTTATTCAGACTTCACAATGTGCACGGCTTGAGGAAGAGCGACCCCTCGAAGGTTTGTCCAGTCATGATGACAGACTGAGTTTCCAAATCTTGCATGTCAAGACGCTGCATGCGATGGTAACGTTACTTGACTGCAGTCGACCGCCTTGAGGGATGCAAGCTGGCCAATGAAACTTCTTGGGACTCAATGCACAAGTGTCTCGAAATCTGGTCTTTCAGCGAAGTCAATATTTTCGCGTGCGGCGTATGATCGATATTCTAGAAACCTAAATCTGAATCACACGACTGGGTGTCGAGTCGAAACTGTCCTGGTGCGAACGCCGGTACCCAAATGCAGATCATGACGAGCTGCGAAGGTCCTGTTTGCCGATCCGGCAGCGAATTTACCCGATACCCGGATCGGCTTACCTTCGTGATTGATTGTGGTAAATCATGCCATGTTGATCCGCTCTGAATGCATGTCGTTTGTAGAGAACTGACTCTCATACGATGCGAATAATATCATTTGGATGGTGATTCTGGAACGCACTGTGGCAAACATAGCTCGTCAGGCGGGAGCAGGCAGAAGCAGGCAGCAAAGATAGGACCCGTAGGGCTGAATGTGATTTTTAAGTTTAATGGCGCAAATGCTGAAAGACCGTCATGACTCGGACGTGAGGGACCAAGACGAATGATATTGCTAGCGGCATCCGACTCACGAGAAAAGACTAGTAGTGGAAGCAGGGAAGTTTGGTGAAAGTGAGGACGCAGAAGAACAGTTTTGACATTAACTCGATAATAGAGACCGATCATCATTGAGAGAGGAGTCTTGATGCTTCTCTTCCTGGGTGCAACCTAGACATGAAGTGAACGACTGACGACGCAGCGAAAGTGTCGTAGGTGGACATCCCCGCGTTGTCACCAGCACGGGCACTATTCAGGCTTCGAGAAGCACATCTGCCCTCTGAAAAATGTAGCCATCCAAATCCCATTGGCTGGGGGTACGGATATAGTGTGGTGATCCGAATACCAGTTCGCTTTGGGACAAGGCGTTTCGGAAGGCTGCTCTGGCCAGCCAAATATGCCAACAAGCGTCGTCGCCTTGGGTTCCAACTGGTCTCGTTTGGGAGTAGCGAAACCAGAAAGGTGACTGTGTCTAGTCACTGAACGACTGAGACGGGAAGTTATGCAGACCTGTATGCCATATTGATGGTTGTCTGAGGTGTCACTGTTGTGTCAGGTTTCAGCATAGAGGAGGAGGAACGTAGATCGTTCGGTCTGACTCAGCTGGATTGCTTCAGCCATGTTTCTCCTGTTTCTGTCGCAGATGAACGAATGCATCTATTGTTGTAGGAACTGATCCAAGGTGCAGGGAGAAGCTGACAGTGTTAGCATAGATGAAATGGAGCCGCGATGGCTGACTATGGAGCGGGAATGAGGTCGGGTGGCTTTGTTGGCTGTAGATGAGCAAGCTTGGTGTCCAGAAGCGAGAAGATACAGGGTTGGATGGTGCGTATGTGTGTGTGTGCGTGCACGAATTGCGGCATAGCCTTTTTGGGAATAGATGGCGCGTCTAGGCCAGTCATTTGGGTTGCAGGCTGGGTTCCTACGCCTGGAAAAGTTGGGCATTAGACTATTAGTGGTGGTGATGGCGGTGATGGTGGTGCTTATACTTTCACTTGCCTCGCGTCGAGTGCTGCGCTTGCATGAAAGATAACAGAGTATCACGAAGAATTAGAGAATCAATGCAAGTAGAAAATGCAAATACTATTCCAACCTGACGTGGGAGAGGACGCGTAGTCAATCTGCCTAAGGCATGATGAGAGCATGCGATCCTCATTGCTCAACGGACCCGAGATAGACGGACGGACGGACGGACGTGCACGGACTGACGGACCGGATCAGACCAATGCACGTCTATATACACACATCTAACTAATATAAGACAGACAGCACGGGCAAGGTCAACCCCTGGAGAGTAGAGACATGTCAAACGTAGCTGGCTGTTAGGAGCGCTAGTATACACGCCTTTCATCATTTACCGAAATCGACTTCTATTGCTGTGATGAGAGACGCATTACGCATGAGAGGAGGAATGAAAGAATGAATGAGTGAATGAATGAATGAATGCACGGCTGGTCCGCCAAAGCCAAATCGACCCCTGTTCTGACTTTGTCCCTGAGGTGCCATTCTACTCCGACCCAAGTTAGTTGGCCCGAAGATTGGTAGGCGGACCCCCCCTCCCCCCTCCCCCCTCCCCATCCCCTCGCTTTCTCTCCGACCAGTGCTTTTCTGCAGCAGTATGTAGGCAGGGTAGGTAATTTTCCACCCAGACAGCTTGGATCGTCGCTATTTTCCCTGTTGACGCTCTTCTCCTTGATGATTTATTTCACAAAAGCAAAGTCAAACTCTCCCGCCCCCATGTTATGATATGGAAGTAATCGGTATTTAGTTCAACAAAGCCCCCCACCCCCAGTCTGCAACACTGTTTGACCCCAGCCCAGAAGTGAAGAACGGCCAGCTATAAACCACGAACCCTGGCGGACCAGAGACATACAAGGTATTAGGGCGTCAAGCGTCAAGCGTCAAGCGTCCAACGTCCATCCTGATAGACTTCTTACCTTGGTATAATTACTGCTGCTACTACTACTACTACTACTACTACTACTACTACTACTACTACTACTACTGCCTGACAAGGGCCAGCGGGCTATCAGGGCAGCAACGAGGGCATCAAAGAGCAAAGACTTTTAGTGCCGCCAACGGTCCAACCTTCCTTCCTTCCTTCCTTTAGCCTTTCCCCACCTACACCACGCGCGCTACCACATTACACATCGTACACACCACGCATTTCACATTCGAATCCACCTCGTTATCCACCTCGCACCGCGCTTGCATACTTCGCTCCCTGTCTCCGTCTTCACACAGCAATCCTCTTCAGGCTCTACTGCATCCGTGCATCCACCCGTTCCCACTTCTCGACCTTGTCTGCCGTTTGCTATTTTCCTATTGCCAGGAGGAGCCCTCGTATCCAAGCCCTCCCTCCCGCAACTTTATCCACTAAACAAAATAGTCTTGCATTGGCTTTGGAAAAACTCCCGGTCAATGCTGAAACGCCTCTGAAAAGGCCCCATACAAACACACTCTTCTACTACCATCATCCCTCCCACCACGCATGTCTCTATACACCAGCGCCCGTTCCCACCTCTCTTCCTCCAACCATCACTCCTATGTCCGCAAACCATCCCAGGATTCGAAAGACATTGAGCACAATCTCCATGAACTCGGTCTACTAGGTGCTCCAAGCAAGAAGCCCAAACAGCGTCCCAAAAGATCCAAGGGTGTCGAATTTAAGAACCCTCCGTCCGATCGTGGTGAGGCCCCCTCCCTACCTCCAATGCCAGACTTCTGGCCGACGCATAACTCACACAACGTCTTGTCAGGTTACCGACCACCCTCACGGTCATCTCACTATTCCGACCCCACGAGGCAGAGCCACCGTCCTTCAACTTCCAAGGCATCCTACTCCAGCAGTGATACGTTCCCAAAGAGAGGCATGGCGGCGGTGATGGATTTGGAAAAATCAAGGACTAGGAGAGACAGGACATTCATTGGAGCTGAGTGTGCTGTATGCGAAGAGCCGTTGGAGCACACATTGCGCGGAGAAAGAATACTACAATTGTCATGTGGCCATGTTTCGCACGAAGCATGCTTTTACGAGTACATTCGCGAGTTTGAATCGCAACAGTGTCCAACTTGCTGTGCCCCACTGGCCTTGGATACGAGTAGGGGAGGTAATGTTCTGGACTTAGGTATGCCCTATCTAGCGTGGTCGCGCAATATCCTACTGATTAGTTGTACAGAGAAGCTTAGCTCCATTGTACGCTCCGCCGAGGCCAATCATGAGCATCAGCAACAGCATCACCAGAACAGAAGCGCACAGGCTACACCAACGCCATGGGATACGCAGCCTATGTCAGACCACGGTGCGCGCATGTCAGATCGCATGTCAGAAGGTGCCATGCGTTCCATGCCATACGAGTACCGGAATCAGCGCGACAGCGCCCATGGCAGCAACACGAGTGTCCAGCGCCGTGGTACAGGGTCCTCACGCCAACAACACTACCGGAACGACAGCGGTGCAACCGCTGTCACTTCGTCTGGCGACTACGCTGATCAGCAGTTGAATGGAAGTACTCGTAGACATGACTACGATGTTCATGCCATGGAAAGCTCTCTTCAGAGCCCCAGAGGTCTACTGAAGAACCCAATCCCTGCGCCCACCGTCACTGTCCGGAGCGAGTTTCCAACCATTAGTCGTTCAAGGCAGCAGCAAAGTCTGACTTGTCTAGTGACTGTGGAAGTCGTGGAAGGAAAATGGAGACCAGATCCGGCGGACATTCGTGGTGCGCCACCAATGCCAGTTCCGAACCCGAGTGATTACGACCGTGCAAAATCACCGGCTCCAAGCCGTGCAACTTTCGAGGACATGTACGAAACCCAAGAGGAGCTAGATTCCATCACTGAAGACCTTCATTCCCGAGTTGAGAACTGGCACGGACTGGTATTTTCGCGATTTGGCAAGCTTCGACTCCATGGACATGTGCGAGTGGGGAAAGATCGCCAGTCTTGGCAAGAGCTGGAATGCTACCTATTCTCCGAGATGCTTATATGTGTCAAGGAGAAGAAGAATCAACAGCAATGGGATGAGTCAGGAAACAAGAAGCCAAGATGCACGCTGAAGGGATCAATATTGATAAAGAAACACCTCCAACAGATCGAATCATCTGCAGGTGAGCATGACGCTTCAACAGCATCAAGGTTTCAATTGACTGACACGTGTCTAGAAGATCATATCCTTACTCTCAGCTTATCGGTGAATGAGCTTCCTTCGTTCCACCTCCAGTTCCAGGACCGGTCGCAGTTGGATATCTGGCGACGAGCTTTGACGAATTTGAACAGCGACGTCGCACGACCGCGTCGTGTCGCTGATTACGAGCTCGACAACTCCGGTACTGACGACGAGGAACTGCATCGATCCAAGAGTAAGCGCAATTCATCTACGCACTCGTCCTATGGACCTCGATCGACGGCTACTGCTCCTACCGAGTACACTAATTCACGCCTGGGCTCAACAGACATTCACATGCCTCAATCCGTTCACGTGCCTTTGGATATTATCATAGTAATTCCCATATCTTCTTCGATGGCTGGCCTGAAAATCTCTTTGTTGCGCGACACTCTCCGATTCCTAGTCAACAACCTCGGTGAAAGAGACAGAATGGGTCTGGTCACTTTTGGTTCAAGTGGTGGTGGCGTACCGCTGGTTAGCATGATGAGCAAGTCTTGGACTGGGTGGTCTAAAATCCTCGATTCGATTCGCCCTGTTGGCCAGAAGAGCTTACGCGCGGATGTGGTAGAAGGCGCGAATGTTGCTATGGACCTACTGATGCAAAGGAAATCGGCGAATCCTCTGTCTAGCATTCTGCTCATTAGTGACTCTTCTGTCTCGGATGGGGAAAGCGTGGACTTCGTTGTTTCACGAGCAGAAGCAGCAAAGTAAGTTGTTTAGACATGATGTTTGAAGAATGTGCTTCTGACCGTATCGCAGGGTCGCAATTCACTCCTTTGGTTTAGGTCTTACACACAAGCCCGACACAATGATCGAACTATCTACTCGCACGAAGGCTTCCTACACGTATGTCAAAGACTGGATGATGCTACGGGAATGCGCCGCCGGCTATCTCGGTGCACTTCAGACCACATCACATCAAAATGTGAAACTGAAGCTGCGTCTACCCGAAGGGTCTCCTGCCAAGTTTGTTAAAATCAGCGGCGCTCTGCAGATCACGAAACGCGCCACAGGCCGCGATGCTGAAGCGTCACTGGGCGACCTTCGCTTTGGCGACAAGCGGGACATTCTTGTTCAATTAGCCATCGCTCCTGAGACTGGCTCTCCAGAACAGCTGCCTGCTGATGCTTGGGAGACGATAGTGTCCGGACTTGAGGCCCTAGGCGGTCCAGTCGACTCCGACGACCAGCGCATTCTTAGTGTGGAGGAAGTCCCTCTTATTCAGGCTGACCTGATGTACGGTGACATACTCCGAGAAGGTACAGTGTCCCATCTCCCACGGCCATCACTTCTTGCTATAACAATTCTGCCCGGACCATCGCGTCCGAAGTCCACCAACCGGCCTATGACGCCCCCAATCCCACCACATCCTTCTGTTGTTCAGCGTCGAATGGAACTCCTCACTTCCGACATGCTTACTCGCGCCCTCACTCTCGTATCGCGTGGCCAACACGAACGTGCACACCACCTCCTGAGTGAAACTCGTAGCATACTTAAAGGTCTCGCCAAGGGAGGCTTGCCACCGCTACCACCTCCTCCGTCCGCAGGCCTTCCTAAGCCACCCAAAGACAAAGAGGGTTCCGACAAGAGCCAATCGCCCGTTGCGGAACCTCTTGAACGCCGCGAATCGCCAAACCCAACGAACATGTTCACTCCTGCTGCAGGCATTGACGCGGCCACGATGTTTGCCCTTGACGCCGAGCTTCATACCAGTTTAGAGTGGATGAACCACCCGGCGATCTTCGGACGTGATTCGCGCAAGGCTGTGCTACAGGCTATTGGCGTGATATCCAGTCAACGCGGATACACATTCCGCACGCCTAGCGAAAGTCTTTGGGCAGAGCGCATCGCGGGCATCAAGAAGCTCTCAGAGCGTAGCCGCGAGTGGCGCGAGAGCGGTGACGAAGCACTGATGGAGGAGTCTTGATTGGATGTGCGGAAACTTTCGACGACTGACGATGATGATGCGATGACGACGAGAACGGGCAGATTCAACATATTGTGCATAATATTTACTGCTTTGTACACGGTGTACTCCTATTGGACCGGGGCATGTGGAAGCCATGCACACCTTTACTTTGACAGATACCTCCGACGCACGTTGAGCTTTTGTTTTGTTTTTGTGCGACGGACGCGATCGCGGAGTTTTGGCGATCGACCGGGCAGGAGTCTTCACATTTACTCCGATGCAGCATATGGAATGGCGAAATAACATACGCGGTAGGGGTGAACAGGGACATTTGACATAAATTGTTTCCTTTGTTTTGGACTCGGGCACTGTTTTCATGGTCCTTTTGCTTACTGCGGATGATACCTCTTGTTGATGCTAAACTTTTTTTTTGCTTGAGCCATATATTTCTATATATACCGTGCGCTACGGGCGCAGCAGCAGCAGCCACCACTTAGTTTCCGGAGCGTCCTGTCCTGTCATGTATAAAACAGTCTAGATGGCCAGACAAATTGATTCTTAACATGGTTCGAACTTCAGAAATTCCTGTTTACTTTTTTTGAGGAACAATTTGGCATTCGTTCTCTACTTATCACAAGCCCCGAAATTAGAAAGCATATGTGGATGGATAGATAGCTACGAGTAATAATATAATAACCAGTTTTCCAGGAAACTATCTTTGTCCCTCCACCCTGTAAATCACCGTCTCATCTCCATTCTATACCTTGCTTACTTGCCTACTTGCTAATACGATATGCTGTATGAAGGACCGGAGTAGAGGGGACCAGGGCGCCATTGGAGATTGGAGATCTGAAATGGAGTAGTATATAGTACTAAATAGGTGGGTAGAGGGAGTCAGGGGAGGGAGGGCATGCAGACGTAGAAGATGTGTGATGTGATACAGTAAGTGGTTGGAGAGGGTTAATGGGTACGTAAGTGATGTGTGTATGTGTTGTCTCTGATACATGTACTTTTTCTGCTTTTTTATTTTTGTTTTCGCGCCGTTGAGTATGAATATGTGTTGGTGGATGGTGTGATGTGGGGGCATGCATGTAGTGTTTTGACTTTGGTTGTTTCTTTGCTTGTTTATTCTGTTCTTTCACGATTTATAGTGATATGATGATATGATAAGATATTTCAATGCCTAGGATTGTTGTCTCATTGTTTTCTCACCGCTGTCTTTCATGGTTGGGTATTTTTCCTTTGTCCTGCCTTGCCCTGCCTTGTCTTGACTTGCCTTGCTTTGACTCGCCTTACCTCGCCTCGCCTCGCTTTCTGATGCGCGTGCGTGCGTGCGTGCGTGCGTGTGTGCGTGTGTGCGTGTGTGCGTGTGTGCGTGTGTGCGTCCGGTTCCTTTCGGATGCTGGATGGAGTAGTCTCACCACCAACCCCTTCATAAGAAGGCACAAGCACAAGCATTACACAAACACAAAACACAATGAATAATACTGCACAAACCACATGCATCTGCTCAAGCACACCGCCGCCCCCCGCCGCTTGCAGCCCGCACCAGGCAGGGGTCCATCCCACCAAGTTCCAAACACGCAGACCCTGACATCCTGACATTCTGACGTTCTGGCAATCAAGTAGTAATCTAGTAATCAGTCTCAAAGAAAAGTCCAAAACAGCCATTGTAACCATCCATCCATCCATCTTCAGATTCCTTCCGCGCTCCCTGCGTACCAGCCACATCCTTTCTCCATGGCCAACACAATCCTTCCAGCCACTGGGACCTCGTTGCTTCTTTTTTCTTTGGTTGTACATCTTTCCTCCCCCTTGTTTTTTTCCACCGATTAATATGCGGTGCGCGTGCTGCAGCAGCTGCGGCGCATGATGGGCAACCTGGCCGGGCCGTCCGCGGGGTGGCACAGCTCAGCCTGCCGGGGCCCCAGATGAGCGTGCGAGGAGCCTTGTCCTGGGGATGTAAATGGTGATACAGTGACAGAGTGATGGAGTGCATGGGAACATACATGATACATGCGTACTTGGAAATACTCGATATGGGACTATGAGTACGCGGGTATGCGATGGATGATGGCAGAGCATGCCCAAAACACAGACACACACTCCCCCTCCCCGGTCCTCAGCACGCAAAACTACTCCGTGGATACATGTACCTAGCCAGCCAGCCAGCTGGGACAACAACAACAACCGCAACAACTATAACTACAACAAACCCCAGCAAAACGTCGAGCAAAAAAGCCGTTTTCGAATAAGAAAATAGAAGCCGGTCCAACCGCACAAGCACAAACACACGCCCCAACGGCAAACCGCCGTCCCGCAACAAGCAAGCAACAACAAGCCAACAAGCAACAAGCAAACAGCCACTAATATCGCCCATCCATTGCAAAACATCCCGTTCCAACGGCTTTTTTTGTTATTATTACAGTACTACTTACTATGCACCACCCCATCAACAAATATCCTGCAGGAGCTGGACAAACACACCGACAGACGGAACTACCCATACCACAGATTACCACCGACGAGAATACCCCCGAGACACATTCCCCGAATCATCTCCACCCCCCTCCCCTGCACGGAGGTGCCTCCATTGCACATTGCCAAACAAACAGATACAACCCCCTCCCCCTTATCTCTCTTTCTCTCTCCAGGGGACCGGCCGAACTGCGGGGCAGAATGCCCGTCGCTGTCGCACCGTGATGGCGGGGTGTGGGTTTCTGAGGCATGTTTGTGTGCTGGGATGGCTGTGTATTTTACAGTACCTGCGTTGTGATGTGGGGCTTGAGGAAGGGGAATGGTGGTGTAATCGGTCGGAAGCATAGGATTTTGCGCGCGTTTTCATGGATGTGGGATGGCTGGGCTGTGCTGGGTAGGGTATGCTATGGTAGGGTAGGATAGGGCAGGCAGGCCGATTGATTATAATGTGTACTATGTGCTGTGTATCTCAGACGTTAACGGTAAGAGTGTGGCGGCACGGCCATGGCATTGACCTTTTGTTGCGCGGTTGGGCGAATCGTGGTGTTGGGGCATGGCATCAGCAATGTGGCTGTGTAGATGTCTAGGGAATGGGAAAGGCAGGTAAGAGGACTGGACTGCCGGTGTACTCCATGCTTCGTTGCGATTCATCTCGGAGAGGGGACAATGGTACGTGTGGAAGATTGGTGAGACCCGGCACACACTGGAAGCTGACGAAGAAAGGTGACGACGACGGGGCGGGACACAGGGCGAGCCAGGGCAAGACAAGGCGACGACGACGATGACTCCCAGTCGCCACACGCACGCACGCACCGGAGCACTGATGCTTGACCCCATGACGCCATCCACGCCGCCCACGCGCTGTACGCGTTTCCAATTGCAACTTCAAGACTCTCATGCATGAGATCAATATAACAGAAGAAGGTGCTATTCTCCTGCCGCAGAAACTGCCATCGTCGCCGCATCCCATGCCGGCTCCTTCAGATCAAGCAAAAACACAATATAGGCCCGCGCGCCCAAGACACGGGATGGACTGAGAGTGAGGGAGCGAGAGGGAGAGAGTGTGAGGGAGGGGGCGCTCGCTCGCGCGGGTGCCCGATGTTTGCTCGTGCGCTGAGATGCAGTGCATGTTGCGTGTATCAGAATCGGTGATCTGCTCTGTATGTTGGAAGGAAGGGCGCGAGCGTGGAAGGAAGTTGGGAAGACACCACACGGACAACGTTTTGGCGTTTTGCATCGTCGTTGGCTGGGATTTTCTCAAAGGAACGGACGACCCATACACAGTAAAATGACGGACAACCTCTGTATGCTCGTGGGGTGTGCTTTTTTGTGTGACTGGACTTCAGTCTGGCGTCTGAAGTAATCCCCAAGCACGCATCTAGATATCAGATGTTGTGGTGAAATCTGGTGACAAGATAGACTACAGTAACTCTGATCCATTCTAGGAAAATGCTTCCAATTTATATCTTCAGCCCTGTTAGGATCTGCATGCCGACGTCTTGTTCGGCCTGACCTCGCGTGGCGATAGACTATTGCCATCAAAGCAGGCTGCGGTTTACTATATTGGGTCGTGACGCTGGGCCTGCTAGCAATCGAGGAAGAAAGAGGTAGAAGATGAAGATATTCTAGCACGGAACACGCCAGAATGGCCAGATGCAGACGACCACCCGGGGTACCTAGATGTGGATGTGTTCTAGCATCCAGAATTAAGAGTGCTAAGAATGCTAAGAATGCGTGCCAAGTGTGGAGTGAGAGTGTGCAGGCCAGGGTTGTATGCTTTGTCGACCTTAGACGTATGGTAATACATGACATGACACGACACTATTAATTCCCCCAATACTCTAGTCTTTTCAGGACGTGATCAGTCTCAATATATATTATTTGACCTGGTTGATGGTTGGTGCCAAGGACCTAAGGCATCTGCCAGCATTCAAGATGGTGGGACTAGGTATGCGACCAAATCCGGTAATTGTTCCATCTATGACCTGTGGAACACACAGATGGTTGTACGCATACTTGCTGTGCATCTTTAGACATGCACATCGCTAGTATAGCCATGACCTGTATGAGTTGTTCTTGTGGGTTTCCATTTCTCAGCGCGCACGTGGAGCGGTGACCGACTATATGTCACAGGCGTGGCATGGTTGGACGCGTCAATGCTGGCAGCCGTGCTATCTTTACTAGAGTCATTATCTCGCCTACTGTGATGACGTACAGTAGGCCATGTTGATGTACAGAATACTTATTCGATATTGCGGGTTCAAGCACTCCCTGCAGAGATCATTTCATAGTTGACTGGCATGATGCCAAGGGCAGACAGGTCGACGACCTCGGATTGTATTGCGCGTATGCTTCTTATGCTCAAGCATTCCTTGCAGAGATCATATCTAAATTGACTGGCATAGTATCAAGGGCAGACAGGTCGATGACCGTAGATTGACAAGGCCCGACTCGGTCTTGTTCTTTCTAGTCATCGGAATTTGGTAAAGATAGCAGACGTCCGGGTAACCCGTTGGGAAGAATCACAAGCGCGTTCTAGTGTCCACAGTTCGCCGTATTGGCGCAAAGATAGCGGCTCACTTACCCTCGGAGGGCAAATGTAGTTCATCGCGCCATGGTACCGTTAACGGGGCCGCAGCACATGGCTATGAGGGGTTTGTCTGGGGATCTTCAGATCTTGATTTGTGAAACCATCACGATGGTAAATAGCGACTGGTTCTTCTACGACTCATCAACTTGCGGAGATGGACGGTCGCATGCTCATGGACATACATAAATGCTCAGCAAATTCACTGCGTAATTAGACGTAGTACCGGCCCTGCACCGAAACAAGCGACGTACCGAGGCCACTGCGGTTGCCAGGAGATGCTTGCTTTTTCGTGTCAGATCCTGGTATCGCACGCGTTGGAATTTGAGATTATATGTCCGTCCGTGTCTACGTCCGTCCGCTTGTGAGCAGGTCTTCGTGGCCTCATGCGAACTCTTGTGATGTTCAACGTCAGCCGTGTTGTCCTTTTGATGCGCGAGTTTCTCATTCGCTAGAAGAAGTCTCAGTCGCAGTCAGTCTCTTGGCGTCGTTATGGCCGCTGCCATTTCTGACTTATGATCGGCCGTGTGAACTGTTGGAGAGGAATACCCGGACAATTGTTGAATACTGTTGTATTATGGGAGAGAGTGATTTCCAGGTTTGGACCCAAGGTCTCTAGATTTACGGACACCTAGACTCAGACCATCAAATCATACAGGCACCCCACCACTTTTTAGACCACGTCACTTCTAGTAGAACCCTATGACGCATGGTAGCAATCAATATTTATCTGCGCGCGCATGCAGACAGGTATCAACGATCTAAATACCCTCAGGATCAATCCTACTACAAGGCCCACACGAGGTATTATCGACAAACTTGCTATGAATAGTTCGATACCCAGACCTGACAAGGGTCTCCCTAGTCGCAAACAACTCTTCCGCATGAATGCGAAATCCAACACAGTAAGAGCCAGGAGAGGAAATCGGTCATGCAAGTCCTACCCCTCGTTGTCTGTATATGTCCAATTCGAGAGTAGGGTCCAGCAGTCCAGAACGTGGCATGTCTGATTGCTACACCCTGTCGCTCAATCTAGACGAACGTCAGCTTCGTAATCGCCCGTGTGGATGACGATTTCCTCAGCTTTGCAGGCCATCATCGCTCTAAATGTGACAGGGCACATATGAAGATCCAGGCTGACGTTGCATCGCCACTCCCCGCAGGTTTCTGTGCCACAGTAAGCTGAGCAGTTCTCACTGACTGAGACCTCATCAATGAGCTTGCCGTATTGTCGGCAGTAAGCCAACGGGCTCCAACATCGGCTCGGCTCGAAGCCAAACCCGTGGTGAGGAGGAGGAGTTCATGCCAACATGTTGGAGAATATAGTCATGTCCCAGACCATGTCTTAATCAACAACTGATCCAACGGACGGACCGTTACGGACGGTATCACCCCCAACACCGTTCAGTACATCCTCAAGACATTTGATAACATCTCAGCCTCTTACAAGACCTTCTCCAACGGCATGACAAACCCTACCCCATTCAGCAACTGTACTTTCTCGACCCACATGTTCGCCACCACCCCGGCGATCGCGATTCCATCACGATCACTGCCAAGCAACACAGTATCCCCCAAAGTGCGATACGAATCACGTCCAAGCCATATGTCACACTGCATATGCCAAACCTGCAGACTCGCACTGCTGTTGGATTCCCATAGACGATCCAGGCAGGACACCATGCACTCCACCCGTACGCCGCCCCCAAAACCCACCGACGATCGCTCTTCGTTACGGCTGTGGGCGAGGTCCTCATTCGACATCTCACGACGTGCCGGATGCAGTCCATCCACCGCACGAGCTGTCGACCACGTTGTTCCGTCGAGCCGATGGCGCAAACTACGTCCTCCCGCTCAAATATGGATCCATTATGACACGCGCCGGTCAGCACTCTTTATCAAATCCCGCGTGGGGCATTGAGTGGGTGTCACAACGAGCATCTATAGAGACTTATCGAGCCGGGTACAGAGTATGTCCGGACGTCATGGCTAGTTCCAAGATTGCTTCCTCGGCCGCGGACTAGAGCACATGTCTAGTCGCAAGAGAGAAAGAAAAAAAGCAACTCGCACATGCAACCTCGTTTGGCTTGCAGGGCACATTTCGTGTTTCCCATACCCCCATGCTTGCTTGCGCTGCTGGTTGGGTGGCGTTCCGAGACGGCCGTTTTCGTGGAGCGTTGTCAGGTGTCCCGTTCGAAGTGGCGCGAGGATGCGGTGTGCGGTAGCTATGGGTTGGTATGAACACACGCTGAAGTAAGAAAAGGCACTCTGATGAGAGACTTGTGTGACGGTTTCATTTATACAAATATAACTTTCCGGCTTGCATGGGATGATTGCATTTGTATTGTACACGTCTCGTCTCGTCTCTTGTACATATGACTCATCGTACGTCTTGCATGGCTGATATCATGAATAATCCAAGCCAGTGTAGACTGCGTTAGATGTCTCTGTGTAAGACATAGATACCGAGCATTAAACGCTCGGTTCTAAACCACATTCTATGCCGTGGTCTAGCCCTGTCGTGTTGTGTCTCAAGCCGAGACCGCTGCGCCGCAACATGAGCCAGCTGAAGAGTTGGCGCAGGCCGATTTGGGGCTTGACAACACTGAACCAGACATTTCTATTAGTTCGAGTTGAGATCCGAGGTTTGTGATAAATGAGTGAAGAGTATTGAGCACCTGGGTCTAGAGGCGATACTTAACTATAGCCACCAAAGGCGCCGGAACGTCGAAATGCATTCGCTAAGATTGTGTATTAGTCTTCATACTTGAATGTGGTGACACCAGGTCCTTACAGTATCCGATCGTCGCCTGGCAGTCAGACTCCATGCGCTTAGCCTCAGCTTCGTACATCCTGTTAACGAGTCGATCAGTATACCACTAGACAGAAGCCCTTGCAAAAGGGAAAACAAACCATTCACTCATTTTACTTCCTCTGTTGTTTGAAGAAGGATGAGTGCTCATGAACTCGGGCGGGGTACCACCCCCGATCCTTTTCTCGTATTCAGCCATGCGTGACCATAGCCTCACAGCTTCTTCAGGATTATAACAGGCTCGAGCCATCATTACTGGGGCACGGTTAGCAGACTAGACAGAAAATAACCTGGTCGTAGCATACATAGTCCAATGTAGTCAGCTTCGGACTCCTGGGCACGACCATTCGGTAAGGAAAGGATCAGGTTGAGAATCTGGTTCGTAATAGACCACGTGCCAGGTATGGCCAGCTCAACAAAAAGAGTTGGGATATACAGAATCGCAGCCCGGCTAGCCTTCTCAGCAGTATGATGCGCAAAGTTATGGGCTATTTCGTGACCGAGCACTGCAGCAATGCCATCCTCGTTCTTGCATATGGGCAGAATGCCAGTGAATACAAACACGTTGTTGTCTGGTGTGACAAATGCGTTGACATCGTTGCTATCAATCACATACACCTTCCACGACTCTTTATTGTCGATACCGGAGACCGGCATCAGTCGCTGGAGAACGCGCTGCACCGCTTGCACCCGTCTATCGTGTGGAGGTAGGATACGATCGCGGTACTGATTGAGAACCATCTCCCCAACTCCACCGGCTATCGATTTCTCGCGCTCAGGACCGATAATATTGAAGCGTCGTCTGCCAGAGACCTGTCGTCGTATATCAGCTACTGTCCGGATGCTTTGGACCACTGCTGGAGGCTCTTACCGGCACATCTTCCAAGTTGTAGACATAAAAGCCTCCTCCAGCAAGTCCGATGCCACCGACTTCATAGTAGAATGTAGGTCTCGCCGCCCATCTTTGGAATATGTTCTTGCTCTGCTGGAAACGCTGGTACCGATAGTTGTTCCGGAAGCTTGGCAAGAGACGTCTGCGTTGTGAGTGGAAAGCTCGTGTACGCGTATAGATAGTGGCTTGCGAGAATGAGAATCCCATGCGAGACATTCGTGCCCACATGTTGTAGAACTTGATTATAAGGTTGATGCTAGACTCGCATCATCAGAGCCGACGGAAGTTCTTGGGTCACCGAGCTCCGACGCGCTAGTACATTTACCTATAACACCACGACGTGTTTAATGGGTTTAATTAGGTATTTTAGTAGCTATGACTAAATACCACTCGGAAACACCCGTCAAGCCAATAAGCCGCGCTTGGCCTCTATCTATAACTACTAAATACCCTCTCAAAACACGCTCAAAGCCTTCACGCACTCATGCGAGCACTTATATATGGATACCGATAGATAGCGTCCCAAGGGCATCTTATACACGTTGCTCAAGGAGAATAATTTTCATACGAGAGCATTGGAGGTGACGATTCTGATTGAAAAGTGACGACTTTCAATCCATCTTAGTAATGCTGAACGTGCGCGGTATCCCGAGCACGATCCCTGGCGCCGGGCCGCATATCTAGAATCTTAGCGCGCTGAAGTTCAAGTATGCACGCCAAAGTATCAGGTACTAACGGCGGTACACTGCTGTTCGTAGATAGTGTAGCCACAATGATGACCCTGCTGACTGAGGCTTCTGCGCAGGATACTTCCCCTAGACCTAGATGAGTCTGCCAGACGGCCCGGTGATTTGTCGCAAGGATTCAGGGACCGCTGGCCCTGGTCTGGGCCTGATCTAACACGTTTATGACATTGATGAGCGGTGACCCAATTCTGAGAACATTATGGAGTGGCAGCGCTTGACTTGGAAGGTAGAAGCTCTTCTATCCTTGAGAAATGCGAGGGATCTCCTTGCTAGAGCAATGATAGCACTTTCTGTGCAGCCGACAGAGTCACAAAAGCAATGTTGTTATAGCCTCGACCCAGATGGAAATGAGGGATTACTTTCTCCGTTTGGCAAGACACCAGTAAACCAAGTCGTGGAAGGATCTGTACTGAAACTCCTATCACCAGAGAACAAACACCACGCTGTTGATAGTACTGGGGCCATCGGTCTAGACTCCGACGCCCCAAAGTTGAACAGTTAGTCCCCCACTAGCGGTGTCATGGCAGCCAACAGCTGAAGGTTCCTCGATTTTGTCCGTATACTAACTACCATCTTGTCGGCGCCAGCGTAGAGACCGGCTCCGCTTTTTGTATATTGAGGCTTGTCACTTAGGCACCAACGATATATCCGGAAACGTCAAAAACCGAAAGTCCAACATCCTTCAGCACCAACCATTATAACACATAGTCCTATTAGACGATGCGAGTCCGCAACATAAATACCTCCGAACACTCATTGCAGTCATGATCTTTAAACCTCACACCACCATCAGATTCCTGTGTCCAAAACCAAAGCCTAGCATTCTATTTCGTCCCTCAACCACCACCCACACTAAGTCAGCTCAAGCGGCTTTCTATCGCCCTTACACCAGCAAACCAAAGTCCTCAGATATGGGCAAATCAATTCTCGTCGTCGGCCTCTCTTTCGGCCCCCCAGCCAATGCCCCGGAAAACTCGCCCGTTCCCGGCCCCGACGCCAAATTGAAGGAGGCTGTGGCTGCCAGCATGAAAGCCGTTCGTGAAGCTGGATACGACATCACGGTAGTCCAAATCGACCCGTCCAACGCAACCGCCGACATCGACGGCGTGAAGGAGAAACTGAAAGCCGAGGAATTCGACATGTGCATGATTGGATTTGGACTGCGTAGTATCCCGGCCTACACGGGGATTTTCGAGGACCTCGTCAATGCGAGCAGGGAGATCAGACCCGGTCTACGGTTGGGCTTCAACACTGGGCCAACGGACATGGTGGAGAGTTTGAAACGAGGTGGACTCTAAGCAAGGACCGTGTATTTAGCATCAAGCATGTATCCGTCTAGATGTGAGCTCAACTCAGTCACTCCTCAATACAACATCATTAACTAGCTATGTACCCATTATGGTGTTCTTCTGTGGGGCTATGTCGTGAGCAGATTCACTTGTCCATGCAAATATAGCCCTGTCTCAAAATAGAAAGGCTCTATAAACGCTAGATGCTAGGTTCCGCGTCCCTCTCATACGATACACTACAGGGGTGGCCGGATGCGCCGTACAGAATCATGTAGCGTATCAGGAATGTGCACTAGACCAACCCTTATGGATATGCCGGCTGCACGAAAGACTAGAAGATCTTCCGCGTTGGATCGATTTGGTAAGATTGCTGCTCCTTGAAGTAGCCATAGGACTATATTATAATGGCAGGGACCTTTAGGCAAGCGACATCATGGACCTCAAGATCTCGACTGGCGCCCCTGGCCACGGAGTACTGAGCTAGAAGGAAGTATAGGGACCATGAGTACGTTCAGTGCTTCGAGAAGTCTACGTTTGCAAAGTCCAGCCTGAACCAGTGCTACTCAACCTCTGACGCGTGAAGGGCTAGAAGTGCTCCTGGACAGATATATGAGCAATCCTACTCCTTACTAGACACGACTCAGATACTAAACATACCTTCCAAAGAGTGAAATAGAAAGAGTCTCCGACATCCCTTCTGGTGTTTTACAGGATGACCAAGGGCGTACATTGAGCCCATGAGGCTTAGCACTAGTCAGATATACATAAGACTTCAAGTCAGCGCCAAGTACTCATTACAATGAAACTGTGGCCTACAGACAAGAACGTGTATAGCAGGCCTCCATCTCATATCTAATTTTATTAACGCTCCATATCTGTCATGTTCCTTGACATCTCTCCTTCCCCCCACCAAAACATCCCCTCTCGATCAGAGAAGGTATCTGATACAGATGACACACGCCGATTAGAATTTGCAGTAGCAGGATCAGCAGTATCAAAGATAACTTGGGTGCTTCTGAAACATGATCAGAGCACCTTGTAGGATAATGACTAAGAGGAGACTAAGGAGTCGAGATCACAACTGCGGTGAATGAGAGATTGGGATGGGTGGCTTATAAGACGAATTATGTCCTAGGCTAGGAAGACCTGTTATAGATATCCCATCATTCAAGCTGAAGGACTCGACACAAAGAGTTGCTTATATCGATTTTAGTCGAGGAGATCAACGATCGGAAGTCCTGTATGTATACAGCGTACAAGTACATTCAGGCATTTCATAGGTTTCAATCTAGATATGTCATATGATCTACTTTGTCCGAGTATCAATAAATCGGCGTACCATCCCTCACGCGTTTCGCAAGAACGTCCAATACCCACCCATCTTCCTGAGATCCAATGCATCCTATCCATATCATCTCTTGTCCCTCGCTCTACCATCGTCCCTAAGCAGCGTCATACTCATCTGAATCTTTACAAGACGCCCATACATGGCACGATATCTATCAGCCCAATGACTCCCCTTCGTCGTCATCACACCTCCCATCCCTACGCCTATCTCGACTCCTTCCACACTCAATCCCATCCCACCGAAGCACACAAAAGCACCAACCAAAACCCAGACCAATATCCGCGTTCGTACGAAAAGCACATATCCATTCCCTTTCCCCTCATATATACAACCTGTAGAAAATCAGCTGATTGGAAAAAGAATCCCGTATAACACACTCCAGCCCCTCTAGCGCAATTCCCATAAACTACAGAATATAAGCGCATAATCCAGCAGACTAACGTACAGATTCGGTACGTCCTACTTAGGCACGGGTGCTAGGGTACTAGGCAAGACGTGCATATATAGTGTTCAGCTCTCTTATACACCACCATGGAACCTAGTTACCGTGCCGGCTGTACGACTCGATGTTAGACTATCTGAACACCGAGCACAACAGCTCCATAGAATGCGTACATGGTTTAATACGCTGCATATAGACGCCTCACCCTAGCATACACAAATACCACCCCTATCCTCCCAGCGCCGAGACACCGCTCTCCCTTGACCCACAAAACTCCATCTAAGCCTCATGACATCTAACCCTTCCATCTAGATAACCATCCACACCACGAGGGATACAAAACCCGAAATACATTGCCAGAGAACAACGAAGCACATGGTATATCATATAGTATGCTACATAGTCTAGACGAATCGAAAAGATCATCACCACGAGCCAACAGCCAACCATCCAAGGACACTCTAAAGACCTCCGCACACCCGAGTCTCACAACCGCACGAGTAAGGCCTGGAACCCATAGACGAACAAACAAGGAGCGAGTAGCACAGACACCGGCTAGTCAGTCACGTAATGGATCAGTACGTAGCACGTACCTACTTCGACGTCTCACACAACACAAGCAAACGGGAGAAAGGACCTCATTATCTGCGTAGACAACCATACTCCATTCCATCCCATCCCATCCCATACCTAATATAACCCGTCGCACAAACATCCCTACTTCCTGCTTCCCCTCCCTCCCTACATCCATCCATCTTCTCTCCTCCTGTTACACCCCCTTGCCAGCCAAGCCCTAGCCACCGCCTTGCCACCGCCCGTCAACTCACAACACACAGACAGACGCGACGGCGCGATGACGACGACGATGGGATGCCTGGGATGCTCAAGCCAGGCGCGAGGTGCAAGACATTATCCGCGCGGTTAGAATACAGACGCAGACGCGGGATCGGAATAGAAACGGCCGAGGTGTGAGAAAAGAGTAGATTTTTCTTGGCGAGGAGGGGGAATGTCATTGCGAGGAGATGCATGAGGTGTGGCACGTTAGTCAAGGAAGGCAAAGAGGGAGATATGGTGTGAGGTGGTCATGGGAAAAAGAGGGTATGGTATGAGCGGATAGGATAGCGCGTGGTCGAGTTCGTGGAGCTTAGGTGCTTCCCACCCTCAAGTGAGACTGTGAAGTTGAGGGGAGGATCTTCGCATAGTCTGTCATATAGCTATCCAACAGGTATCATCAAGCAAGGTTGGTCGTCTGACCGAGGAGATACGATAGCAGCCGACTATATGAGCGAAGTTATTTTATGGATACCCCAACTAGCTGTTTGCGGACAGTGCAAGCAAAGAGGAAGGTGGGAATGTTTGGTTCGGCTGTGAGCACTGGTAGGAGGGAGTCGTTGATTACATATTCATTCAAAATGCCGGTTTAGGATGAAAATGAGTCCAATACATGTAGAATCAAATCGGATACCGTCTCTGTCTAGTATTCATTGGATGTACGTATATTTCATCCGCTTTGTGCCGCGCTATCGGCTCCTTCCTTTCATTGCCGTACACCCTTTTCAGACTAGTGATGGAGAATGGACGTCCCACAATTGAATGGTTCGTGCTTGTCTGCCGTAGGCAAATTTAGCGGCGGTTGGGCCGGCTCGCCACGAGGGGTTCTCATGTCGATGTGCTAGGTAGGTAGGTAGGTACTCAGTGGGAACCTGACAAATCTCCGTATTTCAGCCTCAGACGTACATACGCAACTCTTCACTCTATCTAGCAACAACAACGGCCCAGCAAGCTTTCACATGTTCAATGTAGCAAAACGCAATCTCCCTCGGGGCTGAAAGAGATCTCCACTTTTGCCTTCTTCAAGTGTGGCTTATGCATATTGTAGCCAATCCCCCGACGGGTCTGTCATTGGTCGCCCTGTCCGGCGATATCTCCGGGTGGCGGTGGAATCTGCGTTCCAGCGATCTGGTTGAGATCCGGGCGTTTGCGCCCTATACCGGAGGCTTGTCTCGGCCTTTTTCGCCCTATGAGGCTGGCCCATATTGAATGAGGTCCGGCTGCTCGGCGGCGTCGATGCTGCCGTAGCCGGGGATGGCTGCTCGAATCATGGATTGGGCTGAAGTATGGACTTGCACGACCCATTAGCTCACCGTTCGACCTCCCACAGACACCACACCAAGGGTCGGTCGCGAACTGTGCTGCTCGTTGCGTTGGCCAGTACCAGTAGCAGACTTCTAGCCAGACAGTCACCGCATCCTGATCACTGGTGGCAAGATGTAAGTGGTACCATGGTACGACTGTGTCTTGATTTTATCTGAGGCTCTCGGGTAGGGAGAGCAAAGCCAGCTCTCGCATATGGGCTCCCAAGTGAGGTTCCAGACGCTCCAAGTTGCCAGCCCTGAAGCCGCAGAGCCGACAGTCTGGCGACATTCTCAACTTTCTATCATCAATCTTGCATTGAGCAGTGATCTGCTCGATCTGGTCCCACTCCTCTGGATGCTGCTGTAGGACGTGGACTTGGAATTCAGTTTCTGAGGAGAAGCTGAAGGGCTCGTCGCTTTCGTCTGTGCAGCCGTTGAACTTTAAAGCTGGTTCTCTGATGGATTGGCACTCCCAGGACTGGCGCCTGCAGGTCTTTTCGTGCTCGAACCATTCTGCTTGACTGCCATACATCCGTAGCGGTGTAATACAGTCTACGTATGTACACAGATATGGTTTGAGGTCGTGGTCGATGTGGTGGATGTAGTCCCTGAGAGAAGATAGTTAACAGACTGTCCGTAGTGGAGACCAGAGCGACGGCTCCAATCATACCTTTGGGTTTCGGTCGTGACCTTGCGGAAACAAGTAGCGCAGTCAAAGGGCTCCTCTAGGAGGATCTCGAGCCCATAAGGTTTGAGTGGGATTTCTGGCTCATGGAGGGTCATGGGAGGGCTGGATCTGCTGCCTTCGCCGTACTCCCTCTTGACCTTTGGCACACTCAGGCTGGGAGCCAGGATGCGCTCTTTGAGCCGTCTGCGGCGTCGCGAGATTCCATTGCTCAGGCGACAGACGAGGGGCGTGTCGGCGTTTGGGAAAATCTCTCTCGTTCGGGTGAAGTCGTGAGTCTCGAGGTAAAGGTCTTCGATGCGCCCGCGGTGGATGAAGTTGTTGAACACAGACTGTTTCCTCACGATAGCGAGAACGTCGTTCAGACACGAAACGTAGAAACAGATGTGTTGTGCGTGGATATAGATGGACCTCTGCGTGAGATATTGGTCTTCGTTGCAGCGGTCGATGAGCATATGCAGCTTCTCGACTGCGTGGCATACGTCCGTGTACGTGGTTGAACCTATGGGTTCGGTCAGTTGGAAGGCAGAATGGACGACGTCTTGAGGAGTAATAACCCTCGGCAAGAGCATGTAGTACATGCTCGTTCTCTGCTTGGTTCTGCAGCCAGACGACAGCCTCCTGAAAACGTTGGTTGATGCTGAACGCGTTGAAATCGGCAACGTCCAACGACGACAGGAAGGCCGCATAAGCGGTCTGTTGCTCGATCAAGTTAGATAAAACATGCTCGTATCCTGCCTGGGGATCAACACCCGAAGGCGCAGACATTGCGGATTCGGACGCATGCAGACGTGTTGCGTCGCGCATGTCCTCGTCGTCGTCAGAGTCCATTTTCATGTGCAGGTCATCTCCATACAGAGTTGGTCGCGACATCTGCACGGCAGCTGCAATATTAGTATAAAGGGTGACTTCGTTGGGGCCTAACAGGTCAAAACATACATACGAAATCTCCGGCCGACTAGTGGCAACCTCCCGTCTGGAGATTGGAACAGTCGGATGCAGCCCTGTCAGGATTTGTCTCCGATGGACGTATTGATTGACTGGAGGCAAGACTAAAATACTCATGCGACTGTATGAGGCTCTGGAGGGTGGGAGAGGCGGCTGAAGTGAATGCGCGAGTGAAGGGACTGTCCATGGTAACACCAAAGCCCTCTCTCATAAGAGCTCTGCATTGCGGGGCCATGTGGTCGCCGCTAGCTGGTTGTCGTTCGTGTCCGTGTTCTCGGGACGCTCGTCCTCTAAATTCACCATGTTGGAGGTCATAGGATCGATGGTCGATGGAGATGTGAGCAGTGCTGGAAACACCCGTCTCCATGGGTCTGGGAGAAAAGAAAGAAGAGAAGTTGAGATGGGCGTCCCGTAAGGAGTGCAAGGTTTTACATGTCAGGGGACGGACTCGAGGTAGTCACGCCTCAAACCAAGAGAAGATTGCGGCACAGGCGGGACAAGCGCGTCTGTAGAGAGAGATCCGATCAGGCCATTCCACATACATGTACATGAAGTACGAACTGCCACCACCACTGGATCATGACTGCATCAATTCTGATGGCCAAGATGGGACTGACGATGGGTTTCCCGCGCGGCTGTCCTTCCCATGAGCCTGAATCGCGTACAGTTCGGGGGCCCAGTCGACAGCCAGGTACTTAGCGACAGCTCTCACTTTGGAACGTCGCTCGGACCAGACAGAGATATGCGAGGAGTTTCCAGCATCGGCGTCGAAATGTACGGCCAAATTGTCGAAGCCATGGTCGTACGGATGGCTCCTGACTGTCGTGAAAGGGATGCCAGTTGACATGGTACTGGAAGCTCTCAAGCTGCGCCTACGGCTTCACCGAAGGGATGTTGTTCTGGCAATTCCCGAGGGCTTCATTTCAATCATAGAGACGGCATGTCCATGACGCGACTCGACTGGTGTAAGTTGTGCTCCGATCGCTTAGTCTGTGGACTCTAAAATAGCCTACCATTATACCGCGATAGACTAATAGACGAGCGCTTGATGGTTAAGCGTATCCTCCTTACCCGCAGAACCGGGGAAAAGAGCTCGTCGAAATCCTCTCGACCTTGACCCTTTTACTGAAGGGAGTGGTGGTCCAAAGATACTGCCGTGTTGACCTCCTGATTCATGGCTCGGAGACTGGACTCTGACAAAGGAAGTGGTGCGTCAAGCTGAGAAGAACAAGCTGACGTGCTGCGCCTCTTGATGATTCCCCTAGCTATGGTACATTGGTCCCTTTCTGATCCGGTCTCATGCACTCAAGTCAAGCGCAGACGCCCAGCCGCGCGTCTCCCGACCGACACTCCGTGAACTATAGACGCAGAGAAGGACATCACCCGAAGAGCACGCAAGGCAGTCTGATGCATGCGTCATGATGCTAAGTCCGATGAGAGGCATCTCTTTTCCCTTGATACACGACAGGACATATTCCAGAAGGCTTTTGGTCTGTATACCTGCGGAGCATTCTGGCACAAACGGTCAACAGACGCAGCCAAGCACTACCTTTCGACTGCAACTCGGACTGCTGACAGCCATTCATTCGAGATCTGTCTTGGAACATTCTCGAGCCACCTGAGCAACATGTCTATTCTTCGTTCTATCATCATCTCCATGGGCGAGAGCCTTCCTTCTAATGAACTAACAGGCAGTCATAGTTTCATCACCTTCTAATCCGATACCTCATTCTCGATCCTCTGGCCAAGTAAGAAGACGAGCAACCTTTATTTGACCACCGCGCCATACAAGTCGTCATCGACGAGTTCATCCAGCCCAAGATACAGGACCTCATGCTCACAAGAAAGATGAGAGTGACGGGCTGGCGTCTCTCCAAAAACACTCTCTGCCGGGAAATCAAAGTCCCAATGGGAGGAATGAAAGAATCGGCACGCGATCCTATTCGTGATCTTGCAAGATCAGGCCCAGGCTTGACAGACAATAGAAGCAGCAGTCATGCCATGACCCGAACGATATCGGCCCGGCCAACTTGGAACCATACATACGGCAAGAGCTGCATCACTGGCAAAGGGACGGATGTTTGTCCAATCAGCATTGCCACGAACAAAGGTCTCATAGGGGATATAGACAAGACGCCGCACGATAGATCTGTTGCGTCCAGACAATCAATCCATAAGATGCTGGACATAGCTAGCCGTCGACAACAGAGGTCTTGTTTGAGGCTGATGTGCCCACATACCAAGAATGCTCTGCAACTATACCTTCCCAGATAGGAAGCATACGTCTAGTGACCGTGCTCGAGGTTAGCATAAAGCACAAGCACTTTACGTGCATGCAGCTAACATAGTACGTAACTCTCTATACTGTATAGCCGCACACTAGTACACATCGGATAGTGGGTCTGACAGGCTAGTATCTGGCTCAGAAATGGTAAAGAGCCGTAGTAGTAGGTGGACGTATAGTTGTTGATAGGTCATACTCAATTGCTTCGTTACTGTCTTGGATGCTACATTGCTAATGCTTCTTTGTGCTGCTGGGTTCTGGTGAATTGGTAGGTTGATTGGAGGTTGTGACACTATATCGACCTTACTGTCGTGTTGGATGTCGGTCAATGGCGGTATCGTGGTCGTGATTCACGAATGGAGACGAAGAGTGGTCCAAACACGCGAAATTCAATACAGTACTATTACAGCTCTGAGCTGAAGACGCCCGGGCAAGGCTAGCACGCTTGTAGACTAGCGTTCTATTTCCACGCTTCTTCAAACGCACGACTGCAAGCCATGGTCAAGCCACGCGCCAGGCATCTTACTTTAGTTTTACATCCTCATCTATACGTCCAGTCGCACAATGTCCCCCATTCCCCAGGGCCTCTCCCTCTTCCCGCGACTCTTCGCGCAGCCGCAATGGCCTCTGCGACCGACCTGATCACGTACATCGGTGTCCCCCTCGCCGTCATAGGAGTGATTCCCACCATCTTCACATGCGCCAAATCCCTGGTCACGCTCCGTTCGATCCGCAGGCTTCTCGACGACAACGGCACACCGGCAATCACACGAAGCACGCTGCTGTCCGGGATCGTCGAGGTGGAAATACCGCGAAAGAGCATCATCCCGCTCGACCGCGCGGACCCAGCATACTTTGAGCTGAACCCGTGCCCGTCGCGACTGAGGGGCGGCAGCTGGACGATATTGAATTGGAAAGAGCTGATTATCGGCGTCAAGGCGTACAGGGTGCAGTATCACGACGAGCTGTCGCAGCCGCAGGCGGAGGTGGGCTTTGAAGCCCTGCTTGCGTTTCTACTGGATCGGGGCGCGGTGCCGAGCGTGGCCGGTTTCAGCGACCTGCGCAGCTCAGGCCTGTGGACGCCCGCCGGGACGAAGCTGTTGCTGTCTCCCGTGACGGCAGACCCCGTGCTGACGGTCGCGACGGCCAGCGACTCGGACGGGATCCTGTCGCTCTGCCTGGACTGGCGGCACGAGTGGGATAGGCGGACCTGGGAGTCTCTCCCGCCGTACTGGATCCGACTGACCTCGTCCCACGAGGCAGCCCAGATCCGAGCCGCCATCAAGGGCATCCAGCCGGACGCGTCAAAGCCCGAGCCGGCAGACCCCAGCACGACCACCACGTTCTCCCCCGACCGCCGTCCCAGCGCAACAGACATGCTCTCCACGCTTCACGACTCCCTCACCTCCTTCCGCCTCCGCATCGGCTCCTCGGGCGTCGAGGAAAGCTACCGAGAAGACGACCCGAAGCACCGGCTCGCCCTCCCCCACCTACAGTCCCACCTCCCCTCGGACACGCGCCCAATGTGGTTCTCCGTCGGCTGCACCGCTCTCGGCGCCCCACGCGGCGGCCTCTGGAGCTACGCAATCCCAGACGACATCACGCAGCTCGCACGGCGCGAGACGGTGCCATGCGGCGTAATGGTGCTGCTCGGCCTGCTAGACGACGACGCGGTGCCGGCATGGCGCACGCCCTACGACGACGCGCTCGAGCGCCTGAAGCAGCAGACCAAGCTCATGGACCGCGCGCGGCAGATGAGCGCGGAGAACCAGCTCAGTCCGGCGGAGAAGGTGCGGGCGCAGCAGGCGCGCGTGAGCAAGGAGGCGTGGGAGTTTCACAATGAGATGCGCGAGCGGCAGATTGAGCGCGAGCGGCGGGTCGAGCAGGAGTTGACGGAGGCGCTGACGAGCCAGAGGTTGGCGATTGGGCCGGTGGCGGAGGCGTGCCGGGCGTGGCTGGTGCGGGAGGGCCATGTGCCGGGGGCGGAGGCGGAGACGGGGTTTGCGGCGATTGTGGAGCAGGTGTTGTATTGTATGATTACGAGTGAGGGAGTGGGGTGGAAGATGGCGGGGATGCTGGATCGGTGGCGGAGCTGGGCGGAGAGCGGAGGGATGGCGAGGCCGACGTATCGGGCAGTGGCGGAGGATGTGGTGGTGTTTGGGTTTGCGGCGTGTGTGTTGTGGGTGGTTCGGGAGGCGGCGATGCATGAGGCTGGGGCGGTGGTGTCGGACTTGCAGGAGTGTGTCCGGATCTGGCGGAAGGTGCGGCTGGGGTAATTAGTGTTGGTGGGCGTGAGCAGAGGGGCGCACGCGAGGGCCATGTTTCTGCCGGTTTCGGTGTTCGTGCTACCAAGGGGGGGAGATCTGTATTTTGCAGCATAGGAGTATATATTAATTTTGTGCATATATGTAAGTATGTGCGTGTGTGTGTTGCGGAAAGACGGGGTGTGAGTTGAGGCGAGATGGGACGTCTTGGATTGCCGGATGCGGAAATGTGGGATATACTGACAGACTGACTGACTGACTGACTGACTCGGCGAGGGTGGACGTTTCCTGCGTGCATGACTCGTGAATTGGGGTGGGGTGGAGTGGAGTGGAGTGCTGGCCTGGGCGGTGAGACGCGGCATAATTGGTGAGGACGAGACGACATGTCGTGGTATCACAAACCTTCTTTCTTGCTATTGTTCTCTCCCCTTCACTCCCGCACATCCAACGTTCAACCTCGCCGCTCCGCTCATGTCGTTCTGCTTATAACCCGCTCTCTCCTTCTTTTCTCCTTCGCTATCTTCTCCGTCGTCCTTATGAGCAGCGCTTGTCCTCAACACCCGCACACGAGCGCCTGAGCCCCCTTTCTCGCATCACCACCACCACAACCACAAAACCACCACCATGCCCTCACCACAACCACACACCCCAACCCCCCAAGCAAACAACTCCACCCCACGCACCCCTCCTCCCCTCCCCCGCACCCTCTACCCCGGCGGCACGCGCTCCCTCTCCGGCATCGCCCTCCGCGCCTTCACCCTCGGCACCACCCTCGGCACCACCACCCTCCTCTCCCTCCTCCTCCTCTCGCACTCCCACCCCCTCTGGCGCCCCCCCGCCTTCCTCGCCCTCCTCGCCCTCTCCCACTTCCTCGAATTCTACACGACCGCGCTCGCCAACACGCCCGCCGCCACGACATCCTCCTTCCTCCTCAGCAACGGCAATGCATACCGGCTTGCGCACTCGGCTGCGCTGCTCGAATGCACGCTTACGAATACGCTTGTCCGGCTTCCGGGGTGGTATGTTGCTGTGACGCGGCATCCGGTTGTTGTGGGAGTGGGGGTGGTGATGGTGGTTGTGGGGCAGGGCGTGCGGAGTGTCGCTATGGTGCAGGCGGGCGAGAGCTTTAATCATCAGGTGCAGAGTGAGTGGAGGGCCGGGCATGTGCTTGTTACGAGGGGGGTGTATGGGGTTGTGAGGCATCCGAGTTATTGGGGGTTTTTTTGGTGGGGGGTGGGATCGCAGGTGCTTGTGGGGAATGTGGGGTGTGGGGTGGTGTATGCGTGTGTGCTGTGGCGGTTTTTTGCGAGGCGGATTGCGAGTGAGTTGCTGTTCTTTTTCTTCGGTCTTTGTGGCGAGGGGAAAGGGGTTGTTGGGCGTGTGTGCTGACTGACTGACTGACTGTGTGTGTGCAGGTGAGGAGAGGTATCTGGTGGGGTTCTTTGGGGAGGAGTATGTGCGGTTTCGGGCGCGGACGCCGGTGGGGATTCCGTTTATTGCGTGAGTGGAAGTGGGGTGGGCGTGAGGTAGATGGATGGGTGTGTGAGAGCATGCGTACGAGCGGCGGGAGGAGAGGTCATGAGTGAGGTGTTGTAGGGAGCAGGAGGAAGGTATATCTCATACCTAGCCAAGCACAACGCAAACTGCAGACCAGATGCACGGTATACGAATAAGAAGGCCAGGAGTAAGGATAGGACTGAGAATAGGAATGAGAATAGAGCGGCAGGGCTACGTTATGCCTAGTCACGGCAGACACACATGCCATGCCCGCACCAGCACAGTAGACGCACCTAACAGCACACTTTACCCAACACACAGCAAGCACATGAAGCACACAGACCCAGACACAGACACACGAGACAACACATCTCAATTACCCCCCCTTCCCCTACCCTGAAGTAACAAACAAACCAAGTAGCCAGCAAAACACCCAAGATACGCCATTCTATACGTGTATCTGCATATGTGCAAACTCCACAAGCCCCCCGAAAAGTCTATAATGTCTATCTTTCGCAGTCCAAGTCAAAGTAAAGCTTCTTTCCAAGTCCAAGCAAAGCAAGTGCACGCAAACGCTCATTCATTACCACCACCACCAACAGCACAAACAACACCAGCACAAACAACACCAGCACAAACAACACCAGCACAAACAACACCAGCACAAACAACACCAGCACAACACCATGACAGCACCATGACAGCACAACACAACATCCACCCCATGCACACACGCCGTACTTTTTCGCAGGAATGGAAATGAAGAAACGGCGGGGTAGAAAGGGAAAGTAAGAACGAGAAAAGAACGCCGTCGATGATGAAGCATTCCGCCCAGAATAGGATAGGATAGAAGAGAAGAGGATAGAATGAGAAACGCCAGGCCATGCCGAATCAGGGGACGGTGATGGAATAGGGAGGGAGGGTAGGCGCGCTCAGAGACAGCTGGACCTCCTGTCCAAGCGCGACAAGCTGCTGCGCGTCAAGGAAGAAGAAGAAGAAGAAGACGAAGAACGAAAAAAGCAAATTCATGCGTCAGGTCAGGCAGCTGCATCCATCCATCCATTCATGCACGCCACACAACCCACAAGCCACACCCCTCTCACCCCATCAACTCAAGCCCCCTCCCGCCCCCCAAGCAACCTCCCCAAACTCCCCGGCGCAGTCGGCGTCCCAGGCACAACCCCGACCTTCTCATACCTCAGCAAATCCCCCTCAACCACCACGCCCACCGTCATATGCGCCTCGGCCGGCTTCGTCTTGAACGCATACAGCCTCTGCAGACTAGCCGGTCCACAACCAGCGCCACCAGCACCAGCACCAGCACCACCAGCACCACCAGTAGTAGCAGTCGGAAAGCTAAACGTCGTACAGGGCGTCACAAGGTCGACGGAACGCGCAGACGAGGCGGCAAAGTACGAGGACGAGGAGCTGGGGGCGTGGCGGCGGGGGAGCGGGCGGGTGGAGTTGTAGTTGTAGTTGTAGTTGTATGAGGAGGAGCGGGATGCGGCGGCGGGGGTGTAGGGGTAGGGGAGGGAGAAGCTTGCTGTTGAGGCGGGGGTGTGGGAGAGGGAGGGGGTTGTTGGTGTTGTTGTTGTTGTGGTGGTGGTTGTTGTGATGGAGGAGAAGGCGCGGGTGGAGAAGGGCGGGCGTGCGGTCGTCGGGGTGGTGGTGTAGTCGTGCCAGGCGGGATTCGTGGATTGGAACTGGCGGAGGTAGCGCGCGGCTTCGGAGTTTTCGCGCGAGAGGGGGGTGCGTGCGGATGACGTGTAGAGGTAGTTGGTGGTGTCTTCTTCGTTGTTGTCGTCTTCTTCTTCTTCGTCGGACATGACCATCGACGAGCGGTTCGAGAGAGGCGCGGCGGTGGGCGGGCGAGCTGGGACGGGCTCCTTGGGCGCGGGCAGGTTGGATTGGTCGTCGAGATGGTGGGCGTAGGGCGTGGGAGGCGGGGAGTATTCGTGCGAGATGTACGACGACTTTTGGTCGCTTCGGCGGCATCTTTGGTGGGAAGTTAGCTATGAAGCTGGAGCTGGAGGGCGGGCAGCATGCAGCAGCAGCAGCAGCAGCAGCAGCAGCAGCAGCAGCAAGCAGGATGACGTACCTCTCGGAGCAGTAGAGGATGTTGTTGCAGGGCGTGATGATCTGCTTCTCGCAGCTTGCACTGTTTTGAAGGAGTCAGCAGGGTGAATGCGTCATGACGACAACAACATCAACACAACAACAACAACAACATACCAGAACTGCAGGAAGCTCGTCGCCATCGTGTCCTCCTCGCCGTCGTCCTTGGCCTGGCGCTGCTGCTGGCCCTGTCCCGACTTCACCAGCGACGACGACGACGACGACCCCTTTGCTGCGGCGGCCGAGGAGTGAGTGCGCTTATGGCCCGAGACGGGACGAAGATGGTGATGGTGATGATGAGGACGACCAGCAGGCAGATGAGACGGCGGCGTCGTGTACTTTTTAGCAGAGAGCCGAGCGGTCGAAGCGGTGGCCATAGCACACACTCACACACGCGATGCAGTAGCAGGATTGCTATCAATGCACGATTTGCTCGATCGCAGCAGCAGGGTACAACAGGGGGGAGGGGGGGAGGGAAAAAGAGACGGTGAGACAAGACGGTCTGTCTGGATAATTAGGGTGAGATCAGGCCTGCCCGTGACGAGGTGACGACGAGTGAAGTGTAAAGTAATCTGTTTGGCGCGTATCAGACGACGGTCAGCGGGATGTTGGTGGATGAAGGGAATTGATGCTGGCGATGCTGGCGATGCTGGTGATATCTCTCTCTTCTGCTCTTCGCCGTCTCCTTGTCCTGTCCTCCCTCTCGGCGAACCAAGGGATAGCAGTGTTTTGGCTTTTTGCCTTTCTGGCACCTTATCTGGTGGCTACTGGCACTCGATAAGGTATCTTGCCCACTATGGATTGCTCGCATCCACTTATCGCCCACTAAATTATCGACCGTTCCTATCTTTGGGCTGTTGGCTGACTTATCTGGCGCCACGGGGTCAGCATCCCATCCGTTTGGTTCAGGAACAGGATCAGGATCAGTGGGACAAAACAGCAGGATCAGCAAAGACAGAGAACAGGAACAGGAAGATTGCCAGCTGTATCGTGCTGCCTGCATTTCCCATTCCCATCCTTTTTTTTTTTGCAACCGAGACAGGGGAGTGATAATTGATTGATTGTTCGTATAATAAATACTTACTATGAGTGTGAATATAGATAGGGACCAAGCAGGCCAAGCGGGAGGAGGTGCGTATATCCGAGTACAGGGCCGCGTCGTTGCGAGTCTGACTGACTGACTGCGCCCCCTGGAAACGTTAAGCCGAGGATAAGCGAGGATGCGGTGTGCGTCTCTGTGTCTTTGCTGCTTGTTTGTTGCTGGTTGCTCTGTGACTCTCTCTGCCTTATCACCAATATATTCTTCTGTCTTGTCTTGCCTTGTCTTGACGTGTCCTGGTGCGACGACTCTCGCGTCGTGATGCCGGGTCGAGATAGATAACGACAAAGGTTGAGATAAGAATGGCTCAAATGTCGGTCAAGGGAGGGTGAGTGTTGGACGTGAAGCTGCTGTATACCTCACTATATAGTAGTGTATATACCGAGTCCAGTCGAGCACTTGTACTCGCCGGGCGTTGGGGCGCTATTTATCCAGCAAACTTCACCTCCACTACTACCACCATCATCCTGTTATCCTCCATTCCTCTTACCAATTGTCTTGCTCCACCTCAACTTGCTATTGGAGCAGCAAGAAACAATGGAGCCATCCATGCGTCCACGTCTCTGAGCACACAATCCAAGTCCTCGCCCTCGTCATCCATACAATCACTGTGCAGACCCCGCCGCCAAGCCTGCTTGTTCTGGAAGCTCTACCTAATTATCCTGCCTGACCTCTTCTCCACCACTGACCACTCTCTCTCCTCTTCGTCCTCCAACCTCACATCCTCTAATTACCACTGCACATCTGTGTACCTGTCCCGTCTCTGTGCGTGTACTGTGTAAACTCCCCGAATTCATATCCACCTCCTCTGCACCTCGCTACCAACAGCTCCCTCGCCTACTCCGCGACCTCTACAAGCTATCAGCAATTCTCGCCCACGTCCCCGTGCCTGACTTGTCCCTGTCCCGTCTCACCACTCCGTTCCGATGCACCACCACATAGCAGCACCATGTCAATCCACCCCGTACCACTCTTCTCTCTTCAGCTTCCACAATTGGTTCTCTGTCCCACACACTCCTGGGACACGTTGTCTTGCTCGTCTCGCATGTGCCCGGCTTGAGGAAAAAAAACACATGCAACGCGCGTCTAAGAATGTGCTCAATTCTTTGTGTGCTCCACTCGTCTATTCTTCTGCGTCGTCCTGACTCCTGTCCGGCAACGCGCATCGCATCTAACTTGTGGTTGGTCGGCTCCACTCCGGCCCCAGACTTTCATGTGAACCTTATAGCTGCATGCCCTGATCGCCAGCAGACAACGCTGCAGCTGCTGAAATGTGGAGGATTCGCAGTCCAACCGCTGTGCTGTAGAATGGGCCCTGCTGCTGCTGCTCTGTTGCGGCTACAAAGTTGATTTCCCCGAGTCCAAATCCTCGCTTCCCTATTCGGTGCTTGGTGATTAGCAGAACAGTAGGACTAGCCAGCATTCTTGTAGGCTGGTGGTACACTGTACGATGCTGCCAAAGCTTAATGCGGTCGACTTACTGCACGCTGTAACAAAAGCCTCAAACGTTGCCTCATTCCGTATCGTCGCCGCCATCAATACCTGCAACTCTGGCCTCCACTCCATCAACCGTCCAATCGTGCTGACCAATGCTGGAATCACACTCTTGTCGTACGTCCATACCCATCCGCGTCAGTACATTGCCACATCTCCATCATGCCGAGCCTACTGCTACTTACCACGTCTGCACCCACAACCACGTCCAGCTCGGCCACCGCGTAGTCCTCCCCCATCGCCCCCATCGCCGATGGAGATCCCCACTTCAGCGCCGCTGCCTCAATCCGTCCACTGTCGTCTAGACCGTTCAGGAACAGGTTGTCCCTGATCGCATCTACCACAATCTCCACCCCGTCCGTTGCGACAACACGTTTCGCGCCCAGGTGCTTGGCTGCCAGGATCGATACCAGCCCTGTTCCTGCCCCGAGCTCCATTATGGTTTTGTCTTTGACGTACGCCTGCCCTTCTCTGGTCGTGAGATATGCCCCGAGATGCAGAGCCGCCTCCCACGTCCGCAGTCCCGTCGTGCCTGACCCGGATATCACTGCCCGGGACTCGAGTAGTGTGACCGGGCGGTCGATGGACGGGCATGCATTGTCTGACGAGGACGACGACGACGTGAAGTTGTACGTCACAAACGCCTTTTCTTGCGCTGCCTCTGCTTCCGACGGCAGACTTGCCCCCATGAGCCGTGCCAGCGTCGCCATGAGACTGTCTGATATTTCCTGTCCCAAACATAGTCAACTCCGATAATAATTCTAATTTTGCGTGCCACGTGCTTGTATTACAGACGAATGCAAATCTGGACTGAAACAGTCTTTTAAGAGTGATAACTACAAGGAACGCCTACATCTTCTTCCGGATCCGTGATTGCTTGCTCAATCAGCCGCGTGATTCTCTTCAGCAGTCGGAGCTGGTATCTGGGCGGCGGCAGATATTGCACTTGCTCCTCGTCGAAAAGCTGCTGGAAGAGCCATGATTGCACTTTTGCACTCTTCAGCACCTCTTTTGCGGGCAGCGATATTAGGCTTGGCTCTACGAGCTGGAAGTATTGTCTGCGGACAAGTGCAAGCCGGGCCTCCAGCTGCGCGTCCATCTCCATGCTCATTGCTCGAGCCTCAACGTGCAGCGCAATGCCAGGTCGTGAGCATTAATTATGCCTCGAGCCATGAAGTCGATGTGGTCGACACATACCACGCTAACCCCATATCCAGCCTAGCGCGGCGTGCTCCTTGGCGCCCACAATACTCGCTTAGTTTTTCACACCCACGATCTCGAAACCTCCCGACGACGAACGACCGATCAACTAACCACTCTCTTCCACAGCAACACACCCACAACAGATACCTGGACGTTTCGATCGAAGACTCACGGTACGCTGCCGCCCTGGACTTCCCTCGAATTCGCTCGCGCTGCGCCAGCTCAACTAACCCTCTGACGCACACACAGAATCTCGATCGCCAAAACGCCCAATATGTCTGACCCCGTCACCCTACGCACGCGGAAGTTCATCCGCAACCCGCTCCTCGGACGCAAGCAGATGGTTGTGTAAGTCGCACCTCTCCCGCTTGTCGTAGACAGGACACAGGATTTGAGATGAATGACGGACGGATTGACGGATTACCGAATTGAAGAAACCGGAATTGATGGCTAACACGTCTCCCCTCCCAACAGCGACGTCCTCCACCCCAACCGCGCAAACGTGTCCAAGGACGAGCTCCGAGACAAGCTCGCAGAGCTGTACAAGACCGGCAAGGACACGGTGTCGGTATTCGGCTTCAAGACCCAGTACGGTGGCGGCAAGAGCACCGGCTTCGCCCTCATCTACGACTCGAACGAGGCCATGAAGAAGTTTGAGCCGCACTACAGACTCGTCCGCGTCGGCATGGCGGATAAGATTGAGAAGGCGTCGAGACAGCAACGTACGTGTTTTTGTCAACTACAGTATCCACTACAGTAGTCTGGAAGGCGGAATGCTAACACTTTACGAAAAACAGGCAAGCAACGCAAGAACAGGGCAAAGGAGTTCCGCGGTGTGGCAAAGACCAAGGGCGGTGCCAAGGACAAGAAGAAATAGATGTGACGACGACGATTGTGTGGGCAGTAGTGGTGATGGGAGAGGGATTCAGGATTTGCGCGCCGGCCTGGCATGTGGCATGGACATGGCATGGCATGGCATGGCATTAGGGCGGGCGCTTTCGGGCTCGCGTATATCGTGTACAATACGTACCCTCGATAAAGTCGTCATTGCATTACCTTCTTCCCAACACGACACGCTCATGCGGCGGACGACCGGATGGGGATACTCTGCCAACGAATCTTGACGGCGTTTCTCCTGCCCGTCTCGTTCCGCCAGGTCTTTGTGTTGTCTTGATGCCGTGCTCTTGACAGTCGTGTCATCACGTTTCCTGCACGCGTCATGAATCTCGAGATGACTCTCTTGAACATACAGCATGCCTTATATGTCAGATCTTACCTACCTACCTGTCCTACCTACCTGTCCTACCTACCTGTCCTACCTACCTGTCCTACCTACCTACCCAACTACAACTACCCAATCCAATTCACAAACCTCATCCACGCCACTGGAGCTATACTATACCATGCAATGCTTAAATATGCCCAAATAGTTCAAACACCACCCATCCATCCCCATCCCTCTCCATTCCTCCACAGCTCATCCACACATTCTTATCTATCCGCCTTTATGTCTTCTTATTCTTCCTCTTCCTCTTACCCCAATTTTCCTCCCTCTATCCTCCCCGTCTACCGGGCAGTATAGCTATAGAGTAGCCATAGAGTCGCTATAGAGTAGCCATAGAGTCGCTATAGAGTAGCCATAGAGTCGCTATAGAGTAGCCATAGAGTCGCTATAGAGTAGCCATATAATAGCTATGAACAGATAGACTAGCTATAAACAGATAAGAACTGCTATAGAAATCGAGCATACAGATCTATCGTGCCGGCTTTGCTGCTTAGTGAGTGCTCTGCTCTATATCTCGTGTTTCGTTTCGTCCGTGTAGATATCGCTCGTATGTGTCTTCTATATCTCGTTTATCCTACATCTCCCGTGTAGATATCAGAGGAGGAGGGGGAGAGGATGGACAGAGGACAGAAGACAGACCGCGTGGTGAGTAATATAAGTGTGTATGTATATGTACGGTTTTATCTACGCGACCTGAATGGGATTGCCCTACATCCCGTAGTGCCCTAGTTGATCGCATAGTATCCCTGATCCCGCATACACAGAAAGTAACAAATGAACGAACTGACTTTTGTTGACGCCTTTTTTGTCCTGGCTGTCTGGCTGTCTGTCTGGCTTTCTGACTGTCTGGTAGGACAGCTAAGGGTATTTCTATGGCAGCGTTCAAGCAGTTGGAAATACACACTGCTGCTCTTCTAGACCGTGGACCGTGGTCCGTGGTTTGAGATGCGTGTCCATCACACCGCGGAGTCGTATCTATCCATTCCTAACTTTTATTTCTTGGTTCTCTTCCCCCTCTCATTCGTGTGTTCGTCCGTCTTTTCCTCCGCTCTGCCCAAGCAAGCAAGCAAGCCCACACACCCGTCCATTCCGCCCACTCCACCCACTCAAGTCGTCGTAAACAACGTGTCCTCCTCGCGCAGATACTCCCCGATATCCGCCTGTCGAAACGTCGCCACGGCAGTCGGATCCAGGCGCCGCGCCTCGGCCGTGCTCCGCGCCGTCACACCGAAGCCCTACAACACACACAAACAAGAGTCAGCACTCCATCTCCCAACCCCTTCCTTTCCCACCAACCCCCTCAGAACAAAGCGCCAAAAAAAAGAACCAAAAACTCACAATAGCAACATCCCCCCCCCCCAAAACAAGCACCCCCTGCCCCGCCGCACAATCCTCACTCCACCGCCCCACATGCGCCTTGAGCACATTCCCCCCATACAAAAACGGCATCTCGCCATTCTGCTTCACCCAGACGCGGTAGCGGGCATGCGGCGCGATGACGTCCAAGGCAGTGATATGCAGGCGGAATTGGCCTGTTTTTGTGAATTTGCCGAGGCAGGTGCCGAGGGAGAGGAGGGCGTGGCGGGAGATGGAGGTGGCGTGGTTGGCGAGGGATTCGCGGACGTAGTAGACGCGGCTGTGGTGGAGGCGGAAGACGTGGCGGGAGGTGGATTGGGATTGGGAGGTGGTGGTGGATTGGGAGGGAGGGGAGAGGAGGGTTTTGAGGGAGGGCCCGGTGTAGGAGGCGAGTTTGGTGAAGAGGGTGCGGGTTTCGGGTTCGGTTAAGGGGCGCATTTTTGAAGATTTGAGGTTGAGGTTGAGGTTGTGGTTGTGGTTTGTGTATGGGAGAGATAATTGAAAGCATGGGGAGAAAATAATTCTGAAGTTGGAGTTCTGCGACAGTACCGCGCTAGGCCCGATTCGGCATTTTCTGCAAGGAAAAAGCTCAGACTTTGACTTTAATCCGGGTGCGTGCTCGGAGGTGCGAAATTTCATCCCGCAGAAACGGTGCACACACACCGCCTGCTATTCTACACCACCACTTCAAGTCCTCCCCTCAAATAACACGATACACCATGGCTGTCCGGGCCACGAAACGCCGCCGTCTCTCGCCGCCCGACGACGCAAAACCCCCGAATGGCATGTCCAGGGCGGGCAAGAAGAAGACGCACGCCGCCGCCGCCGCAGACAAGGCGCTCGAGCACGGCGTGTTCGCTGGCACTACCGGCTGGGACGACGAGCAGGAGTACGAGAGCCGGCCGCGCAAGAGCAAGACGGAGCAGAGCAGCAAGCGCACGCGGTTGCCGATCAAGACGGCCGACGGCTGGGTAGAGCAGGAGCCCGAGGACATTCCGCACGAGGCGAGCGAGGACGAGGATGAGGACGAGGATAGTTTCCTGGGGTCAGGCGAGGATGAGGACGAGTACGAGCACGAGAACGGAGAGCCGGCGGTCGAGGACGAACAGCCCCGAATCCCCATGCGGCAGCGCATCCTCCAGGCCAAGGAGGACCTGGCCAAGATCGCGGGCCAGATCAGCGAGGACCCGGAGACGAACATCAACGCGGTGAGGCTGCTCGAGGAGTTTGCCGACGCGCCGCACGTGCCGGTGCAGAAGCTGGCGCTGGCCACCCAGCTGGCCGTCTACAAGGACCTCATCCCGAGCTACCCCATCCGGCCCGTCAAGGAGGACGAGGTCAGCTCGACAAAGGTGTCCAAGGAGGTGCGCAAGCTGCGCAGCTTCGAGCAGACCCTGCTGGCCGGCTATCACAAGTATCTCCAGCGGCTCGCCGGGATCGCAAAGGCTGGTGCGCGGGAGAGTGCTGACGCGGCGTCGCTGGTGACGGTGGCGTTTAGCTGTGCGTGCAATCTGCTGGTGTCGGTGACGCACTTTAACTTTCGTGATCTGCTGATTGGCATTGTTGTGCGCAGGCTGGGCAGGGAGCGTGTGGATGGGGACTTTCGGAAGTGTGTCGAGTGTCTGGAGACGCTGTTCAAGAATGACGAGGACGGATATGCTTCGCTCGACGCGGTCAAGGCGCTGCAGACCATGATCAAGGCGCGCCACTACAACATTCACGAAAACGTGCTCAACACCTTCCTGTCCCTGCGCCTTCTCTCGGAGCTGTCGGTCAAGGGCTCGCATCAGCGCATCGACAAGACGGACGAGTCCGCGCAGACCAAGTCCAAGTTCAAGAAGGAGTTCCGCACCAAGCGCGAGAGGAAGCTCGCGCGCGAGAACAAGGCCATCCAGAAGGAGTTTGCCGAGGCCGACGCCGCCGTCTCGCACGAGGACCGCGACAAGAACCAGTCCGAGACGCTCAAGATCGTCTTTGTCGTCTACTTCCAGATCCTGAAGAAGCGCTCGCGCAAGCTCATGGGCGCCGTGCTCGAGGGTCTCGCAAAGTACGCACACCTCATCAACCAGGACTTCTTCGGCGACATCCTCGAGGTGCTCAAGGAGCTCATCTCCAACGCATCGCTGTACACGGACGACAACGATGACAACACCGACGACGACAACAACAACGACGAAGAGCTCGCCTCCACAAGCGTCCGCCAAGCAGCAACCCGCTCCTCGCTCCTCTGCTGCGTCACCGCCTTCGCCCTCCTCCAAGGCCAGGACGCCTCCTACGCAACCTCCACCCTCCACCTCGACCTCAGCTTCTTCGTCGCCCACCTCTACCGCACCCTCCTCCCCGTCTCCCTCAACCCCGACATCGAACTCAACGCCAAATCCCTCCACCTGCCCGACCCCCACACCACCCACACCCACGCCCCCGCCCCTCCGCCCCCAGACCGCAAAGTAAACGTCCAAACCACCACCGTCCTCCTCATCCGCTGCCTCACCTCCACCCTCCTCCCCGCCCACGCCGCCCGCTCCATCCCCGCCCAGCGCATCGCCGCCTTCACGAAACACCTCCTCATCGCCGCCTGCCAGCTCCCCGAGAAGAGCGCCCTCGCCATGCTCGGCTTGCTCACTCTCGTTACGAAGACGCACGGCAAGAAAGTGGCTGCGCTGTGGCGCACCGAGGAGAGGCGTGGCGACGGCGTGTTTGACCCGCTGTGTGAGCGGCCCGAGGCGAGTAATCCGTTTGCGAGCACGGCGTGGGAGGGCGAGGTGTTGAGGGTGCATTTTAGTCCTGCGGTGAGGGAGGCGTATAGGGAGGTTGAGAGGGGGGTTAGGGAGGCTGTGAGGTAGGGTTTGGGTTAGGGGTGGGATGGGATGGGATGGAAGGAGGGAAAGGGAAGGGAAGGGAAGGGAGCGGGTGGATGTGGAGGTGCTGTTTGTGGTAGTGATTAAAAGAGCATGTAGATGTTGGTTGTGTTGTAGCAATGCATATAGGCATGTGTCGCGCTCTGACGCCACGTTCTTCTCGTTTATAACTTACGTCGAGAACTACATCAGCAACACGGCATCTCAATCCTTGCCCAACATGTTCATTATTCTAAATATCTGCCTTCTCTATCCCTACTAGCGAACGCCTGATTGTTTTGGCGTCTGGACGTTTGAAATGCTCCTATGGAACTCCTGGGGTGTTACATATGTACAAGACACCAAGACCAGACTAGTCCCAAAACAGCTATATAGCTATACACCCCCGCTCCCTATCCATCCATCTATCCGCCCATATAAAAACCTACACCCAAACTTGACCACAAACAAACCAAAACAAACAACCTCCATCCCAACCCATCACCACAAACCTCCCGAAAAAAACATGCAATGCGCAGAGTCGTCATCACAGGCCTCGGCGCAGTAACACCCCTCGGCGTCGGTACATCTCTCCCCTAATCTCCCTCCCTCCCTCCTCTCCTTCTCAACCCCAACTAACACAACCCAAGGCATAACCCACACCTGGCCACGCCTCCTCCGCAGCAAAAGCGGCGTCCTCTCCACGCACGCCCTCGGCCCCAAGTTCAGCGCCCTGCCAAGCCAAGTCGCAGGCCTCGTTCCCGCGGGCCGCAAGGACGACGGTGGATGGACGGCGGACGAGTGGGTTGTGACGGCGGGGGAGCGGCGGCGGATGGCGCTGTTTGCGCAGTATGGGATGGCGGCGAGTGAGATGGCGATGCGGGATGCGGGGTGGGTGCCGTGGCGGGAGGGGGATTTGGCTGCTACGGTGAGTTTTTGGGCTGAGGGGGGACTTTTGGGAAGGGGAGAGAGGGATGTGTATGTGAGAGAGAGAGAGAGAGAGAACGTGCTGATTTTGAGGGCGTGGGATAGGGCGTTTGTTTGGGGTCTGGGATTGGGAGTTTTGAGGATGTGTATGAGACTAGTGTGGCGTTTGAGAAGGGGGTGAGTATCTTGGTGTGTGGGTGGGTGGTGGCTGATGTGTGCGGCAGGGGTATCATAAGGTGTCGCCGTTGTTTGTGCCGCGACTGCTGATTAATTTGGCGGCTGGGCATGTTTCGATGAGGTATGGCTTGAGGGTGGGTTTGGATGCGGATTCCATGTGTGTTTGTTGACTGACTGACTGACTGACTGGAAAGGGACCGAATCATGCGGTGACGACGGCGTGCACGACTGGTGCACATTGTATTGGCGATGCGGCGCGCTTGATCAGTTATGGCGATGCAGATGTTATGATAGCTGGGGGTGCGGAGTCTTGCATTCATCCCTTGGCGATAGCAGGCTTTGCGCGCGCGAGGAGTCTGGCTACGGACTGGAACGACCGTCCGAGTGAGGCGTCCAGGCCTTTTGACAAAGACCGCGCTGGCTTTGTGATAGGGGAAGGGGCTGGCGTGATGGTTCTCGAAGTATGTCCGGGCAGTGTCAGTCGTGCGGTGTCATGCTAATACCAATCGACAGGAGTTAGAACACGCAAAAGCACGAGGTGCAAGAGTCTATGCTGAGCTGAAAGGCTATGGACTGTCCTCAGATGCATACCACATGACCGCACCGCGTGCGGATGGCGATGGTCCCCTTCTGGCCATGAAGGCAGCGCTGAGAAATGCCAGCATCACTCCTGAGGCTGTCGACTACGTCAACGCCCACGCAACGTCTACCAAACTAGGCGATGCCGCAGAGAACAGAGCTATCAAGAACCTGCTCCTCGGCGAACATGGCAAGCGAAACGCCTCTGCCATCAACATCAGCAGCACAAAAGGGGCTATTGGACACCTGCTCGGAGCCGCGGGAGCTGTGGAAGCAATCTTCTCTGTGCTCGCCATACACGAGGTGAGTCGCGTGTGCTTGACGCGCATCTGTACTGACTGAGGCAGAATACACTCCCACCCACACTTAATCTGGATACCATCGACGCAGAGGAGGGATTCGACTGCAACTATGTCCCGAATGAGGCCCAGCAGCACAAGGTTGATGTAGCACTCACCAACAGCTTTGGCTTTGGAGGGACAAATGCCAGTCTGTGTTTCAGTAGATACCAATGAATTCCAAACACTCATACTTGTTCCATCCTGCATCTCGACCTGCTCGGGCTCGGCCGCTTGTCATGCAGCCTCGCCAAAGTCTCCGCCGCTATTCGTCTATCAACCCCACTTGGTAAACAAGCCCGCGATAGTGCCCTTCCTTAGCCCCACGCCAATAGACCCCTCTATAAAACGTGCTTCATCCCAACCACTGACTATCCACAAAGGTCGAAACGCCCACCATTATTTGGTGTTTTCCTTTCATACACTCTTTACATGGCAGGCCATTTTGTGCGTTGATCTCCGCGAGTAGTGACTATGGCGACGACAGACATCTCAGTCGCTCCTCTCCACGAGGAGCCGGACACATTAGAGCACCCTAATGAGCGCCAGACTCTGCTCAAGTCCTTCTCAGACAAAGCAGCGGTATACCATGACAGAGTCCCATATCTGCGGAAGCTCCCGTTCAATGCATTAGCCATAATCCTGTTCATCGCATTTGTGAATGCGGTTGTCTGGGTTGCCGTCGGGATTGTTCTTGTCAGTACCATATATAGCCGTGCATATCATGATTCTACGCTGACACCATACACAGCACTTCAATGCGTATGTCCACCTCCCATCACGCCTCACACCCACTTGAAGATGCAACTCATAACAACCCAACAGCGGCCTCGCATCCACCGCCGTCCTGGCCTACACCCTAGGCCTCCGCCACGCCCTCGACGCAGACCACATCTCCGTATCTCGCCCTCCCTCCCTTCCCCCCCTTTAGCTCCCATCACTAACACACCCCCCCAGGCCATCGACCTCATGACACGTCGGCTCATCGCCTCGGGCCAGCGCCCCGTCACCGTCGGCATGTTCTTCTCGCTCGGCCACTCGACCATCGTGATCGTCACCTCCATCGTCGTCGCCGCCACCGCCGCCGCCATCTCCTCCCGCTTCGACAACTTCACCCGCGTCGGCAACATCATCGGCACCAGCGTCTCCGCCGCCTTCCTCCTCCTCCTCGGCGCCATGAACGTCTGGATCCTCGTCCGTCTCCGCAGGCGCCTGATCGCTCTCATCTACCCCTCCTCCACCACCACCTCCTCCTCCACCACCTCCCCAAACAACCCCGACGCCAAACCCCTCACCGCAGGCCTCCTCTTCACCCTCTTCCACCGCCTCTTCAAACTCATCGACCAGCCCTGGAAAATGTACCCGCTAGGCATCCTCTTCGGCCTCGGCTTCGACACCTCCTCCGAAGTGGCCCTGCTCGGCATCTCCTCCATCCAAGCCGCCGCCGGCACCTCCATCTGGCTCATCCTGATCTTCCCCCTCCTCTTCACCGCAGGCATGTGTCTGCTCGACACCGCCGACGGCGCCGCAATGATGAGCGTGTACACGAGCAGCGCGCTCGCCCGCGACGCAATTGCGGTGCTGTACTACAGCATTGTCCTCACGCTTGTGACTGTTGTTGTGGCGCTCGTGATTGGCGTGATTCAGGTGTTGAGTTTGGTGGCGAATGTGGCGGAGCCCGAGGGTGGGTTTTGGGATGGTGTGGCGGTGGCGGGCGAGTATTATGATGTTATTGGTGTGTTTTGCTGCTCTTGTTTTGCCTCCTCCTTCTTCTTTTTCTTCTCCCCCTCTCCCGGACTCCCGCCCAGACTAACAAAAATCCCCCACTCCCAGGCGGCGCCATATGCGGCTCCTTCATCGTCTTCGGCGTGCTCAGCGTGCTCCTCTACAAGCCCTGGCGCCGCCACATCGACCGCAAGATGCTGCTCCATCAGCGGCGTCTAGATGCGAGCAGAGATGACGACAACCCCAACAACAACAACGACGACGACGACGCCGTAAACGAGGCGCCCGGCCAAGCTGCTGACTCGAAGACCAAGTCCCGCGTTCATGTCACGCAGGACGAGGATGGGGAGGGTGCGGGTGTTGGGGGGAGTGTGAGGGGGGTTGTTTGAGGGGGCGCGGATGTGGGTGTGGGTATAGGTTGGTGGATGGGGGTTTGGATGTGGTGTAGATTGATGGATGGATGAATGGTGGACTCGGAAGACTCTATGGCTGCCGAATACATACACTATAGACGCATATAGTCTGGTATATAAAGTATCTCTGACTACATCGTAGTGTGGAAATCGGGAGATTGGAATTGGGAGTACTCGTCATCAGCATACTGAGTATGGCATAGCAACAATAACCGCGCCCGTAATCACACAAATATACAAAAGCCTATTTAACTAGCTATCTAAGCTGAGCCAGATACATACAGCGCTGTCTAAGCCCAAGCAGCCATACAGCTATCTAAGCCCCTGTGTCTACCATTCTCAGGTCGTATGTAGTGCGGTGGTGCATAAGTGTAGTTGCTGATTATGAATGAGACCGAAAAAAAACTGCTATTCAAGATATATCGCGGATGATTTTTTTGGGATTCAATGGAGCACGCATTTACTTAGACCCCCCCCCCCCCCTACCTTTAAGAAGCGGTGCGGTGAAGGATAGCGTGAAGTGGTGGTATGGGTAGATACAGTCGAGGCTAGGTACCGAACATAGCAGTGCAGAAAGCACACGTCTTCCGAAACACAACATGATATATACATGTACATATATACAATAACTACTGCACACACACAAAAGAAGTCGTGCTCCAAGTCTACCGCCTACTTCCCATATACAACCCAGCTCCCCATCTGCACACTGACTCCCCCCAGCCCCCGCAAGTCCACTCACTACGCCTCCCTAAACGCCCTAGCACGCATACGGCCCCAGTCCTGCTCATCGAAGCGCGCCTCCCTCGCACCATACAACAGCCTGCCCGCATCCGGCTCTCTCAGCTCAGCGCGCCAGTCGCAAAGCTCGTCGTCTGTGATTTCGACCGGCCAATCGACCCAGTCCCACACCAGGTTCTTGTAGAACTGCTTTGCGGCCAGGCTAGCGGCGCGTCCGGGGCGGTGGTTGAAGCGGCGCGTCAGGTTGGCGATCAGCTCGTTGGTGTCTGGGTCGGCGGAGTCGAGGGCGAGTATGTAGGGCTGGTCCTGCTTCAAGGATGGGAGAAGGTCAGGGTCGTCGTGGGTTAGAGATGTGCCGATGAGGGCAATGATGTCTGTTGAGAGGACGGGCTCGTGGAGGGCGTGTCCGCTGATGCCTGCGGGGGCTTCGCCGGCGAGGATGTCAATGCTGGCTGGGAGCATGCCTTGGACTTTCGTTGGAAATAGCGCGCTGCTCTGGGCCCGGGACTTCGGTGGGACCTTTTTCGGTTCCCTGGCAGGCGTGTCGGCTGAGTTGAGGGTATTCCAATATGCTCTTGGTCTGACGCACCCCCCTGAATGGGTGATGAGGGCTTGACATAGCATGATACCAAGATCTGCATTACGTCGCTTCTGCAACCTTGAGAGGATCTTGACATGAGAACGCCAGTGTCTGAAGAGATGTACAAGGTCTTCCTCCGCAATCCACTCGCGGGTCGCATGCGTGTGACGGCTCATGATGTCCTTGAAATGACGTGGCCAGCGGTTTTCGTAGCGCATGACTCGGAGAAGTAAATGGCGATGCTTGTACATGGAACTCAGCATTCTGTAGTCGAACATCAAATCCGACCTTTCGCATAGAAGCAACACGCTGCGGAAGCCGCGTAAGTTGCCACTTTCAGCATGTGCTTTCATCCAGCAACTCATGATGCTAGTATCAAAAGGACAATGCGCAGTCCATTTGGAGACAAAGACTTCTCGTAACAGGCTGGCCGCAAGATGTGGTTTTCTACGGTTGATGAGTTCGTGAGCAGCGCTGAGAGTGATGTAGTGGTTGACTGCAAGCCCCTTGGATTGATTGAAGTGGTAGTATTCGAACACCTTCCGGCGGATCATCTCTGGGTCGGAGCGGGTGGTAAAGATGCGATGCGCAAGTAGCCGGCGTATGGCGATATCAACCACGATGCCTTGCTGACGGGCTCGGGCCATGATAGATTCGGCCAAAGTAGAGTCATCTGGCGTTTCCTTCAAGCACGCAGCGATAGTCAAGTCCAGTATAGGGCCAGTCAGTGGTTTGTGTTTTGCTAACCGCCCTTCGAACGCTGTCCGAACTTTGGAATACTCCCCGTGAGCATACCACTGGTGGATTTGGGTCCAATAAGCAGCTGGTGAAGCTGATTGAGTACGAATTGAAAGCGCCAGAGGCGTCGTAAATTCTTCATGCTCCTTCGCGCTCATCTTGGACGCTTCGAAGTCTCGAACTTGACTCCACATGCTCCCCAATTGTGCAGATAGCAGCCCTGGAGCGTTTCTGTGTAGTAGCTCTGTCATCTCGGCCAAGGTGACAGAGTCTGGTCGGTGGAGCTGCTGGTGTATCCGAAGGAGATCCCCTGCAAGTTTAGGAGTTACCATGAAGTCCGTTTTGACGCTGTGGAAGTAGGCCAAAATATTTGGGATGTCCGGCCCGCGTCTCTCTTTCAGAGCAGAATCAACAAGAGTCCTCAGCAGCTCCTCGTTGGGCTTCAGCATGTGTTGTGCGATTCTGCTCTTGACCCAGGAAAATGCCTCGTCGAACGTACGGGTTGAGAGATAGACAGAAACGAGAGGATGCAAGGCATCCATCTGTCCTTCGGCATCAAGAATCTCAAGGCTATTCAGAGTGTCCAAGATAGGACTCAAGGCGTACCAATTCTGTCGATCCGCTGCTTCTGCGAGCGCTTCCAATGCTTTGTTACTGCGAACAGAGGTTGGTCCCATTCCTGCGCCATGCCGAGCTTGAACTTGTATCGCTGAGAACATTAGGGAAATGCCTTTGCTGAGGTTCGTGGTAGCCGCCATCATCCCGTACACATCTTTCACGACGTTGATGTTCTTAGTGGTGCTCCAGCACTTCTTCAGAATGGAAACGTAAGCATTCTCCAGAACCCGTTCTCCATTGCTGATGCCTACTTTATCCAGTCTTGTGTGAACAAGTATACCATGATCGAGCGCGCTGCAAAGACGTGCAATTCTGCTGATGGCGTGCTCTACAGGACGAACTACGGCAATTGAATAACATACTCTCTCGATCAAGCCTGGATCGATTGGAAGCAATGACTCGTACTTTGCAGAAAGCCGTTCGACCGTGTGATGGTTATCAGACTGCGAAAGGAGGATAAGATGTATGTTACCCTGATCTATGCCGTCCTGCTTGTCGAGGATAGCAACTAGTTGACTTGTCATCTTCCACTTCCCGCTTTCGAGCGCTTCCGTCAGGACTCGCAGAACCTGAGGCTCTATGGACGGAACACTCCCTCTGATACGTTTCAACATATCAACCATTCGCCTGGTCTTCTCGCGCACTGATACGTCGGACTCTACAACTTGGCGAAACCGCGACTCGCATAGACGGGTCCATTGTTCTTTGTGGGTATCGACCTTTGTCACGATGTCGATGATAGCCTGGCATAGAGTGACCGGGATGCTACCCTCGATGATTCTGTTGAATGCCTCTTCCAAGGACTTTCCGGTTGATGCTGTCTTTCTACGCCGATCCTTTCTTGAAAGCCATACGTACTTGATTAGCTCAAGAGCTTCACGTTCGTATGGATTATCTCGGAGAGCACCAGTAAACCGCACCAGGCTTGGGGTCTCGGCCAACGGTTCGGATGTGTCCACATAGTACTGTAACAGCTCTTGACTGTGTTCCTCTAGGGAAGCCAAGCACACCTCGTCTAGCTGGCCCCATGATTTCAACCTGTCACGCAATCTCTTGAGGTGGTTCGTGTGTGTGGACCTGGCGATCATCCGCAGGAGATCCTGACCAATGGTTGTTACCGTCTTACTTGTGATTTGGGTGGTGTCTTCCGTCAGCTCGAGGAATGTCTCTACAAGCTCTTTACTAGGGTAAGTTTCAAGGATGTGAGAAGACGGAAGTAGGTGGCCAAAATTAGGCTGCAATTGCACTTTAGATGTCACTGCTTGAAATTCTGTTTGGTTATCTTCAAGGGAGGCGGAGCTAAGTCTCTGGTGTGGCTGACCTGTGCGGAGCTCGTGGTATAACAAAAATTTCTCGAGGGCTGAGCTGTGCGTAGGCGCACGATCAATGGCTGCTGGTAATGCAGCACTATTTACAGTTGCAATTGCAGCTGGTCTTGTATGTAGGCTCCCCCACATACTCTGTGACTTTGCGGATAAGGGGACAGCCATTGCAGGGATATCACTAGCTTTCGTGGCATCAGAGAACAGCGGTGGCATTTTGAGTATATCAGCCTCCTTCAATGTTCCAGCCCATGGTGTCTGATATGGTCCAGGATCTCTCGGTGCATCAGGAGGGAGGTAAAAGAGTGAAGTCAGGTCCATCGACACCGGATTGATTTGCTGTGAATCCAAATGCAACGAACGCGGGTACACCGATGACGAAGATAGGCTCGCATACTTATTGTAGAGTCGATGACAGGAGTCTCGACAATTCAATCCTCCCGGGGACAGCTTCAATTGATGCCTCCCACCCAGCCCGCTTACGCGTCGATTTTGCATTCTCGACATCATCCTTCGGATTTCATCCTTCCATTTGACTCTTTTGGTATGCTCGTTCACCTCTTTACGTGCCCGTTTCGTCGTCGTCTCGCCTCGTGGCGCACTTGTATGTAGCTTCCTCCGCCCACTCCTCGTATCGCCGCTCTTCGTTATGTGGTATCCTTCCTGTTCGTCGATCTCAACAGCCGGTCTCTTGTACGGCTTATGGATCCTCTGTTCCAGTACTCCAGTTCCGCCTAATTGTTTCATCTCTTCCCCTGTCAACGCGCTTCGATGCACTAACCTCCGCCCCCGCACGCTCTTGAGCTTCTTCCCATTGTCGACAACTTTTTGCAACGTGCATATTCTCCGTCGCCTTTCTTCGTATAGCAATAGACTGACGCCGGCGGTAGTGCCGAGGCTGCCATACAGAGCGGCATCGCGCAGGAATTTGAGCGTTTCTGTGGATGGTGCGCGTAGTATTGGGGGCATGCTGCCGGTGGTCACCACGACAATCCAATCAAGGGGTGCTCCTGGCGGGTGTGCATCGCGAGGACGTTTAACTGAAGAATTGCGATGTACACATATGTGAGAGGGGTGGCCGAGGGTCAATGATTGGATTTGTATCGGAGATGCAGAAGAAGTTCGCCGGAGTTGGAGTGTAGCATGAATGCAGACTAGCTTGTTTCTTAGCGTCATGGATTGATGAGTCTGGATGCCTTAAGACACATGTCAGGTCTCAGACACACATCCTCGAGCAATATTATCCAAGGCAACCTTCTACGGACTAATCTTGTTTACAGGTTTTTGCTTTCCTCAAGAGAAGATATGTTCAGAATGCAAACGCAAGCCGCCAACGCCGACGCCTAAACAGCAACATAGGTAGGAACAGACGACCATATTAACTATTGAACAGTCCCTATATTCCTTCCATCTCGCCCAAAAATTCCTCGCTATCAGCGATTCTCTCCTCGGGTCTCGCATCTTTGACCACTTTTCTCTTTTTCTTCTTGTCTTTCTCAGTCCCATCTCGGTCTCCTCGGTCTATCCCTGACAGATTCTGACTGCCTGACAACCTCTGCGCAGCAAATTGTTCCATATAGCTCGCCCCTAAGCTACTCGGGTAACCAACACTGCCTGTATCCATCGCATCGACACCACTTCCACTGATGCCCCCAACGTATGAACTAGGTGGGCCTTCGCTGCTTTTGGGCAGCCCACCTGCTACCTCGTATTTCGGATCGGTTGCAAAGACTGGGCTGAAGACCTGGTTGACAGATGTGCTGAAACTGTCCGTGTAGGCTGGGACCTGGCGAATCGCTAGGGAAGATGGGGCAGGCAATGGCGAAAACGTAGATTTTTTTGGGGGGCCGACTAAGTACATATCTGCATCTGAGACAAATTCCTTACGCTCTGTTATGGGTGACCAATCGAAGTGTTGTGGTGAAATCACTGGAGATGATGTCTTTGGGGCATCCTTCAGAATGGTCGTTGAGAAAGACAGGTCAGAGGCATCTTCGTGAAGAACGCCACCCACTGCAATGACGTAGTCGATAGGATCTTCGTCTGAGAGTGGAAGACGTGCTTTCTCAGGAACCCAGACGTACACAGAAGAACCGTCCTTGTCCGTGATGGCCATATTTGGTGCTGCTGAGCCCTCATCGTCGTCTGTTGGCGTGACTGGAGTGTCGTTCTGCGGTTCATCCGACGGCCGTACAATGCTATCATCAATGCTGAGGGACACTCGTTTTCTCTTATTTTTCGATGACCGTCCGTTCCGTAGTGCTGACTTGCGAGTGAGCAGAGGATTCGCTATCGGAACAGACACAGATCTTTCGAGCTTCGAAGGATTGACCTTCAAAATTTCATCGATATGTTTCGTCGTCGGTACCTCTGGCGACGAATTGCTGCGGGTTGCTTCGAGGAGCGGAAGGAAATGCGGAGTGAAGAAACCGGCTAACTCCATTTCTCGATCGTCGTGTGGAGAACGATCGTCGTGAATCGCTCGGTCGTGAAAATGTTGTACAGGGGAAGAACCGGGTCGTCGTTGGGATGTATCAACTGGGGCTCTGTGAGGCACATCGCGTACTTCTTGTTGTGGTTCCTCACTTGCTAATAACTTAGTAGTGTCAAGTTCTGGTTGAACTACCACTTCACGACAGGATTGTTGGGCGGATAAGCGCTGCTTTAGCAGATTCTCGGAGAATTGGTCGAAGCTTCGTTGCACATCGGTTATGAAAGAGACCACTTGCTCATCAAGCTGTTGACGCTTCGCCTCAAGCTCTTCCAGGATCGACGAGACATCCGTATCATCCGCAAATGTAAGTAATTTGTCCGAGACCTGGATATAATTCATGGCGCGGGGTTCTCTCTGCGTAACACTGGTTGGTGTCCTTCCGGAGCTATCCATTGCCATGTCTGAGAAGGTCATGAAGACGCTTCCGAACTTTCTGTTTTATAGGTATATACTACGTCCTGTGGGGTAGCCTTTTAGTAATGGACAGTGGTGTCAGTCCGCTTTAGAGTCTCCCTTTGGGTGTGTTGCTATCAACTCGTTCTCTAGCATCGTCCAGCCTTCAAGCTTAAATGACCAAACCTGCTGACTGGCGTCGGACAGACCCCGAGGTCCTGGTGCAAAGCAATTGCTATACTATTGCAATATTACTGGACGAGTGTTCCGAACCTGAAATTCGTGCGTTGAATGCGTTCGGAGAAAGAACCAGACCTCGTGACGGGCTTTGCCAGATAAATGGCCGGGATGCAGCTGCAAAGGTGGAGTAAGGATTGAAATACTCCTCTTAAGCGCGTAGACTCGTCTTGAAACCTGATGCTCACAGTAACGACAGACAGGGAGACGAAGATTGAGTCGGGCGACTTGTTACTAAGGGTTGTCCAGCTCGCAATAGATTGTTCGCAGTCCAAACCTGCTTCGTGAATGGTGATGGATGCACAGATGGCTCCGCGCAACAATCGGTTAAGTTGTGAATAGAATGCGAGTCAAATTGGTTGTGGTGCAGGCTTCGCATGGCAATTCGACAGACAATATGCAGATGTGCGAACCTGGCCTGGCAGTGGCGATCGGATGGATCTTACCGCACGGTTCAGCAGTCGCGAGTCGTTGATTCGCGAATCTCACGCGCTTCGTTGAGCAAGCAAGGGGCCGTGCAGGCCAAATTTAGGTGTAGTAACATGAATCAATCGAACGGATAAGCAAGGCAAAAAAGTTAGTACGCATAGGGTGATGCCGGTATTACTTATTGGTTTGCACATCCAGACCCGGCCACGTCCACGTTTACATAAGGTTGGGCGGTGTGGTACATGTGAGTGTACGTGGACGTGGACGTGGGCGATAAGGCCCGCATGAGTAACACTCGGGAGTCATGAGGTGCACGTGGTCAAAATCGGCTGTTCTCGGACTAGGACTCCTCGTGCGAGCATATTGGAAGCTCAATGAGCCGTCACGGCATAAACTCAGAACATGTCGTCAATAGTGATTTGGTTTCTTGTGTCCAATTTCTGGTAGTACTTTCAAGCTATCACAACGCCATAAGACGCCCAGCGCATTTCCTATGCTAACACCAATGTCAATCTGCTTTACCTCCCAAACAACCTACACAACAAATGACCGGACAGCATGGTCAGATGGCCTAGGCTGCAGCTGCAGCGGCTTGGGGAGCATTCTCTACTTGTCCAGCGCCGTAGCCCTTCCATTCAGTCAGGCTGGGGTGCACGCCAACACGTTCCTTGCTCAGCAGATCAACGAGGAGACGATCGGGCTTGTTACCCTGTGCGCCGAACACCGCTTGGCCTTGCTTATACTTGGCCACGCTCTCCATGTATCGGTCGAACAGATAAGCCGAGTCAAGTGGTCCTCCCTTGGCTTCGGGGTGGAACTGGGCAGAGAAGATTGGCCGAGAAGTGTGGATGATTCCTTCGTTTGAAGAGTCGTTCAAGTTGACAAAGTATTCCTTGTATTCCTTTGGAAGCGTGGTTGCATCGACAGCGTACCCGTGGTTCTGCGAAGTGATATGGCACTTTCCGGTGGTGAGGTCCAGGGCTGGGATGTTGTGTGCGCGGTTGCCATACTTCAGTTTGATGGTTTTTGCTCCAGCAGCCAGAGCAAGGAGCTGGTGGCCCATGCAGATCCCCATGATCGGAACTTGGGAGCTGTCAATCAACTTCCGGAGGTGGTAGACAGTCTCTTGACAATGGGTCGGGTCACCAGGCCCGTTCGAGATGAACACGCCATCAAAGTGGTGAGCTACCTTATGAATAGGGTAGTTGTATGGGAAGCAAGTAACTGAGGCGCCACGAGACACGAGAGATCGCAAAATGTTCTCCTTCACACCACAGTCGATGAGGGCAACGTGGTATTCTCCATTTGCAGCATTGACATGGAATGGCGCCTTGGTCGAAACACGGCGGACGAGGTTGATAGCCTCCGGGTCAATATAGGCTTCATCTTCGTCTGCATCATATTCCTCGCCAACGGAGATACGGGCAAGAGAAGAACCTTGTTCTCGCAGGTAAGTCACGATAGCTCGAGTGTCCACACCAGAGATAGCGGGCACACCCTCACGAGCACACCACTCAGCAAGTGACTCAACAGCAGTCCAATGAGAATGACGTTCCGCAAAATCCGCAACTACAACACCGGCAGCTTGAATGTTAGGCGATTCGAAGTATCGTAGGAGACCATGGCTATCTCGAGCCGCGGACGGGACCCCGTAGTTTCCAATTAATGGCTGGGTGAAGACGAGAATTTGTCCACGGTATGAAGGGTCAGTCATCGACTCTGGGTATCCGACTAAGGAGGTGGTGAACACGGCTTCGCCCGAGATATTGGACTTGGCTCCAAAGGATTTGCCGTGGTAGATCGGGCCATTCTACCAAGTTAAGATACAGTCTAATGTGCGTGTGGATTCTGACATACCTTGATTGTGAAAGTGGCTCGTTCATGGGATACTGCTGTAGGTTTGCGGTTAGGAACTGGAGGATCTCGTGCAGTATTGTTCTGGATGGTTGCCAAAAACCGAGCATGCGCGCTGCTTGTGAGGGATCGGGGAGCGAAAGCCCTCGTTGAAGAGGCTTTGAGCATTCCTGAAAACATTTTTGACGTGTACTTGGGATGCCGTAGGGATATTTTGTATGGCTTGCTGGTTTTGCTGTGAGGCTCAGTTTACTGACGCCTTCCACAGGTGATCTGATAGGTATGAGTGAGCGATGGCATCATACACATTCGACAGCGAGTATACCTGAGATGTAGTCCTGTACAAGTAATAATTAGCCAATGGGTCCAAAAGAGTGAACATCACAAGTGACGAGAGAATGGACAATGGTTGAGATGAAATTTCAGTATCGCTATCAGTCCAAAGCATTGGCGGTGTGTAGCGACATAGCGTCGGTTGGCGCGAGATAAGAAAAAACAAGCAGAGGACACGTACCTGGGAAGTGAAGAGGGTCTGAAAGTGCATAAAGGCTTCTTTGCTTGTCCTCAGACTGTTCAGTGTTCGAATTGAAGAGAGCAATCTGTATAGGAGAGTATAGCAGCGGGGCGAGCGGAGGCGGTGAAAACTCTTTGCGAAGAGATGTGGTTTGGAAGAAGACGAGACGAGTCACCCAAGGAGGGCTGCATACATAATTAGCTATTATTTTTTTCGAGCAGCGCGCAGGAGGCGCTGAGACGCCCAGCGAATTGGGCTGCCCCAGACCCCCGCCCAGCCCCCATTTAGCAGTGCCCAGAACGCTGGAGCCGGCCTGTTGTCCCCCACCGATGACGCACCCCCATCATTCGATGCAAAATCTGTCTCCGATCTTTCACCTATGTAAAGATTCTCGCAAGTAATTGGCCTCGATCGTGACAAGCACGACAGCACATCATGTATCATGTCATTTTGTACACTACACAGTCAAAATTCCAGTCATTATATCAACGCAACTCAATAGCAAACCTGTCAATTCAAGCAAACTATGTATATGCCACGCCGCGCTTCTAGTAGCACAGCTGCCCTGATGATCCCAATGTCATATCGTGATACGACGAGTGGGCCGTCTGGCCTCCGTAGAGATCAATATTATGATACAGAAGTCCATGCAAGACAAAACGCCTCCTCATCAAGCCTCTATTTGATACTTGCTCTACCTAGTGTCCAAATGGTATACGCAACTTCCTGGTATATCGTCATCATTTTGAAACATAACGCCCCAAACTGCCAATGTGAACGCCTGTTGCAAACCAAAGATCGCTACGTGGATTACCGAGCTTGGCCCACTCCGCCAAACACATTCCAGTCGTTAGATTGTGGATGATGTGGTTGTCCTGGACCCGACAGCGTGACTTGCTCGTACCCCGAATTCGACTCGTACGAGAAAGTTCTTTGTGGTTGGGCTGGTCGATATGTTGCTGATGCTGGAGTTGGATTCGAAGGTAGGCTGTCTGGGTGCGTTGTATTCGAATACACGCCGGTGTAAGGATTTGTTGGTTGCGCCTGCGCATGAGATAATAATCCTGCATTGTCGTCTTCTCGCCCTTGCAGACCTCCATACGTCCGTTGCTCCTTGTATGATTCGTAGCCCGTGTTACTCGGGTGGTATAAGCTGTTGGCAGGCTCCCCATTGCCTGCAAACGTGATGCCTGTGTATTGTGGCTCGCTGCCGTTCAGATTACCGAGATGGGTGCCTTTTTGGTAACTGACATCGTGATGGCGCTTGCGAGCACCAACAAAGAGCCACCTGAAGCCCCGTCCAGTCGACTTGACGAGATCCCACGGGTTAAATGCGTCCAGGAGAGCTTTTATGCCCAGTGGGCCGCCCTGATAAGAGCTTTTCGGTGCAGATTCAGAGGTGCCGTCGGTAAAGGTGTCGTCGGTCTTGTGCGATAGGTCATATTCTTTCCAAGAAAAGGACCAGATATGCAGCACAGCGAACAAAGCCATTTCAATACAAAGCAGCATGCTGGGAATTCCTACTTTGATGTCGGGATAATCGATTGTGTCGCTTGGTTTCCAAGCGCCAGAACTGACCAGAAAGTTGATGACAATAGTCTGCCAGAAACTGAAGAAAATGACTAGCTTGATGGACAGGATTTTGAGTAACGGTCGATGATCCGCGATGTCCGGTTTCAGCTGGTAGTAAAACTGAATCAAGGCGTACATCGCTATAGTGACTGCAACTCCTTCAAACACCATGACCCAGACATGCGCGAATGCTGGATTCAGGGATGATTCGCAATATCGGCCCCCGACTTGAGTGACGACTGAGACGACGGTAAAGAAAACCCGGATGAAACAATATTGGAAGACACTGACCCAAATTACCTGCTCATGTCAATATGGAACTGACACAACCGCGAGAAGCTCGACTCACATTGAACCACGTCAGACCACTCTTCGGGACACGGAATGGCCCTTTCTCTTGCCCTCCAGTGCACTTTTGAACCCATGTCAAAGGAAATAGCCAGTTCTTGGGTGTAATCGACCGGAAATACTCCTTCTGATCGTGTAGATTTGGGGCTAGGTAGTTGCACAGCAGGGCGAAAAAGCTGGCTATGGCAAATGCTTCATAACAGTCTCGAAGCACCTCGAAGTATATCGCATGTCGATAGAACAGGTATGAAAGGAACGATACGGTCGCGTAGATAGGTATCATGAACAGAATGCGGATTATACTATAGTTTGGTCAGTAAAAGCTATCAAGCCACACATTTGAGCTACATACTGTCTTTGCTCGGTTGGTACGGAGTAATGCCAGGCATGTTGCATCATGAGCCATAGTGCTACCACAACGGCTATCAAACCAAAGACGGCGGAAACAATCAAGCCAATGTGGTGAAATTTTACTGAGTTGAACAGCGGTGTCTCCTCGATTATTTCATCGGTCAAAGTTGTGTTGCATGTTGGCATGATGGCATGTGTGAGCTGAGAGCTCCGTTTGCTTCGCGGTGAAAGATGAAGACAGGTGGTGTGGTTGATACTTTGGTATCGCTGGTATTCGTCTTATTTTTTTCTGTCTGGAATCCTGCCTGAAGAAGTCTTTCGTCAGTCACACAGTGTAGTAAGAGAACAAAGAAGGGTCCCAGGTCCTATACGTACTGTGTTCGTAGGCGCACAGGAGACAATGGCTCAGCTAGAATGCAATAATGTAGATATGCGATCCTGCGCGACAGACTTCAAAGCGAAAAAACAGACAAAAAGAACCAGCAGACGATGTCGCAAGAAGAAGAAACGTGGATGGGTGGTCGTGTTTGAGAGGAACAGGTATACCTAGTCAGCGCTTCGCACAGCCCCTCGAGAGGCTGCGCAATGATCTCAGTCTGCTGGACGGCGGGAATGCGGCAACCAATTGATCCTTGGGATGCGACGCGATGCGCGGCAGTTTGCCACAACACGTGTGCAGCAATCACATTCAAAGGTGCAAAGATCACCGGCAATCTTTTCACCGACACCTACGTATATTTATAGGGCTGCATTGAAGGACAATGGAAATTGATGGTCCTACCCTGCATCCCGGCTCCAGGATTTGATGCTGCCAAGAAACGCCACCCAAAGCTTCCCTGCGCTTCGGAGTGTGCCCGAGCTGAAACGTGCTGCTTGGCTTCTGACTTCAAGATTTCTTGGAAAAGGCTTCGACCGTGAGAGTTTTCTACATCATCAGAATTTCAGCTAGCCTATCAACTTCCATTATCACACTGCAATCCAGGGCTATCGATCTTTATTGGCGCGCTCTCCCACTACACAGCTTACGGGCCTCTGCTTACCCCGACACGCAGATTAGTGCTGAAAATAGCTCAATCAAGACCCCATACACTGCTTGGCACTCATGTCTACTTTCAAAGAGCGGCTCTTCTGTCACTCAATATATCTTTCTCTGAAGCACTCCGTACGAGCATATCACGAAGTCAGTAATACCGGGTGTAGACCAAAATCTATCTGAGAAAATTATAATTAGCTTGGTATATGCGAGCAGATTCCAGGTCAACATATCCGGATCTATCTACAAATGATTTTTTCCAGGATACATGCTACAGCCAAACATCAGTACGGTCCCCTCTGGCCCGGAACAGATACCTAGAGAGCGAACAAATACAGGACGTTCATCAGGCGTGCTTTAAACACGATTACGGTCTAACTGACGACCTGTCGTTCAGCACCAAGGGAACTTATTATATCCTACTGTACTCAATCCCACGTAACAGACACTCAAGGCTTGTTCCAGATCGTTCTGTGATGTGCTGAATTCTGCAGTGAATATTCGGGACTTGGTCATATGAGCCGCCTCTGGCAACAATCTTGCTCCACTTCGGATATGACGTTTCGAACGCAAACGCACGCCAGATGGCACTCATAGCCAAGGATCTTAGCTGCCCCTAATCTGAAAATCTATTTGCAAGGAAGATCTACACTTGTGTGCACGTCTAAGAGAATGAGCAAAGTTATAGAATTCACACAGCTTACATTACTATATGACCACCAGGAGCTTTACTCGGCAACATGTCCATTGGTGGTATTCCAGACGCTTGGCTTGTGCATGTGCACATCATAGATTCGCGCAGAGGCTCTTGGACGATGAGGCGTATTCAATGCGCCTTCAAGATTACAAACAATTCTTTGGTACGACTGTTGTAGACAGGTAACAATGCATACGACATTCCAGACTACTGACTGCAAGATGTACTCCACAGACCATTACAACGAGAAATCACCCAGTCAATGTACTATTCCTCTGACCTTGTAGCTTCGACTTCTGGCTTCTTCCGCTTCCTAAACTCCAGCACGCCTTCCTGTTTTGGAAAGATGAATTCATGGGCTGCAACATTGGCAGGCCTCTCAGTGCCCACCGGAAGCCTCCAGTCATAGTCCATAAGAAGTCTTACCAATATGGTCTTGATCTCCAGGCTTGCGAAGAATCTGCCGGGGCAAGCGAACTTGCCCTTGCCGAAATTCAAGATGTTTTCCTCAGTCGTTGCGAACTGGTGTAGGTGTCCCTGACCTTCTTGCGATCGTAGATCGAAATACCTCCAGGGTTGGAATTCTTCTGGGTCTGGCGTAACTAAAGGATCGTTCTGGATGGCATTAACTGGCATGGTAATATGAGCTCCCTTCGGAAGAACCATTCCGTCTGAGAGTATATGGTCGCGTTGCATGATACGGTGGTATGAGAGGAGTGTAGGCGGGTTGTGTCGTTGAGATTCCCGCATCAACGAATCAAGGCGTTTTAGCTTGTAGAAGCTGGTCTTATCCCAGCTCATACAATCGCCTTTCTCTTTGACAACAGAATCAATCTCTTCAAGAAGAATTGGTATACACTCCGGATGAGCGGCTAGATCATACAGCACATGGACAGCATTCATCTGAGACGTGTGGATTGATGCAAGCGATATAACGACTTCAAGGTGTGCCAGATCTTGCGGTTTGGATTCAGCCTCGGACGCTATTTCGATCATCCAGGATAGCAATGACATCTGCTTCTCTGTTTGGTAGCCTTTACGCCAGGCAGCTTGACGCTCTTTGATTTCCGGTGTCAACAACCGCTTGGCTCGACGTATGTAGTTATTTGCGCGCCACACTGAGGGAAGGAACCAGGAGACAATGCCGTGGAGAAACCGTGGGAACATCCGAAGGATTACCAAGGATATGAAGGCTGATGTCTACAATCAATAATCTGCCTTCATGCTTAGGATTCGATCTATACCTACTGTTCTCTGTGAACTCAGTCGAAATCTCGAGCCATTCTTCGCTGCGACACAGTGGGACCCCTAGAAAGACCCGTGCACTGACACGGGCGACAAGCCGAAGAATGCTATGATAAGGTTTTATTTGCACCCATTCCCCTGAGTCTGTAAGAATGAGCTCAGTGTAATGACTAGCGATGTCTTACCATTGCTTTCAGGTATCTCCATATTGATTGCATATTCCAGTTCTTCCTGCATAGGACGAGCCAGTCTATTCAGATTCGGAGTGAGTTTCTCCTGTAGAGTTCTGAAGTGGAGATTATTTTTCAGAATGATATTCATGTTAGTGTGACTTCCCGATAAATTGAACGCATGGGCCGCTGTTGGACTGGCAATGTCTATAGGGAGGGAGCGCAACTCTTTGACATATCTCGGCGGAAGAACCAGCATATCCACGTCAGCTCTGGTGAATTTCCAGATACGGTTGGGAAACTGATAAAGTCAGCCTATAGTATCTAAGTAGTCTGTGTGCATGAACGGACTTTCTTATAGCCGCCGTTCAAGATTTCGGCTGCTCTTCTGAAAAAGTTCCAAGAGGACCAAATCTGCGGCTCCCATGCCGAACGGACACTGTAGAGAGGGACTTCATTATCGTTGGCTGAGATCGTCACAACGGAACTGAGGCTCGTAATCCCTATGATCAGTAAAACAGCAATTGTTGCAACCTGATATGGGTGTTCAAGTGCGTATTGTACTCCTAGTCTTAAAGGCTTTTGTAGAGACTCGATTTTGACAGCGTCTGGAATCCTACTGAAGAGATATGGTGCGTAGCCTACTGCTTTAGGGTGATCCATCTCGACAAGCTTAACAGAAGGTAAGGAATGCGTACTACAGGATTCGGAGCCTAAATGCTCAGGTGTAGTATATCACGATCAAGATCCTATACTAAAGTTGTAAATCAGATACTTGATATCTCGGTCACAATCTGACCGGCAGTAGGCCCTAAGGGTGTGACAGTATCAATATCAGGAGTTTCAATCAAGAGTCTGATCTGACCAGGTCATTGATGTCACCTTCCTCCCCAGACCTACCCGTATTCCCAACATCCAATGGCTACCTGGTAGTTACAAAGAAGAGCTGTTTAGCCCATGCTCTGATAGCAGCATTTGTGGCTGCACTTCTACACGTTCTATTGGTGCGCTCCCCACGTTTATGGCAGCAAGTGTAGGTCAATGGACAGAGATTGCGTACTGCGACTAGGTGCTTGCATGCGTAAAGCATATATCAAACACGGAGACTGGTTACGCTTCGCCAATCCACTGCGGCCATAGTCCCTGCGAAGAGCTGGGTTCCACGTTCGGACTTCATTCCGTATCTACATAGCAGATGCCTTATACTCCAGGTCTGTCGTTCATGCTGACTGCATTTCTTGATCGACAGGCTTATCTCGTCAACCTCGCAGCTGTGAAAGCGGGTGGTTTATCCCGCCTTGGCACGCGGAGAGGTAAGCTCCTGTAGCTGTTGTGAAACCTCGCCTACATGCCAAAGGTTCACGTATCCATGGGTCTTTAACAGGGGTTCATACATGCCCCGGAATCAGAGGAAATATGTGCGCGAGTCAGCTGTAAATACGCGCAACAGAGAGCAATTTGGTCACCGGTCACGCCTATCCATCATTCATAGCCCGTGTTCTTTCGTATACAGAGACACTCGCGTGAGGCCGTTGTACCACCTGCAACTTGCTTGTTTGAAGTGTTGTGAAACAATCACTCGGCGTGTAAAAACGAAAGTGGCACAGTACCGCCACACCGGTCACTTGGTATCCTGACTCGGTATGGCCTCGCGACCACCTCGTACCTAGTTCGTCGAGGTAAGGGCGATCATGGCCGTGGATCAATGGATACCGTTAGCCGTATGCTCAAGTCGTGCACTTTGAAGCCTTATGACCTCAATCGCTCGAAGCTCCCTGAATACTCGAACTCTGTGGTCAGACTGTCATCAATTTCTGTTCGCGACTTATCTCAAAGCTCGATATGGCTAAGAATCTCATTCTCTACAATGCTGGTTAGTACTCGTTCTAAAGTGACATAGATGGTGCTAATCTCAGCTTCCGAACAATAGAAGGAGGGCCCAATCCGTTCAAGGTAGGATCATGCAAAGAGTAAATTTCTCGATACTCAACATTGTCATGCAGGTGATGATTATTCTCGAAGAATTGGGAGTACCGTACGAAGAGTCATTCGTACCCTATAGTGAATTGAAGAAAGAGAAGTACGAGAGCATCAACCCTAATGGTCGTGTGCCATCTTTGGTCGATCCCAACACGGGCCTGACTATCTGGGAATCTGGTGCGATCTGTGAGTATCTTCTGGAAACCTACGACAAGGATTTCAAAATCTCCCATCCAGAGAGCCCGGAGAAGTGGGCCGAGAAACAATGGCTATTCTACCAGGTCTCAGGCCAAGGTCCTTATTGGGGACAAGCTGCATGGTGAGTGTCGGACTTCTTTCACTTCGAGTATATCTAAGCAGGTCTCACAGGTTCAACATATACCATCCGGAGAAGATTCGCTCAGTACAGGACCGTTACATGAACGAAACGAAACGTATCATTGCTGTGATCGACAAGCATCTCGCATCCAGACCAGAAGGTTCGACTTCGCATCCTGTTCTCGTTGGGGACAAAGTGACCTATGCGGACCTTTTCTTTGTCATGTGGCACAATTCGCTCCCTTACATATTCATGGGCTTCCCAGATGAGTTCAACGAAGATGACTACCCTGCACATAAGAAGTGGCTCGCGGGCTTGAAAGAGCGAGATTCAGTAAAGAAGGCATGCAAGGCTCAGATGGAGGCTATCACTGCTGCCCAAGCGAAGGCTAAAGCAAAGACTGACGCTGAGTGAAGCGGTACGCTTATGTCCTTCTATTATGGGTGTCCTTGGAAGCTAAGAATATATTGGCAATTGCACTTGTTGGTCATGAAATGCAGTTGCGAAGCTAGAAAGACATTCTTGACTCTCAAAGGGGGACTTTAAGCTTGCGTTATATAGTTTACCGGACCTCTGGTATCACTCATAGCTTCTACGTACCGAAATTCATACTTGACAATGGTCATAAGATATCCATGACGAGCATCCTGTCTGCACAGATCAATGGTGTATGATTCAATTTATCAAGCCACCTATGCAACCTTTAATTCTTTCACTAAGATACGAAAAGTGTTTAGCCTAAAATAGCCTCAAGCCAGAATCCGGTTGATCGACTAAATGTGTTCTTGCATATTCGCGCCATATGACGCAAACATCATGCACACTGCTAGGTACTGTCTGTTGCTCGATCTGTTTCTTGCCATAAGCGATGTTGACGTACATGCCTAGCGCCAGATGCGTGAAAATGTGGCAGTGGAATGGCCAGATTCCTGGATTATCCAACCGAAATTGAATGACCAGATAGCTTGGCGTGATGGTTCCGTTCAGCATGTTATTAGTGCTGTATGCTGCCAACATCTGATGAGTATCCCGTCGAAGTGGATTATCTGTCCGTACGGACCCATTCCAGGTTCCAATACCTTCTGCCAGTATCGAGAAATCGTGGCCATGCAAATGCATAGGATGTGGACGTGGCCAAAAGTTACGCATGACGATTCTCAAAGACGTGTTGTAGCTGAAGTCGTCAAGAACAGATTGCGGAGGAGCTTGAGCTAAGCTGAAGACCGGATCTGCAGCCTGCTCTAGTAACGCATTGTTGAAGTCAGCACGAAATGTTCGATTGTTAGTAAAAAATAACCTGGTGCCAGTAGCGTTGGCCCCGAAGGTAAAGTCGTAGTGCTGCGTGTAGGAAGGCGTAGTCTCTGGGCTATCATGTTCGAAGGGGGTTGCCTTGTTCAATTCGGTCTTGTTACATCAGCGATAAGTCGACTGTCACTTACAGGGTAGCTTACAGTGTTACATGCATTGAGAGTGCGGTTTGTCGGTGTACTCGAGGGCTCAACACTACAATCTGCACCTTCGTAGTATATGGCAGCAAGTGCGAAAGGCTGTTTGACTGTAGAACAACTTCTGTCTGCGGTTGCACGCATCCAATAGCTGTCCCCAGGCTCCCCAGTACCATTGACTAGCACTTCTACTCTCTGACCTGGCGATAGGCTGACAACATCCGTAACAAACGGATCGACTTGAACGAAGTCAAGAGCGACAACTGTCAACATGTGTCCGTCAATAGAAAAGTGTTCGAAAGGCTCTGCACCTGAGTTCACTATACGAAGTAAATGAATCTTTCCGCTGCGAAATCGGTCGAAGGTCGAAACTTTCACTGCCGAAGAACACGTGAGATTTGTTTTCGAGCAATCGAATGGCCTGGTTACAATTATTCGCTGGACGTGTCCCCATGGAGAATGACAACATACATCTTGCCATTTATCAGATTATTATCGCTTTGAACAACTCTCGCCTGCATTGTCGCGTCGATTAATTCACGGTAATCTCTATGATATCGCTCACTCTGTCTTCGATCAGATATGGGATTAGAAGGATAAACCTGGCTTACTATCATGACAAGACCTATATCTATATCGTAATCGAAGTTTGAAGGTCCGTCAATAATTATACCTCCAAATAAACCACCAACCAACTGTCCTGAGAAATGAGAGTGCCACCAGCTACTTCCTACCCGATCTGCTATAAAGCGGTAGGTGAAAGACTCTCCAGGAGGAATTGGACACATGGATACTGAGGGTACACCATCCATGAATATGGAGTCCTTTTGAAGGAGACCATGCCAATGAATAGCTGTGCCCGTCTCCGGGCCTGTAATGCGATTGTTGACTTTGACTACAAAGACATCACCTAGGTTTGCTCGTATCGTTGGTCCAGGAAAATGACCATTCACTAGCAGGAGGCTAGCGTTGACGCCATCTGGTGCGGCATATTCACGGGTAATGTTGAACGTATAGTGACGCTCACGCGCATGGTGATTGTTGGTGCGGGTATCCTGTGAGCTTTTCTGACGATAGTCGACGAGTGTTCTGGAAGTCTCTGACACCCCAGCCAAATTTAAGACCGGTGGAGGGTGGAGCAAGACATCTGATGCCAAAGTTTCTCGGGGCGAATCTCTCAAAGCTGCACTTAGAGTGAACAACAGCAAATAGGCAAACTTCATCCTGCAGGGGAGTTGTAGCGATGACCAAAACATTCTATGAAAAGAGGCAGAGGAAAGACATGCAGTCTTGTAGCGGCTGAGGTACAACAGTAACACATGATTGGATGGACGGCTTAAAGCCAGGGGAACCTTTGAATCCATGCCACTGACCTCTATTTGGTTGTACAAGGAGCGGGGATCTCTCCTGATTCAGTATGATCACCTCCTATTGCGTACCCGACCATGACTTCTAAACGTAAAAGCAAGACCAGCATACCTGTTGGTTCATTCATGCACACAAATTTAGGCTCCCCTGATCGAACCCTTGTTGTATTTTCCCTCGAGCATTTTGCTACTGTCATTGTACTTGTCATCCAAACTCGTACCGACCGCCTTCCACAAAATACTCAGCTTGGATATGGTCGGAAAAAATCATGGAACTTGTGAAATTCCTGTTCATATACATGTCCATACACTTCGCAACATCAAGCGGGTGAAATTATTCCGTCACAACACGCGAGTGCGCTGACAGCCTGGCAATGGACAGGCCTCATCGGCCAGAGCGTGAACATCCCACGCCGATCCCAAGCCATTCCAACATTCGGCGAGAAAGTCCAGAGGCGATGATAAGCTGCAGTACGAAGTGCTGGAAGGTATCAGCAACCTATCACCGCTAGCCAGGGCTTTGTTGGACCCGGGGTATTCCGAAGCTCGTCAGAGTACCTATTTTAAGAGAGTAAACCATAGACTTGATCGAGAGAAACGAGGAAACCGTTGTCATATGTCCCTCGAGCTCGTAAAGACGCGCAAGGTAGTTTCCTGGGATGAGAAACCCGGGTCCAGGGCAGTATGATATAGCCCCTGATGCGCTCAGCTTTATATGCTCCGTCTCAGCTTTCGTAGCTTGCTCATTATGACAAAACTTTGTTAATTACAACCGTTGAAGATTTCGCTATGACACTTCTACCATTAGCTAAGAGTGAGCTTGCGGCATGTATAACAGTACTTTCACTTGCGACAATCGCGGTAGCCCTTCGCATGGTTGCGCGGTTCACAAAAAGGCTCCGTCTTGGCATTGATGACTATCTCATCATATTTTGCTGGGTAATTAACCATTCCGACCATACTGAGGCCCTACTGACATAGACATAGCTGATGGCTTCTGGATTATGCGGGTCAGGAATCTATGCCGGCGCAACAAATCTTCACGCAAGACCGATCAAAACTCGTACCTTGGATCAATTTATCGCCGCTGCCAAGGTAAGAAGCAGGAGACCCGAAGGTCGATGTTGGTTACTGATTCTTCCCAGATCAACTTTACGAATATCCTCCTCTGGTATCTTTGTTTCGGACTAATCAAGATTTCGGTCCTCGTTTTCTATCAACGACTCTTTACGTTCCGGAGATTCAAGATCTTATCAAACATCTTAATAGGCATCATTGTGCTATGGATGCTGTGCGCAGAGTTGGTACGTAGACTGATCGCAGTGACAGTGGTCGGGCAAGACTGACGCCAATAGCTTTTCCTTGCCAGGAGGAAGCCTTCACTGTTTTGGAATTATACAGTGCAAATATCAGATGCCAAGAAGCCAAAAAAGATAGACTTTGAAAACTGGATGCTCGCAAACGCATGTATCAATACGTCTCTAGACATTGCTGTCCTTTGTTTTCCATTGCCGGTTATTAGAAGCCTTCATATGGGAAGAGCCAAAAAGACCTTGTTATTCTTCGTCTTCGGCTCTGGAGCATTGTGAGTTGCTACACATGCTATATGCTCTCCGGCTGCTGACTACTCTTAGCTGTGTGGTCGCCTCTGCTGTCACTCTATCATATCGAGTGAAAGCCGCAACAATAGTGACTATCTCCGACGGATCAGGTAGGAATAGCTTTGGTGATACATTACAGTAACTAAGTTGATTATTCTCTAGCACTTGTCACATGGAATGTTGTCTGGGGAAACATAGAAGTATGCTCGTCGATTGTGGCCGCTTGTCTTCCTACTCTTGCGCCTCTCTTCGAGGTCACGCAAGGCATACTGAATAGCATTCGCTCACGTCTCGCATCACTCTCGCTTAGCTGGTCACGCTCTAGGTCAGTATTGCAGGATGAGGAGTCTTTGAGGCTTAACAGGATTGCTACTGGGAGCAAAGACGTCACGTCAACCGCAGCAGCGAGTCCTCGTGGTAGAACTGTTAGTGAGAAGAGCTATGACTCCGAGAAGCCCGAGCCTCTCAGCAAACCTCAGAACAGATTCGTTATGCATGCGAATGAGTTCGATGGATACTGAACTTCTATATCATTTTGAAGGATATACGTAACCTCTAGGCGAATGGAAGAATCGACCAAAGGAGCACAAAGGGTTTCTGGCATGTTTCTTGAGGAAACCTTCGAGGTTGTTTATAACACTTTCCCTACATATGACGTTAGTTTCATCTATGACTTAACCCCTGCCCATATAGTCGTTTTAGTGCAACTCTGGCCCGCGAGAGAGAGAAAGAGGGAGAAAGAGAGAACATGACTTCAGCTACCGCTCGAAAGGATCCTAGCTGCTGACGTGAGCAACGTAGTATTCATCTGGCAGTGATGTAACCAGGTAGCTCAAAGTTCTGGTGATAGCTTGGCTCGTCCGTCCATACAGCATCCCTGCAGCCCAACAGATCTCGCAAGAGTCGCTTAGGTCCATGTGCGAAGCTGAACTTATCATGATTATTATTGTTTAATCCTAATGGCTATCATGATATATCTACCCACATGTTATCAGTATCATTAGATGAACGATACGCCAAATGCCGGCCCTCTGATCATGATGCCTACCCCTTCTATACTTGTTGTAGCTCTATGTGCTCTAATTCTGGTGAAGAGCTCGCCAAATTTTCATTCCAGTATAACTAATATAACTAGTATCTATGTCATTGCATCAGGTACAATTGGTACTCAAGTCCCCTCGCTCGCCTGCCAGGTCCGCCTCTCTGGAGCGTCTCCAGACTACCTTTCATACTGTCCTTATGGAGAGGGCGACTTGTATACGACGTATTCGACATGCACAAGAAGTGAGTAGGACTGCCGAGGATCTTTCTCTTATGAACTAATGTTGGTCGGCAGATATGGAGATGTTGTGAGAATCGCGCCAGATGAGGTATCATTTGCAAGTGGCGAAGCATGGAAAGATATATACTGCCGACGGCCCGGTCATCAACCCTTCCTCAAGAACCCGATCTGGTGGGGAGAGATGGCAGGGCGCGCAGAGTCTATTGTGAGCGTTCCCTCTTGGGATGGCCATGAGAAACACAGGAAGATGATTTCGCATTGCTTCAGCGACCGAGCCCTCAACGACGAAGAATCGCTGGTACAAGCTCACGTCAATCTACTGATAAATACTCTTTGTGCAAAAGTCGAAGAGTCACCAACCATGACAGCCATGGTCAATATGGTAGACTGGTACTCGTTTACAACATTCGATATCATTGGAGAGCTTTGTTTCGGTGATCGAGAAGCCTTTGGGTGCCTGAAAAACAGCAATTATCATCCTTGGATCAAACAGATTGCAACCTATTTCAAGTACGGGTCGCTTATGGCTACAATACGCTTCTATCCTCTCCTTGCAAACATTGTACACCGTTGTATTCCCCGTCATGTGTACGATGCCCAAGAGAAAAACTATCAATGGGCGGTTAGGAAAGTCCGCGAAAGACTCAATTCAGATACTCCACAAAGGGATTTTATGAGCACAATAAGTCCTTACTTGAAAGGCTTCGGAGGCGCCCGAGATGAGAGTGGCATTAGTATGGCAGAGCTGGAAAGTAACTTCTATGTGCTAGTTAATGCTGGTAGTAGCACATGCACCACTGTACTTTGCGGAGCAACCAGCTACTTGATGAAGAGCCCTGAGGCTATGCTCACATTACGCAAAGAGCTAAGAGCACGATTCAAGAACACTTCTGAGATGACGTTCTCGAAGCTCGCTAATTTACCTTATCTCAACGCTGTCATTGAGGAGTCTCTGAGATTAGCTCCTCCTGTTGGAGGAGCACTCTCACATGTTGTACCCCCTGGCGGTGATACTGTCTGTGGTATTTGGCTACCTGGAGGTGTAAGTATTCTTGTTACTACCTTGTGTAGTCCTAGCTGATATTTTCACGTGATAGACTCAAGTTGGCGTACACCAGTGGTCAGCATTTCGAAACCCTTTGAAGTTCCACAACGCTGATGCGTTCAAACCGGAGCGCTGGCTTGCTGAGATCAAGACTGAGAATTCTCCATTTTTATCAGACGATCGTGAGACTGTAAGTGCATTCTCAGTCGGATCGTGGATGTGTATCGGTAAAAATCTCGCCATGGCCGAACTGCGTCTAATAATATCTCGGATGGTGTGGAGGTTCAACATCGCTGAAGGGAGAAATAAAGTAATATGGTCAGAGCAGAAGCAATATGTGCAGATGGAGTTGGACAACCTCGAAGTTGAGTTGTCTATGCTAGAAGAATGAATGGCGGCCTCCGACCAGATGACCAGATGCCGCTCCTTATACCTTGACTTGCCTCTCTTTGTATGCGGAGAATTCTGCTTGTGGGATACTTGAGCTTCCTGAGAATGATACTGATCTTGAGCGGGGATAAGATGTATAGGGGGTCAGGTTTGCGTAGGGAACTCTGAAGAGTTTGAGGCCCCACATCGTGCATACAGAGTGCAAACCAGTACTTCTACCGCTGAGCAATCTTAATAAAACTAGTACGGAGGGCGTATCGATCGTAGGCGTGATAAAGTTTTCGGGCATATCCAATCATAGAGTGTAGCGGAATAAACGTCCAAATAAAAGAGTAACAGATCAGAAGTGCGGCGCGGAATAGTATCGAATACATATATCTTCATGTCATTGGTGACTCGACTCATCAATGGAAGGCTGTCTACAGGATGCTAAGTAAAAGGTATCAAAAGATTAGGAGCTTAGTAGCTGGTATGTTAGACAAGAAATGCTAGTGCTGCTCTTAATTGTTTGTGCACAGTGCGATTTTGTCTGTCCCAGTGTAAAGGAAGGTGTTGTTCCCCAGCAATGGCTGAGGATTGCCTACTCAACAGTTTTGAGGGGTAATATCGTGGTTCATAGGAGCGCAAAAATATCATCTTTCACTGGCTCTTTCCGGGTAGGAATATACCTAGGTGTTATTGACTTGTTGCATCCTCCGTTCGCGTGGTATTGGATGCAACATGGGAGTCAATACTTCGCTTCATCGTTCAAGTTTGTCGCGGTGTGCCTTAAAACCACGCCTAAGCAATACTCGAAAACTGGCATGTATTGACTCAAGCCTAATAATGGGAGACCAGACGCTGAGAAAGTCTTGCTCGGAGGTTTGCCAAGGGGATCCTCGTCCCATACGTCTCAAGCAAGAACCAATTGCTTCCCTCTATTTCTGCTCCTACAAGATGGTACATCTTCACTTTGTTTGGGCGAAAACCTGAGAATCTTATACGCTTGCTAAAACGTATAATACGTTGCGAACTCGCATCTGGATAAGGCATTGATATGAAAGGCCTTCAGGAGACCTGGGTGGTGACATCGGAGTCGTCGCTGCTCTGTCACAAGGTTTACTGAGTATACCAGACGTGCCCAATGAATAATATTATACAGTGACAAGATAGATCGCATGCTGAGGCTGAGGCTTGTTGCTTGGAGTTTCCATCATGCCTTAGGCATCACTGCGCCAAGGTTTCGCGAACGCGTCGGACATGGAAAAATTCAAGAACTATGAACCGCTTTAGGTAGACGCAGAGCTTCAGTCCACTACGCTCCCCGCACCAAACACCTCTTTGAACACAAACATGTCACTGTCAATACCAAACGCTCCTAATGCAGGGCTCTTCAAGCAAGGCTATCAGAAGTAAGTCTTCCCCTCATTCGGCTGAACATTGAATTCATAGCTAACCAAAACACAGCTACGACGCCGAAGATGGCGCTGTCATTCGCAATATCGATGCCTGTCGGACGATTGCTTCGACCGTTCAGACTTCACTAGGACCGTACGGCCGGAATAAAATTGTCATCAACCATCTGTCGAAAATGATCCTCACTTCAGATGCTGCCACAATTCTGAGGGAGTTGGATGTCGTGCACCCAGCCGCAAAGCTGATAGTTATGGCATCACAGCAACAAGAGGCAGAGATGGGCGACGCAACAAACATGGTGATTGTGCTAGCAGGCGAGCTGTTAAAGAAGGCAGAAGAGCTGCTGCGAATGGGTCTAAAGACAAGTGATATCGTACAGGGGTATGAGCGGGCACAGAACGAAGCTTTGAAGATTTTAGAGTCGCTCGAGCTGGACAAGGTTGAGGACATACGGGACCAAGAGGAGCTGGCGAAAGCGATCCGGACCGTCATCGCCTCGAAGCAGAGCGGCAGCGAAGACTTCCTCGCTGACATGGTTGCCGAAGCTGTACTAGCCGTGCTCCCCAAGAATCCTTACAACTTCAACGTCGACAACATCCGCGTTGTTAAGATCATGGGCGGGAGCCTTGAGCAGTCGAAAGTGGTCAAAGGCATGGTCTTCCCTCGTGAGCCGGACGGCAGCATCAAAAAAGCTCAGAAAGCCAAAGTCGGCGTATACTCGTGTCCCATCGATATCTCACAAACTGAAACCAAGGGTACCGTGCTCCTCAAGAACGCAAAAGAAATGCTAGATTTCACCGCCGGTGAAGAGGCTCAAATGGAAGCCATCATCAAGGAGCTCTACGATTCAGGCCTCCGTGTCGTCGTCGCTGGTACTACCGTCGGCGAGCTCGCTATGCACTACCTTAACCGCTTCAACATCCTCGTCATTAAAGTTCTCTCCAAGTTTGAGCTGCGTCGCCTCTGCCGCGTCGTTGGCGCATCACCGCTCGCCCGCCTCGGTGCTCCGATGCCGGATGAGATGGGCTCTGTAGATATCGTCGAAACTCTCGAGATCGGCGGCGACCGTGTCACCGTGTTCCGCCAGGAGAACGAGCAGACACGCACCGCAACACTAGTCCTACGTGGTGCAACACAGAACCACCTAGATGACGTTGAGCGCGCTGTCGACGATGGTGTCAACGTCGTAAAGGCTATCACGCGCGATCCTCGACTCGTACCCGGCGCCGGAGCTGCTGAGATGCAGCTGGTAGAGCGCATTACGGCGTTTGGCGAGAAAACTAGTGGGCTGACGCAATACTCCATCAAGAAGTATGGTGAAGCATTTGAGGTGATTCCGCGCACACTGGCCGAGTCGGCGGGTCTCGATGCAACTGAGGTGCTCTCGCGGTTGTACACAGCACATGCAGCACAAAAAGGAGGCAAGAGCGTATGGACAGCAGGTATTGATATTGAGAATGAGGATGGCACAGGTGTCCTAGATGCGCGTGAGGAGGGCATCCTGGATTTAATGGTCAGCAAGAGCTGGGCGATCAAGCTTGCTACAGAGGCGGCGAGGACGGTATTGAGTGTAGATCAGATCATTGTGGCCAGGCAAGCTGGTGGTCCGAAACCCCCAGGCCCAAACCCAAACTGGGATGAGGACTAGATGTAAATATCGAGCAGCAGAGGGTCTGATATGAGATTTGCAATCGTCTGCAGGTTTCCGACTGCATGATAGGTCGCAGACCATAGAGGAGCATCGGATATCTTTGGTCCTCAGTACAGTAACAAATTTTATATCCCCCATGATAATCACTTTCCCCTAGGTGATCAGAATCTTGAATTCCTTTGGTGAGACCTGTACGCCGTGAATCCAACATAAGCTCCTGTAACAACAAGCCCAAAGATCACAAATTTCAGAAAGAACCACGTCCAGCTACCTCCCTGCTTGTTCTGTTTACTGTATTTACTTCCCTTATTTTTACCGCTTCCGGCATTAGTGGCTGCGTTTGATCCAGGCGGCTGATACAAATTCTTGGTCCATATGTTGACGATGTCGTGGTTGTCGGCCAACTCACCAGTTTCGGCAGAGAAACCTAGGTATGCTACCGGTGGAACTTTGACATCTTTGATGTCGAAACATTGCGTCCATTCATCTTCTTTCTTGTATTGTAGATCTAGACGGAGCGACTGGTCTGCGAAATATGTGAGACGAGCTTTCGTAGCCATATTTTGGTTGTTGCGAAGACCTCTCGCCTGACATTGTGTTAATTCATGGGTCCATTGATAAGAATTTGATTGAAAGGGCTTACCGAGCATCCTGCCAGCTCATTTGATTTGCCATCATTATCCTTATCGTATTCAGTGTTACCATCACCTCTCATGGCCATGACGTAGGGAAATACTGTTCCTGGACGGTTGTTCTTATAGGTGTCGAAGAGGATGCCTATTCCCTCAAATTTGTCCGCTGATCCAAATACTTTGCCGCCTTGGGCTCGCTGTCTCGTAAGCCACATGGCCATGCCATCTCCATAAAGATTGCCTCCGCCGTGGATCTTAAATTCGACTGTGATCTGGACGCCATGTGAGCTGCGATGTGGTCGTCTCCGGATTATGAAGCCATACCTCCCAGTTAGTCGCAGTTAGAGGGACTCGCGAAAAAAGCCATCCTGCTCTTGAACTTCTCTCAGACGTGAGCCGAATATATTTATCTGTCCGTATCACGGTGTCACCACCAAAATCCCACCATCGGCTTTGCAGGTCTTGGTCGAGGTATGGCTGTCATATGATACGTCAGTATTACTTAGAAAAGGGGTGAGGATATGACACGGCTGAATTTGAGTGCAGTGAATATTAGGGGCTCCTAAACATACTGCTTCGAGACTATGTGTGCGCAACTGGAGTAGGTTAGCTAGGTTCGCATCAGCCGACTACTCTGTCTTACTGAAATAGCCTTGATATCCTCGCGGTCTGAATATCCACTTGAGCTTCCAGCAGCATCAACTCCAATAAAGGCGCTCGCAATCAGCGCAAAATTGGTCCAAAGTCGTGGGACCATCATCGTGTGCTCAGGGTCCAAGCCGACGCAGCACCCAAGGTTCAAAATGAAAATGAAACAAAAGAGAAAGTCGAAGACGCAGAGAAGATGAGGACCGTGGGCGATCACTCAATGATAAAGAAGGTAGGAACTGTGGCGTTGTAGTGCCAGGGAGGAAGTCGTCAAATGAAACTCTTGCCCGCAACGTCAAGCTGTCCTTTACAATGGTGATCAGGGTTCGGTGGTGGGCGTGGGCGTTCGGCTTGGCGCGCGTTGCTGGTCAGGTTCCAGCATCATCGTTGAAATTTACAGCTCGAGCTTCACTACAAGCTTAACATTTGCCATATCACGTCCAACTACAATCAATAACACGAGGGACCTTGAAATCTACACACATAAATCGCACTCGTCAAGTCTCGTTCATCGCCAACTCTCAAAATGGACTCCTCCGACCCAAAGACTGCCGTCATGCGCCAGATCCAGCAAGAAGCTGCTGTGACAAACGCGAGGTCGCTCGTCGAAGTGAGCAGACCAATTATCCCGAACCTCCCAAATCATGAACTAATAGTGTGCAACAGAAACTCAATGATCATTGTTTCGAGCGCTGCGTCCCCAAGCCGTCAACATCACTATCAAAAAATGAAGAGACCTGCATGTCACAATGCATAGAAAAATACATGGCCGCATGGAATGCTGTCAGCAAGGTATATGTCGGTAGATTGCAAAGAGATCAAGCAGCCGGAAACAGCGGCTTCGTATAGGTTGTAAAGCGTTCAGAGTCGGACCGTGGACATAAATATGTACGATAGATGGCATTGCGAAGGAATCAGGACAGTAAATCACGTACCGATATGTACAATATTAGAAGACGACATAATTGTATGTATGTACATAGCCATTAGAAGAATTTAGAAAAGGTTGCTCAGTTATAGATCCCCATTTGATAGCCCTCCAATGTCCTCAGTTAAGCTCTCGTGTTTTACCACTGACAACCACCGTCTCGCCCTAAAAGGACTTGATAGGCTGTCTCAACTTTGGCTTTTGTGTTTCATCATTGGACCGGAGGAGCCGAAGCAAATCCTACACCCACTACTTGGAGCATAACCCGCCTTCCTCACCACTCTAGACAACCATGGACCTGATCGCGCCCGCACGCTCCGATTGAAAACTACTATTTAGCTATCAGCGATCTAGGTCACTAGCGCGTGGCATAGAAACGAAGCATCTCAAGCAGAAGGGTATCGTCAACGCATGTTACCCGGGGGATCGAAGATTCTTTGGCTGGAGTAGCGGAGAGGGTACTGCCTCGCATAGTAAATGCTTGAACAAACTGTCGCTTATCGCCAAAGCTGTCCCTCGGATCTCTGTTCGAAGTCCGCAACGCGCCACAAGCTCTACAGACACCTCGAAAGGAGCCGCGGAACCCGTCTAACGCTCAGTGCTCTCTTTAATTTCCATCATGAGGAGGACTGTAGTACATCAGCGCCGACATCGCAAAGTCAAGAGGATAAGAACCTACCAGTTGTTCGTTGTCAAATCTCGAATGGCTGCCATGCATATCGCTAACTTGACGTCGCGCGCGAGGGGCGTGAGGAGTCCAGATTAGCGTGATGAGTGATATGATGTCAGGATCAAACCTTCGCATACTGCGCTTGATTTTATTTGCACGCGTTCAATTTGAAGGAACTCACAGATACAAGCTATCCTAATCCAATCAGAAGGGGGTATAAGTTGGGCGACTCTCAATCTCCATTTTTTCTTTCCTTTAGGTGCACTTAGAAGATGAATCTTTAGCATATATTCGACATAAGCGCCTGTCGAACAGAACCCTATCACATCATGGCGTCATGGTTTACACGAGCCACGTCTAACCATACAGCTCAGCTAATAGTCACAGCTGTTGCATCTGGCTGTGTTGTTGGTTTTGCAATCGTTGGATTACAAGAGGCGAAGCGACGCTACAGAGTAGAAGATATAAAGGCCTCTATACCAGAGCTTAGTAGCAATCACAAAGCTACGCGCGTAAGAAGGCCTTTCCAGATCTCATTGGCTAAATCTGACCCTATTCCAGCTCACTGAATATGGAGCTGCAGCCGATGTGTTTGCACCAAGCAAAGAAGATGAACGAGGCATGGCTATGGCAGTCAGGGCGAGGCAGGGTGACTGGGATGACGGTAAGGACACAGACGTGGCGTGGGAGATAATGGCTAAATATCTTTACAGATCTCATATTGGAGCAGCTTGCACGTAACCGTGTCTTTCTGAAAGATGAAGGACTAGCAAAGCTACGCTCGTGCTTCATCGTTATCGTTGGACTAGGTGGAGTAGGATCACATTGTGCAGCCTCACTCGCACGGTCCGGCGTCTCGAAGATGCGCTTGATAGATTTTGATCAAGTAACACTATCATCCCTAAATCGCCATGCTGTCGCCACTCTCGCCGATGTGGGCACTCCGAAAGTTCATTGTATTCGTCGTCGACTGGAACAGATCACACCTTGGGTGCACTTCGATTGTCGAAATGAGTTGTTCGGCGAGGATAGTGCCGGACGGCAACTGGGTGATCTGAACGGACAGAAGCCGGATTTCGTGGTTGATGCTATTGACAACATCGGTAGCAAAGTCGCGCTCTTAAACTACTGTTTCGAAAACAATATCAAGGTCATTAGCTCGATGGGTGCCGGCTGTAAGTCCGACCCAACGCGTATCTTGATTGGGGACATCTCGGCCAGCACAGACGATCCACTGTCGAAATCAACTAGGAGACGCCTAAGAGCCAAAGGTGTCAAGGACGGTATCAATGTTGTATTCTCCACCGAAAAGTCAGGCCCAGGGAAAGCACAGCTGATGCCTCTGGCCGAAGACGAGTTCTCAAAAGGAAGTGTTAGCGAGCTGGGTGTGCTTCCGGATTTCCGCGTGCGAATCTTACCTGTCCTGGGAACAATGCCAGCTATCTTTGGCCTCTGTGTCGCAAACCACGTCATGCTTGAAATTACCGGTTATCCGCACGAGTATATGCCGTCAAAGAATCGCGAAGGCATGTATGATGGCATCATGGGAGCTCTACAAGGGCTAGAATCTCGCGTTGCGAAAGCACAAGATATCGAACCGACAAACCTTCGAATACCGATGACACCGGACGATGTTGGCTATCTAGTAGAAGAAGTCTACAATGGCCGAAGTGTAGTGTCAGGTCTGTCTACGAGACTGGCTCTTTCAAGATGGAACGCACCACCCAAAGGTTTTGTTGATACATCAATCGCGGGACAAAAGGTTTCCCCACTGAAACTTCGCGATCTTGTATGTATGACCAAAGAGGAAGTTGTGAAGCATGAAAAGGAAGTTCTGAAGGGTGACAAGTCACCAGAGGACCTTTGGGGCCCAGAAGTGGCAGCTAAGGTCGAAAAGCGGTTGCAAGAAGAAGCGTTATTCGAGCGGTTTCGCTAGGTGCACTTATGAAGAACGATCGAACTTACATTAGTGGTACGTATATGTCTATATATGTATGAAGAATGTATCATATATCTACACAGACCAAGCGAAACCAACTTTCTTGAACATGGTTATATAATCAGAATACAGGTTCACTATACGGCGATAGGGGATCGCGATCATGTGGTATTACTGACACCCCCATTTCCAGTGCTCAGACTCTTGACTGCTCATATTACACTTCGAGCCGTAGGTTGAATCCTTGAACGATGTCACATCACGATGCAGCTGCGTCTATAGTCACCGAAAATAAAATTCCAGTCTCTCGAACTCGATCCGGAACGCTGGCGTTCTCACGAACTCCGGACACCACCATGCAACAGTCGCGGCAATTGCTCAGCGAGTTATAAGAGTTTTCGCGGACAATAAAGCTCGAATATAACAGCACTACCTAGGCAGCTGCTGAAAGACCTATTATACACTCACAGAACGTGTACACATTTTTTGATAACATACCACAGACTGATTAACTACCAGGTGAGAAAGACTATTATTAATCGACGTTGATGGCAAGACCGATACCCACGAGACCAACGACGCAGAATCAAGATTTCCTGAAAGACAAGGATCTAGAATGGAAGGACTAGATTGACACATGAGACGTTGAAACCATGCCCCGATATCTCGGCTGCATGAATACTAATTTGGCAAAGATCAAGCACGGTGTTCGGTATCGTCTGAAATATCATTGAGGCGACAATGAAAAGGCTCGCTCTATATTCTAGCACTTCTATAATAATCTAAACCGAAGTCAAATCTAATAAGCAAATAGGGGCAACACGAAAACAACCGACATCCAGACGTTCCAAATCAAAAACGTCACCTTATCATCCCTCACATTCCTCAGTAGCAACGTCCTCAGCGCCACAGACCAAGCCAACGAACCACTCATGCACACACCAAACCAACCCACCCCCCAAAACATCGGACACACAAACCCCCAGACACCCATTGGCACTGCAATCGTCCATCGCGCATACCAATCACCAACTACCAACGGCATCGTCTTCCGCCCCCTCAATGCATCGCCTTCCTGGTCGTACATATCCGCCGTCTGAATTGTCGTCGCAATAACCCCCGCAACAACCATAAGCCACAAACCCAGACAACCCGCCCCACCCTCTGCACTTCTCGCGCCCCCAATCGCAACCTCGAGCGCGCCTGAAGTAAAGCACACATAGCCCCCTGCATTAATCAGGTTCCGAATCAGCGGATCCGCATTTGCGCCGTCAAAGTTGTTGTACCATGCGCCCAATACAACGAGTCCGAGCGCCTGGCTCGCGCCACCGAGCATGAAGCGGCTACCCAGAAGCGCGAGGGTATAGCATGCCCACATGAGTCCCTTCGCGGCTGTTTGTGTGAGGCGCTTGCTAGGTAAGGGGCGCCATGGCTTGTTGACTGCGTCTTCGGCAATGGAGGAATCAGATGATTGGTTGTTGATTGCGAAGGCTATATAGTTGAGCCAGACCCAGAAGAGTACGATGGGGGTTCGAAGGAGGATGAAGAGCGAGGTGGGAAGTTGGATCAGGGGTTGCAGGTTGTATGAGGAGGCGGCGAGGCCGTTCGTTATGCCGAAGATGGTGCTGGGGATGATGATTGTCTTGAAATCGCTGTATGAGAAGAGCCAGAATGTGCGGAGGTGGTATGAGAGGGGAGGGGTGAGGACGGATTTGAGGATGTGGGTTGCAGTCTGCGATATGCTCGCCTTGAAGGGGACGGCCATCCTGTACCGTGCCAGAGAGACAATGCTGTATGTTATGTCTGTTTGCGAGAACAAGCAATTGATACTGTACTACTGGAAATAGGATCTCTATATCGAGAATTCTGAAAAATATATATGTTTGTTTATCATCCCTATCCTTTCTCTGTCATCTTGCATAAGTCGTTGTGGCTGACCCAGTGTGTCAACCTGCTTAAACAGTCCGATGTGGCTTGAGGCTGAGGACTATTAACAAACAGTCTAGACCTGCCATCAACCGATTCAGGTACATTCGCTCCCACCTAATATGAAGTTTCAGCAGAAGTAGCCCAGTTCCAGTATTGAATGGTATAAACTTATGTGAAGTTGTATCAAAAGATGTCTTGAATGAACTAAGCACTAAAAGCATGAAAATACACTCAAAAGCCCTTTCGAAACCATCAAGATCTAAGTATAAGTAGAGCTAGTAAACACAAACAATATCCGAGTCCAGAGAGTCATTGCTGCCCCTCGTCGGCTAAACCAATAACGGTAGCCTCATCCCTTTATTCAAGACGGGGAAGTACAACAACAAACTCTATAATTAACCCGCACTGCACAAGACCCACTTTTCACTGACTACATCTGCATCTGCATCTGCATCGCCGTCCAATGCGGCATCCCCGACGCCCAATCCATGCACACACGTCACCGCCCTTTTTCATAGTTCTCCATCCTTGCACATGCACGTCTAGTAGATACCCATGACACACCCAGAACACGTTTTTCGCGCACCCACGACCAATCCCGCTGAAAACGTGCTCAATGCAATCTGTCGATCCGGAAGCTAAAAACGCGATCTTCAGTCATGCATGGAATATGTACGGCAAGGTGTGTGCTTGCGTGGTGGGTGCGGCTGTCGTTAGATCATTACTAAAGCGCCAGCGAGGAGCGCGGACGGAGAAGTGCTCTGAGTAGTGCGTTTGTGGATGACTACATATGGTGCGTTGCGCTGAGTTGGGCGTTGTGAGGATTGTAGTCTCTTAACAACAAAACATATCATATACACATGGGTATCTGTTTGACTCCTTACATGGAGACTCGGCCGAGCTCGGGCGGATAGTCAGATCCATTATCGGAGTCTATATATGACTAACACAGCTCATCTTCTCAGAACAGCCCTACCATATTTCCATCCTATCACCATTCCAGGACCATGTCAACAAGCGAGCAAGCTCCTCTCAACCAATCACCGAGTCAAGGCAGGAAGCAGCAGGGCAGGCCTTGCACCTACCGCAGACAAGTACACAATGACCTCACTGCCGACGAGCCTCAGCCCACCTCGCTACTAACTTCTATACCCAAGAACAGGGATGAGCCAAGATATGAGGTCAATGAGCACAAGCTCATGTAACGGCATTTGTGCAACCAAAGAGGCTGTGCTGTGTGCCGATAGTGACGCTTGGATGCGTGCATGGCCGCGCGCATGTATGTATAGAAGGATCTGCAACGGTATGTCTATACACATTGCGCGTAATATCAGACCTGAAGTCGAGGTAGATAGTGCAGAGAATAATGAAAGAGAGATTGCCGGTGCGGTCGCGAACGTATACCTATAGCACCATCTCATATGTTTTTTTCGGCGCACTGCTTGGGACGTTATATCATATCACAAGTTCAACTAGGCATCTGCGATCGATAGCGTGCCTAAGTCGACTAGTTTATGCCGTGCTATAGGTACGGTGCTGTGCTACCACGACACAATCAGGCTGATTTGCGAACCCCTCATTACTACACTAGCTGTGGGCAGATTGGCACGATAGATGCATCTACTGGATCAGCTTGATTGGACCGGGACTCGGGCTACGTTTGGGGCTTATTATACGCTGGGAATAAGTTATCATGCGGATTAGTCCGCATGGTAGGGCTTGGGCTAACAGAGCTTATTATGACGACGACATCGCAGTGCCGGTGGCTTTCATGATGTGTATGCTTTTTTTAATTTGTTTGCTAGTTTAAGGCGGACTTTCCAACGAACATCGACAAAGGGAATAAGAGACCACGGTAACTAAGAAAGAAACCACCCGCGGACAAAGCTTCAGTAAGGATGGCGGCAGTAAGAGCGAGCTTTGATAACACACCTGTCATGCAACATACGAAAGAAGTGACAGAAAATCCAAGCTCCAAGACCTAAGATCCAAGAAAACATACATAAGTACAGCTCACGCCATCAAGTGACTCCACTCCACAGAAATCATAAGCTCTTGTCGGACTTATGGTCCGTCATAGGAGGTCTCAGGTTCCTTCGGGTCTAGCCGAGCGCGAATTCTTCGAGAACTTAATTTGCTGCTAGCCATGAAGGATGTTCTCGAGGGGCTAGGGCTAGGAGATGTGGTCTTTGGAGACCTGTCAGGGCTAGCGATAGGCTTGGCGCTTGCAGAGCGTGCCATGAAGTAGAACGGTATTCGTCTTGCTGCTTGTGTTAGTTAGAAGTTGTCGACGATAGGTACAGACAACATACTTACAATAGAGTATATTGTTCGGGTACTGAACTGTTGCTTGTGCCTCGAGACAAGTTGACTCGGACCGATCAAGCAAATGACTGCTATCAAGAGAAATTGTCTTGGAAGATATAGATGGAACGGAGGCTCAGCGAAAACGCTCGTGATGTCTGCTAAAGCCGATGACTGTCTATGAGGAACAAGAATGGGCGGGGAAGGTCGAGGTTGCTTTTATATTATAATCCCCATGTCGTCCCATTCAAGTAGTAAAGGATCGGCCATCAGAGTAGACCAAGATCTCCAGCTTCGCCCTGTTGCCGTGACCGGCAGGGGTGCTGTCGCGGTGAGAGCCTCAGTCTAACAAGTTCTCGAGCTCCTGCGAACTTTAGGGCAGTGGCTGGGTCTTGCTTCGCCTGGTTGGAGTGCGCGCAGAAGTAATGTCCGCACGATAGTGAACATCGGTCCTGGTTGGCGCTAGGCGGAATCGTTCATCTTGTCATACCTCCTTTGCCGTCCAACATGGTTACTACAACCTGATCCCAGGACGTGTGCGCTCGCACGCGTCGACCGAAGTGTGAATTTGGTAGTTGAAAGTCGCGCGGTCACAGCTAGTAGGGCGCAGCGTTCCAGTGCGAGATTCTGCCTAAACAGCAAGAGAAGAAAGGACGAATGAGGCGTTGAGTTGAGCCTGAGGCGAGAAGGCGAAAGTCAGGTATAGGTGCAAGCAGGACCAACGACGGAACGTGTTCACGTATGATTGAAGAAGAATGAAGAATGTAAGCCACATCGGGAGCGGGAAAGAGGTAACAAAGAAACTTTGCGTGCTATGCACCCCTACCTTGTCAGATGATTTTGATGCCATGCTGGTAGGGTGTGCAAACACTTACCGGTAAGCCATTCAGGGCATGCAAATATGCGCCAAGACACGCACGCCCCTGCTTTACCTAACGGACACAAAGGCACAAAGGTAAGAAAGTACAAACTACGAAGAGCGACAAGTGCTGGTAATGACGATGGATAGAGTCAATGCCCATGTCTTGCCAAAGGCCTGGCGAAGTTCATTGGAGCCTGACCTTCGAGAACTGACCTTGGGGGCCAACTGCGAGATGCACAACCGGGTGTATTATCAGCAGCAGAAGATCAGCTGTATGTGCCGTTGATAGCCAGTAGACTGGATCACACTGTACACCATACGTTGAGTAGCACACTGGTGTAGATGAGCCATGGCTGCACCTGGTATGCCCCGTGTTTGCGAGGTGATACATCGAGATACACGTTGGTGCAAGTGAGCCGGCGTTGAGAATGCAGGAATAGAGAGCCAAGAACAGAAGCGATTCACTCTGCGGTAGAGGTTGAGCTGGCAGGCTGACTCATTGGGCCTGATGGTGGCCGTCAACCATTGCTTCTCGTCCCTGAATACCTATGGTGTGCACTATGGAGTGGCGAGAGGGCGTGGCTGCGTGTTTCGGCCTTGCGGAAGACTTTGGCGTGTGAGAGGGCCGGAGGCGTCAACGTCTGGGGTTCCTTCACAAGTACGGACGTGTCCGTTTCTGCACGTCCATTGCTGACCGGCTGTCACATAGGGTGACATGACTGGATGGAAGCAAGGCGCAGCGATTTGGGCGGTCGGGGTTGTCTGAGGGATGGAGGTAAGTGAAGAGAGAAAAAGTGAGTGAGTGGCCTCAGCTCCCTATATCCGTATTAGGAATAGTGATCTTGAAGCGTCCCGGGCCCTGCCGTCATCAGTGGAATGCTGCATAGGTAGCAGGTAATACGCTATGGACTGTCCCGCCCATATAAGATATCATATTTGCAGGTACGTCAGATGCCAATAATAACGAGAACAGCTTCGCGACTTCAGAGTCATTGACGAGAGCACTATGGTGCGCAAGGCCTACGTCACCATCAAGCTCCATCGGTGATCCAAAGCTCATTGATGGCTATGCTGCTCTCTAAGTGCATTTCACATGCGCTTGTACCCTCATCGCTTATAATTCATAGTTTGTATGCAAGAAGGAACAAGCGATTTGTGATCGCATGTTTCGCAGCCTGAGTGTCCATCAGCTGTACTGCTGCAGAGTGGTCTTGTTCATCGACGAATGACCATGGGACCTTATCCGTCGCCTGGATTTCAAACCGAGTGAGTACGGACAATGACGTAAATACGAGATCCAGTGGTCGTCTCTGGTACAGACAGTCTAAAATCATTGAGGCGTAGCGTGCGTAGTACAGTGGACGTCAACATCGTCATCAGGTGTTTGTTGTCGACCTCTCCAAACACTTCTTACCCAGCTTCCACGTGTATTGACGTCGAATATTTCTAGTCCTGGAACAGAAAGGAGCGGTATCAGTTCCCACTGCCATTTCAACAACAAGAACGTGTAATCGCTCCCTGGCCCTCGGTAGGGAATACTGTAAGGTCTGCGAGCTTGGGGAAGGTGAGGGGGAGGGGGGGGGGGGGGGGCTGGGACAACCTACTCATTATCAGCAGGCAGATTTCTAACATATGCCAGAAAACAGTGCTCACTTACCTGAGTATATGCTCGGTAGCTGTGAAAGAATGGATTGATGTTTATTGGCGGGGAAGATACTAACACAAAAAGTGGCGGTCGACAGGAAATTTATCTCTTAGTCTTAGGAGCGAGATGTGTTCAAGTGGCGTCACTATGTCAAGGCTAACATATAAGCAGATATTCTATACGTTGAATGTACTGCACCTGGTATCACTCGGCGATTTGGATATGTAGTCATACTGGACGTAAAGTATGTTATATGGGATCTTTACTTGCGTACTACGCCCAAAGCTAGTGTCCAGTTGAAATACCAGCCCGGTCCTTTTGATATGGTTCCCAAGTGATCGAGCCTTCCACAGATGTGCCTCCGCAGACCAGTTGAGAACCTGATTGACGACTCGCTGAATTTCCCCGTGAAGCACGTACGAGCACTAAGTATTCCCCAAGATGACAGATTGTGCACCCCGGGGCGTTCACTACCAACAAATAAGATTGTCAGGTACGCAAGCGATATGACCCAGCAGACCCAATGCTTGTAGTCTGTGAGGCTCTAGCGCAGTTCGAAATAGTTGATTATGGGACTTTGTGGGAGACATGAGGCGAAGATGTGTCAATGTACTACTGAGTCGGTGCCAAGTGGTCTATGCCGAAAGTGATCGTCTTTCCTGCCCGACCAACTGACAGACTTCAAATCTAAAGGGGCGAAACTGCATGAATTGAGTTCTTATCAGCCTGTTGCAACTTGTGCAAAAGACATTGTTTAAGCTTCTTACATCAACTGATCACGTTCAACAACGACACCCGACTGCACCACCTGCATCAAAGGTGTGTAACACAAGTTTCTAGACAATGGCGAACAGAAGTGTCGTGATAGACATGAACGAGTTCGGTACTTGATTTCAGCTGGCCCTTGAAGTGTAAGATTATCAGCAGCGAGCGAGTTGAATTTCGGAACACCGGAAGGATGGCTTTGCCACCAGGAGCCTGAAAGTAGATTTAAACCTTTATTACTCTGATAGCTGCATCAGCAAAACTGGCGAATGTTTATTTGTATTTAAATGTGAGAACAACGTCGTCGAGACTCGAGAATCTTGACGCGAAATAGCCGGTCAGCAGTCATCGCACGACGGATTGATAGGTGTCTGAGCTGGGATTTTGCGCATAGTGTAATCGTAACCAGACAGCATCAGGATTTCGACTTTCGAAAACATCTCGAATGTCTCTCTTGGCATGCAGTAAAGGCTGCATGAGGTCGAGCGCTTCGTCGTACTTCTCATCGTCGATAGCCACGTTGCCAACGATTGATATCAGTAAATCCACGTAAGACTTCCAGATCATCCGAGATGGGGAATCAACGTAGCCTAGCCGTAGCGTAGAATCAAGCTCAGTCGTCACAATCTTACTTGCCTCATCTCTTGCAACATTGCCGAGAAGCTGTTGGATATCGCGGTCTGAGTCGCCTGCCTTCGACCTCAGCGATCGGTTTTTGGCGATCTCTTTCCGTGGATCCAAGCTCATTAATGATGGCCACACATCGTCAATGCGGCTTTTCATGAAATTACCCCCGTGAAGACACATCAATCCTATCACATCCAAGGTACTGGCAACTATGAAGGCCTCGGGATCCAGTAATCGTGGAACCAGGACTGGCCATAACGTGTTTATTAGAGGAAGGAATGAGTTCTCGTGAGCTGCGAGGGCAGGAAATGTCGTTCGTAGAAGAGAAAGTAGAGAAACTCTTAGGCTCGGAGATGAAGATGGAAGATAATGTTGCGTAAGTTTAGCAATCTTCAGAAGCAAGTTGTATGATTTCGGGACGGGTGGTTGCGCGTCCTCATTCTGCAAACTGGGATTCTGTTCCCCCTGTTCGTCGATTCCAGTCTCGTCATTTTCCTTGTCATTTTTCCAGGCTCCTTGGGGAAAGGGCTCTGGCTTCTCTTCGTCTTCACGTGATCTTGTCAAGTGGTCGCACAGATCTCGCATGGTCTCAACGATGTCTAATGTCGTAGGTGGGTTATATTGTATCCCTGAAGATGCCTTCTTACAGCTTCCATCGATGCTCAGAGCCTGAGTCTTGACCCCTTCCTCCGACATCGCTCTGAACACACTGAAGAGCAGTTCCACGAGCCGAGGATATCCATGAAACGATTCCAGTGCCGAGAACATTGATGAAACGAGATCTTCAAGGTACGGCAGTAAAGATGGTCCCGATAGGCGCACCATCATAAGTAGAACTTGCGGCGCTTCCGGTGATAGTTCGAACGAGTTGAGACTTAAGCCAACGGCGTTCACGAGGTAATCCACATTTTGAACTATCATATCGCTTGCTTGGTTATATTGACAAGCCCTCGCGACAATGTTCATGCACGTCAATGCGTGATGGCGTAATCTATCATTGGAAGATCCCATTAGATGTAGGATAGGATATAATGTGTCGATGAGTTCAGGCCTGTAGGCTGGACCCTGGTCATTTGCTTGTGATGCGATCGTCTCAAGTGCTAGTGCTCTCAATCTCCAGTCCATATCCGTTTCACCGATAGACTCGGTAACAATGGACACCGCCAAAGCATATATGTTTTCTCTCGCTTCTATTAGTGCAGGAGGAACATCATCATCGAACTCGAGAAGATCTGATATCTCCGGCGGTGTGGAAAATATTGTGTCGATCAAGACCTTTGCTAGCCAAAAACTTGCTAACTTCACCTCACCTTGTGCGTTATGTGCTGTCTCCAATAAGTTGAAGGTCAAGCCCAGGGATGGATCGGATCGTCCGATCTGGGCTAGGAGCTGTCTGAGTTCCAACATTCCTTGTATCTGTTCTCCAACCCTACCGAGAACGGGTCTGAACTGTGCTACAGATCCGCTTAAGGTTGTCGTCGTTGTGACTTGGCCAATGAGTTCCGGGAAGTCTGGGTTACTTTCCTGAAACGTTCTCGATTGACCGCGGACGAGAACAGTTACGCTGTCTCTGAGACTTGAAGCCAATGAGCTGTCAAAGGTGGCGACAGTAATTGCTTCTTGATGGAGTAGCTTGAAACCGGCAGATATTCTCTGTAGTACATCACGCTTTGACCTATCGTTTTGCGAAGACATCAAGCGAGGCAAAGATACAACCCAACCATGGACAACCGTTTTAAGATGCTCCGCAGCTTCAGGGTGAGATCCAATCAATCTTTGCAAGTAAGCCCCGGCGACATTATTCGTTTCTGGATCTATCAGTGACACTAAAGTGTCCATCATCATCGTAGAGCATCCTTCCAAAGACTTGCGACAGTCTTCCAATACGATGATACAGAGTCGAGCTAGACCATCACGAACCTCTCGACGTTCATGCTGTCGTACAGTGATTATATTCGAAAGCGCTTGCTTAATCTGGCCAGCCGATGCGCTGAGCCAAGCTGGGGTCAGTATAGAACCTCGACCATCTGATGATTTTTGAGGTAGATTGGCAGTATGAACGTCACTGAATACAAGTAAAAGAATGTTCGCAAGGCTCTCCAGGCAAGATTGAAGTACTTTGAAAGATCGTTTCGTCTGTACGGTCGATGACAGGACTCTTGAAAGCGACGATATTATCCCAGGTAAGAAGTTTGCTAGAACGTCTTGCTGTTCCACCGCTGTTAGGAAGTTGAGAACAGCTTGAGCGGCAGCGAGTTGAATATCGCTTGATCGACCCACAACTATAGCATCAAGCGACAGCGACATGCAGTTTCCAATGCTGAGGATGTTCTCGGTTGCTATTAATGAATCCTTGGCGTTTGGAGATCGAGAAAAACTTCCAAGCAAAGCTGCCAGAGATTTTAGAGCAACCGTCTGCAGCTCTTCAGAACTGGCGTGAAGTTTAGCCGTGGTATTTGAGGTATCCCCTAAAAAGCTGAGTAGAATAAGAAGCTGTATCCCTAAGTCCTTTGGGATGTTGCGTTCCCATCCAGTAACGAGTAAAATATGTAAGCATTCCAAAGTAAGCTCGAGGGCACGCCCTGGAATAATGCGACTCGCTTTGAGTACGTGGGAAAGAGGAAAGAAAACATATTCCGCAAGCTTTGCATCAATGTCACCGGCACCATTCCGCACGGCATTCAGCTCCTGAAGTAAGTACTCGAGAGACGAGATGAGAGCTTTGATATCTGTACTTTTGCCAGCTAGAGCAAGTGCATGTTGGCTTAGCTGGATACACAGTGGCTTCAGCTGTTCTGAATGTGAGTATATGGAACATGCAGAAGCCTCGAGAATTAGGTACCCTTTGAAAGACTTCGGTGCGGCTGGACATAACTTCGTTGGGGACCGGATAATCAAATTGAAATTCATCATGCTACTTATTACCACATATTCGATCCCAGTAGACATGTGATTCTTGTCGCGATGTGTTGTTCGAAACGATGATAGCGATTCAGCGACAGGGCAGACAGTGATCGAGGTCGGTCTGTGCCTTAGGCTAGTCCAGATAAGTCAAACTCAAGCTGCGTGAGCGGCTAGAGGCGAACACGCGTGAATGGAACTAGAAGCATCGCGCGGGCCTCACGATTCGTGGCTCTCCTTGAATCATTTGCAGAATCCACACATTAATTTCAACTACCATCGTACGACGAAAGCGTGGAAATAAACAAAACAGATCTGATACTCACGAATTCAACCTGCCAACGCGCTGCGCGCGCTACGCTAACATGGCTAGAACGCGGACGCGCACTCGCAAGGCGAATGTAATAGAAGAGCAGGAAGAGGAAGACTCCGTTGATGAGAGTGTTGAGAGTCCTGAAGAAGACCATGAAGAGCAGAATGAAGAAGAAGGAGAAGATTACGAGGGAGGAGGCACACAAGTACTTCAATTCAATAAGACATTGACCTGGAAAGCTGGCAGAGCCATACCAGTCGCAGACCTTCTGCGTCGCCTGCAAGAGCTGTGCACAGAGATGAGGGACATGGAGCAAGATGAAGTCGACACAGACTCTTTGCGTGCGGTATCGAAAGAGCTTGCGACCCCAAATCTGCTAGGACACAAAGATCGCGGCATAAGAGCATGGACGGCATGCGCTTTGGCGGACATCTTCAGGCTTTGTGCCCCAAATGCACCATACAACGACAGGGAACTAAAAGTAAGCCATTAGGCCGGATCGAGTATTGAATTATATTAACACAAGACAGAGCATATTCGAGCTGTTTGTAGTCACGATCATCCCTGCTCTTGCTGATCCCTCGAATCCATACGATTCCCAGCACAAATATGTCCTTCGTTCGTTGGCAGAGGTCAAGAGCGTCGTCATACTCGCTGATATCCGAGGAACAGAGCAATTACTCACACAAATGTTCACCGCTTGCTTCGACGTGTTGTCAGGACCGTCGAAAGCGATAAGCGGTGAAGATTTAAGCAAAAACGTAGAGCATCATATGACCATCATTCTCAGTGTTTTGGCAGATGAAACAGACGACTTGCCGACTGGAGCTATCGACGTAATCCTGGCCCAGTTCCTCAGAGCGGACCCTCGGTTGACTGGATTCTCAAATCTGAAAGTAAAGAAGTCAGAAGTCGCCGACGAAGCCCAATCCACTGCAGCGCTCAAAGAGGCTCCTGCAGCATATAACATGGCGAAGAATGTCTGCAACAACTCTGTCGACAAAATGTCGAAGTATATCACGACATATTTCAGCCAGATCATTGCCGATGCGTCCAACACTGCTTCGTTCAGAACAACGCATACCAAATCCCATAAAACCGCGAGCAGTCCATCTAGGGCTGACGATAGTCTCATGCAGGCTCGCTCAGATGAGGACATGAAAGAAATCAGTAAAGCACATCGCATGCTGAGGGAGCTGTGGAGATCGACTCCAAATATTCTCGATTCAATCATCCCTCAACTTGATGCAGAGATCGGCACAGAAGACACTGATATACGTCTTATAGTGACAGAGACTATAGGAGATATGGTTTCGGGGATCGGAGCTGCAGGCCCTCCACCTGCTACCAGTCTAAATCCTAATGCATATCCGTCTCAGGGTTTGATAGCTGATAGTCCTAAGAGCTACAACTTCTTGACCACACCCGTATCCCTGCTTTCATTCCCGTTGAAGCATGCCTCTATTTACAACAGCTTTCTGTCAAGACGTAAAGACAAGTCGCCCGTTGTAAGAGCCGCTGTCGCAACAGGCTTGGGGAGGATACTAATGACATCTGCTGGGGGCGTTGGATTAGAGTCGGAAGAAGTCAAGAGGCTGCTCGCTTTCTTCTCTGATCTTCTGGTCGACACCGACGAGAGAGTCAGACTGGCTGTGGTCAAAGCTATTGAGAATTTCAACTTCTGGGACATCGTCCATAAGCTCGGCAACCTGGGTGGTATATCTACGGAGAACTCAATCCTACATAGCTTGAGCACGCGAACGAAAGATCCAAAACCAATCGTACGTGTAGAAGCTACCAAACTTCTTGCAAAAATATGGGGTGTTGCTTCTGGCGCGATTAGTGAAGGGCAAGAGCAGATGGTAGAACTCTTCGGGCCCATACCCTCTCGCATTTTCGACGCATTATACATCAATGACCCTGAGATCAACACTCTCGTCAATCGAGTCTTGCATGAATCGCTTTTGCCATTAGGCTACCCGCCAATCAAGGCAAAGGCATCCACTCAAACATCACAGTCCCAACGCTCAAACAAGGCTACTGATGAGTTGACTGAAGCAGACCTTGACAAAATTAGGGTGGAGCGTGTATTGATTTTGATGAGAGACCTTGAGGACAAAGCTAAGACCATCATGATCGCCCGTCAGGGGCAGCAAGGCCAAATGGCCAAGTTCATGGAAAAGTTTTTAAGCACTTGCGAAGCATACAATGTAAGAAGAGCCTGTGCTCATATGAAGCCACGGACTAACTACCCCTCCAGGGTGGTGTGATGGACAAAAACGAGAAAGAGACCAAAACGGTGCTTGGACGGTTGATTGAGTGGTTCTCAAAATCTTTACCTGAGACACAGAAAGCTTCCGAGGCCTTGTGGAAATTCGCTAAAATCCACGACCGACGGAGCTATGCGCTGATCCGCTTTGCGATGGCCGCTGAAAGTGACTATCGCAAAGTATACCGATCTATCGTAAGGCTAAGTCATCAATGTAACTATACTCGACTAACAACTTGTAGAAAGAGCTTACAAAGAAAATTCAAGATGGCAAGGATCCGTATGTCTTGGACCATTTGCTGCCCCTCGTCTACCAATCAAGCAGTCTTATCTATAATCGAAGTCATTTGCCTGCGATCATTCAGTTCTCTAGGACAAATGAGAAGAACCTTGGCGACATCGCTCACGAAGTCCTCAAGCAGATCTCGGAAAAGCACCCTGACATCTTCAAGGCCCATGTCAAAGACTTATGCAAAACTCTCGAAGGTGAAGCTCCGTCCGCCACCAGGAAGAACGGCACAGGCGCTGTACAGGATCTCAAAGCTTGTGCAGGGTTTGCGCGGAAGTTTGCCCACGAGCTACCGAAAGACCGAAAGTTTCTTCAGAGCATGATCAACTACGCGCTTTACGGCACACCTGCGAAGGCCGCGAAACATGCTGTCACGATCCTTATGGCTGTTTCAGACAAGAAAGCCATGCATGCACGTGAGGTTGCGAGTAAGTGCGTCGATGACTTCGAGTATGGATCTGAGCATTACCTATCGATGCTCGCTGCCCTGAGTCAGCTTGCTCTGGTCGCTTCGAAAGAGATTGAAGATCAGAGCGACGGCGTGTTTGACGTAGCCGTCAACCATGTCCTCCTGAAAGAAGCGCCGATACCCAATAACGAGAACTCTTCATGGACTGATCAGGCAGACGAAGATTGTACAGCCAAGATATGGGCCTTGAAGCTCCTGGTCAATCGCGTTCGAGCGGTCGAGGATGTCGGCACAGCTAGGGACATCTCAGCGCCAGTCTACAAGTTCCTGAATCAATTGGTGTCACACGGCGGGGAACTCACGAAGAGTCCTACGTTCTCTGAAGCTACCAAGAGTCGGATGCGACTGACTGCTGCCCATTTTCTTCTTAAGCTGAGCTGCATCAAACGACTAGATCCGCTCCTGAGTCTGAAGGCCTTCAATCAACTCTCTCTTGTCGCCCAGGATCCAAGCAAAAGTGTGCGAGCGGGCTTTGTCGACAAGTTGATGAAATATCTCGGTCTGCAAAAGCTCCCCAGTCGGTTCTATACCATACTCTTCTTACTTCCTTTCGAACCAGATCAAGCATTGCAGAAGGCCGTAACAACTTGGATTAGGTCTCGCGCTCTTGCCTTCAAACGACAGAAAGATACAACCATGGAGGCTTTGTTCTCTCGTTTTCTCAGTCTGCTTGCGCATCACCCGGATTTCGCGACGGAACCGACAGATCTACTCGACTTCGTTCGCTATATAATGTTTTATCTGAAGACTGTTGCTTCACAGGAGAACTTAGGCTTGATATATCATGTGGCGCAACGGACTAAGGCCGTACAAGATGCTATTGACATCGAGAAGACCGAAAATCTTTACATACTGTCAGATCTAGCACAAGCTACCATTCGAACTTACCAGGACATCCAGTCTTATTCTATGCAAACCTGGCCAGGAAAGATAAAGATGCCGGGAGGTTTGTTTGCTGCTCTGCCTAGTCCTGAGCAAGCGCAAGAGATTGCGACCACGCAGTACATTCCAGAAGAGGTCATCGATGAGATCGAAGCCGTAGTGAGGGATTGTCTGAAGAACAAGAAGGTGTGTTCACGTAGGGTAATTCTTGAGCAGTCATACTAACTCGTAGCAGCGAAAACCAGAGCATCGCGACGGTGAGACCAACCGCCAAACAAAGCGCGCCAAAGCGAGCTTGGGCCCAAATACAAAAAACTTGCCTGTTCGAAAGGCTGTGAAGACTCCCAAATCAAAGAAAAAGCATGAAAAACCTGTGTCTGAGGTCCCGTCAAGCGACCGTCGCCGCAGTGGTCGTCATACTGCCAATAAGAGTTACATTGAACATAGCGACGATGAGGATGATGAGGAAATGGAAGAATGGGATCAGCATACCAGTGATTCATGTAAACGAAAGAACGAAGATGCAACTATGAGTGACCTCGAGGAAGCGGAGGAAGAAGATGAGGAGATGAGAGGAGAGGAAGCGGAAGAGGAAGGAGGAGAGGTAGAACCGGAAGAACCACAGGAGGAGGAGGAGGGATACGAAGGGAATGGGGACCACAGTGATGATATAATGGGCCAGTCCGATGACGAGCCCGACAAAGACGATGAGGCAGACGATGAAACAAAGGATTATGATCTGCCATCGTCGCCGCCAGTAAAGAGAGCGAGCAAAGCATCCGCGTTGAAAAAGTCTAACGGGGTGAAGAGTTCGCCAGCAACATTGCCAAATGGTAAAGCGATGACAGCGAGGAACACGAGGACATCGAAGACAGAGAAGTCTACGAAGACAACAGCTACACCTACACGGCGTTCTGCAAGACGTGCATAAAAGCTAATGTACAACCTTGAGTCGCCATTCTTTGTTGGTCGTTGGTTATCGGTCATTGTGTCCTGTACGTCTGTACATTTGTGAATTTCAAACCTCCGGTATACCGGACCTTATCGCGTTTTCAATCAAGTTAGCAAGCATGGCGTCATACGGATGCGTTGGAATGATCAATAACTCCGGGCGTTTGTGTAGTGCCACAAGAATCATGTTGTACGCTATGATTATTAGTACGACCTGCAGTCTTTCAGGGTCGTTCATGTAGCGTAGTTTCCTGGTCTCCGGTATCATCCACAAGGCCCATGTGTGCACCTTTACGCAGCTCTGGGCAAGTATCATGAGAAGCAATAACGCAAGCGACTTTTAAGCAGTTTGCTGCATCTCGCACTATGCGCGGTACGTCCGCATTGTTTAGTCAGCCACCCCAGATTGCTTTTTAGCAACATCGTAGGTCGTAGAAATAACACCCAACGAATGATAACCTCAAGGCCGTCTTTAAGTGTACCTTGTCCACGTGCCTCGGAAAGACGTCGCTTACGGTCGGTGCTGTTGAGAAACCTCTGGACATGGCTGTCTTGCTCAGAAACAACAAGTCTCAGTCTCGAAACGCAAAATAGACGTTACTGAAAGTGCAAAACTCAGTCGAAATGGGGATATCCTATGACTACACACAGCAAGATTTTGCCGCAGTAAGAAAACAGAATATTGCAGGCCCCCTTGACCAAATCAACCAAGGTTCAAAGATTCGTTCTAATGACAAAAAGTCTTGGCATCCGTCGGCTGAAATTGCAAAAGAAATGTACTCATACATGACTTAGGGAGGATCGAACCCAAGATCTGGTAGCAGGATTAATAATCCAGTGTTGCAAGAGCAGATTTGAGCGTGACATGATACCACCCGACCACGGTAGATGATTAACTGTAAGCGGCTGAGAATTGTAAATCTTGGGGGCTTTATATATTACACGAAAAATGTTCTTTGGGTAGGAGGAAGAAGACGACGAAGAGCGTGTGTGTCTGTGCGCTAGAGTGACGTGGTGGTGTGAATGTTCTCTCGCGTTCACTTGTTCCGCCCAACGTGCAAACACTTCACAACGCACTACCTAGTTTGAGATCTGGCCCCTGGGCCATGTTGAGACCTTGAGAAGCAGATATATGGCCGGCTTCTGCCTGTGTGGCGCCATTCATTGTTTTCTTCTTCGTTTTCCGCAGAGCTAACAGTTTCCATAACAACATACTCTGAAGCCCGCTCGCGACGCAAGTCGCGATGGTCATTCTCCTAGCATGGCCAGCGCTCGTGCATACTTTCAGTAGTGTGCCCTGTGAAGGTGTCACCACTCGGGCTAGTGAGCACACTCACGCCTCAGCGGAGACAAGGCGTTTGGTATTGGTCGCGTCGAACGAGGAAACCAGAACGGATGCAGCAATGTTGAGTTGTGAGGAACTGACGGTTACAGACACAAATACGGCGACTACGAGAGCGGTTAGGGCGCTGATGAGGCTGGCACTCAGGGCGCCAATGTCGAACTTGCGCGTGCTGTTGATCTACAACAACGTTAGCCTGTCTGAACCAATACTACTGTCTGACGCCATAAATCGAAGGATCGTGCTTGGAGAGCTGTTTTTACAGTGTCAAGTCGCATAAAGGACGGTTTCGCGGATCCAGATATCGCGATGTTCTTCCCAGTTGACTCAACAACTGCTTGGTAATGAGACTCAATTGACCTTACGCATTCTCCATCGAGGCCGGAAGTAACTTGGATTCACAATCTCTACTCACTCGCTCTTTGTCCGCATCGTTGTCATTCATAGCATGCCCTTCATGCATCTGTCTGCCGTTCAAGATGCTCATAATCACAAAACAAGCAGCTGTCACGCCAACAATCCCACAAGCGATTAGCCCTTTCGAGTCCTCAGGCGTGTAGTTGGCGGTTGGGAACGGCAGGAGGCTTCGTATCGATTCCACAGCGTCCGATGTATTGGCCGCTATGACAATGATGACAATACTCATACAGAGAATGAGTAAAGATATTGGGACAAGGAAAATATGGATGACTTTGAGATCGGTACGCTTAGGCTTTGGTGCCATCTTTCATAGCAATGAGAGAAGTATGAGAATGTACATATTGCCAAAGGGCAGAAGAATGAGGTGCATATATACATTTTTATCAAATATCAAAGTGCCAGATTGCTACGATTTGACGTGGAAACCATAGCAAAGGAGAATTAGTTTGTTCCACCAAGTTTTGCGTCGTGGTCTACCGTCACTGATTTCAGCCAGGTAGGTGACAAATAAGAAGACATGGAAATGATCTCATGCCATGAATGAATAATGACAGGGATGTCATCGTGCGCTGTCATCACTAAAGACCTCGTTGTAATATCTAATTAGTCGGGACTCAACGACTTGTCGTAGAAATTCAAAATTTCACGCGAGGGCTGGGATGAAGTGTGGCTTTCAGCTGCATTCTTTATAATTCCCTGAGCAGGCGTTCAATATGGGCCGCTAAAAGTAGACCTCAACTTCCGGATAACCTTCATACTATGAATCTCGCGCGAGGCAGTCGCAACAGTAACAGAAGCAGCCACTCTGAGGTGGTTGATAGCTTTAGATACGGCAGGCGCACGATCAGGCCCTAATGTGCATCTTCTAGCAATCCATCCGCTTCTCGACTTCGCCGCCGACTGCAGAAGGCCTCGAGCCTACACGGACTGCTTCTTCCATCCCATCACCAATCGTCCTTCTTTATCATGGCAGACGGGAATGGTGTCCCTCAGATTCCAGGCCTTCAGCCTCCCCAAGAGATAGTCTACCACCTGCGTGAACTCATCGCCAATGTCCTCGGGCGCGGACCCACGTCGTTCCCCGGCGCACAGCCTGTTTCCTTCGCACGCGCGCATCTACAAGAGCTGAGGAAGGAAAACTACTTCATGTGCGAAAAAACAGACGGAATAAGATGCCTCCTTTGGCTTGATGAGGACTCGGAAGGCGGCGAGTCATGCTATCTCATCGACCGCAAGAACGACTACTACTACCTAGAGGGCGCGCATTTCCCCAGGAGTGGAGATCCGACATTCGAGAAGTTCCATCAGCAAACTCTCCTCGACGGCGAGCTGGTATATGATGCTGTAAAGACACCACAGGGTATCGAGAAACGGCTTCGATTCCTGGTCTTCGACATTCTCGTCCTCGAGAAAGAGAGCATCATGCACAAGCCACTCAGCGGGCGCCTTGGCCGTCTGCGCGACTATGTCACAAACCCATACAACGACTGGCTTAAACGCTACCCAGAGGCATTATCCACGCAGCCATTCGAACTAAAAGCAAAGGGCATGGAGTTTCCATACGCCATGGGCGTGATGTTCAACGAAAAACTACCCAACCTTGAGCATGGCAACGACGGCCTCATCTTCACATGCTGCAACACAAGCTACAAACACGGTACCGATGAAAACATTATAAAATGGAAGCCGCCGCACGAGAATACAATCGACTTCCGCCTCGACCTCCAACAGTTCCCCATGATCGACCCTGAAGACGGCGAGGACGGCATGATCCCAGACTACGATGCCATTCCTACCTTCAGCCTTCTCATTGGCGAATCTGCCAATAAATTCTCTGAATTCGGAACCCTGCACCTCGAGCCTGATGAATGGGAGTCTATGAAGAAACTAAAGCAAGTGCTCGATGGGCGTATCATCGAATGCTGGCGCGACGACAAGGGACGATGGCGCTTCAAGCGCGAACCAGACGGTAGTCCGCGGTTCCGAGACGATAAAGACGCGCCGAATCATATCAGTACGGCGCACAAGGTGATGGCGAGTATACGAGATGGTGTCACGGAAATGGACCTACTGAAGGCGGAAACGGATATTCGGAGGGAGTGGAAGGCAAGGGCTGAGCGGAAGAAGAGGGAAGAAGAGGCTGCGAGGCATGCGCATGCTCATGCAAGAAAACATTCGTTGCAGAGAGAGGAGAGTGAGGCGAAGAGAATAAAGACTGAGGCATAGGCGCGGCTGGCTCGCTAGCACTACGCACAACATATGTACTAATGATACCCCAGGCAATGTCAGAAGGCGTTTTGGAAATTTTCGACTGTTTGGATAGGCGAAATCCATATGTCGCGTAGCTCCGCAGTATTATGTACAATGCTTGATCTGTAATTCATACAATACTTTTACACATTCCACCCTATACACCTAGACCACCCGAAACGCCGTCACTAATCACGTGCGTGTATCTAGATCGGTCTTCCTAGCTGCGGCCCATCCCTCATGAACTTACTCTCCAGCATGACCTGTCCCTTCATTTCTGCTGGGCCCCCAAATACCCACAAGCCCTTCCCAAAGTCCTCATCGCCCAGTTGATCCAACCTCCACAACTCCTTCCTCATCCACCCAACAATCATCGCCAACACTTTCCCATTCACGTCCTCGTTCGCATTGAACACATTGCGCCACACCGCCGCCGCAAGCACTGCGTCGCCCCTCATGAGTCCCTCGTCATAAGATAAGATTGCGCCGCGCCATTGCGATGATAGACCCTTTAGAAACGACTGTCGTTTTGCGGAGGAGGATATGAGGTGATGCGTGATCATGCGTTTCTCAGCCATGTTGAAGAAATGGTCGATGAGGTGCTGCTGCCATGTTCCAGCGGACGAGGTAGGAAAAAGGCGCAGGCGCGTGTGTAGGAGGTAGATATGGAGGAAGGAGACCTGAGCCCAAGTCGCGAACGTTGCGGGCAGCTTAGCATCTATGAGAGATTTAGTTCGAGCATTACTACAATCTACAGTGATGCGGATGTGTGTATAGAGGGGAGACAGAGAGATACGGACCATCAAACCACCAACTCTCCTTCCCAATCCCGACCTCCTCCCCATCCGCCAGCATTTCTGGCTCAACCCCCTGCTCCACATTCGGCATTGAGTAGTCCGCTTGCGCAGTACAGCTCTGGACTAGATTCATCGTTGCCCCGTACGCCGCATACGTCTCTGTGACATTGGGCGCAAGATGCCTTAGCCTTTGAGCCACATTTCCCTTTCTGGGCATCGCGCCCCCAATCATCGTCATATTTTCTTGAATGTACTGGAGTTGTGTGTTGTATTCTGCGCGCTGGGAATCGGTCATTCCCAGGTTTGCGAGTGAGTGGATATCGGACTGGAGGGCGGACATGCGGGTCTTGTAGGAGTCGAAGTCTGCGAGGACACTGGATACATCGTGAGATACACTATTGGCGATCTTGGTTGCTTCTGCAAGACGTAGAGGTGTGCTGGAGAGGTGACGTGTTGGCTATGGTTTAGTTAGTAGATTCTTCGCGTGAAGATCAGAATTATTTACCATTCTGCATATAGTCTGGCGGCTGCGCAGAGCCCGGAAACAGGCTCGGCAGGTGTTACTAGAGCTCATTGCACGTAGAAGGTCGATAAGTGGTTTAGATGCGGTGCGTTCGTCAGTAGGTGGTCTGTAATTAGTAGCTGGTCTGTAGTAGCTGGTCCATGATCTCACCATATTTTAACGCATCTCGAACTAAAAATCGCTCCGAATGAATTGTACGGAGCGGTGATTTGGCGGAGGAACCTCCGAGCATTCAAGCATCTCTACTTCTTTAGTACTACAGATATTATTACATTCAAGCGCCTCGCATCTCGTTCAGTACAGCCTTTTGCCGATGTGTACTCATTCGCTCGAAACGATCCACGCTCATGACAAAGGTGCCTCTTCCACCAGTCAATGACCGTAGGCGTTTTAGGTATCCGACCATCTCTTTTAGTGGCACTCGAGCAGTTATCTGCCGCTGTGCGTCCAGCACACCTATTCCAGACCCAAAGGAGCTACCGAAAGGATCTGGAGGTGCATACACCTTATTTACATCAAGTATAGGTAGGTAGTCTCGGGGTGTAGATGCAGCTGATTCACCTTCTAGCGATAACACTTGCCCTCCTCTTGCTGAACTTATGTCCTGGATGACAGAACCCATGTCAGATTCATTCATTGTGATAGTCACATTCATGACCGGCTCCATGATGATAGTGTTCTCTACAGCATTGGACTGTCGCAAGGCGTTTTTCACAGCCCGGAAAGCTGCCGTCGACACGGCCGAAAGCGTTGTGTCCGGGAAAATGTGCTGAGCCGGATCTATGTCCACAACAATTTCGACAGAGTGAACAGGATAGTGAAATTTAGGGCCTCGGGCCAGGCCCGCCTTTACGCCTGTCTGCAGACTGTTGATCAGACCACCTAAAGATATATGCTCGGGCAGACGAGGGTGGCTTTTATGAATCGGCTCTCCATCGACGTCCAAAGTCGGGTGTCTCACAACTAAGCGGTACGCCTCAGCATCGATGACAGTGATACCATCTACTGTCAAGTCGGTATCGCTGATATCGAGATGGCGTACTCTCACATCACAGACTGCCTTTGAGATGGTTCCACCGAATTCTCTATTGAGATGCTCAGTGTATGACTCCGACAACTCTGGAATCGTCTCTCTGTATCCTATTTCGATGCTGCCGACCGAAGCTTTGACCTTCATGTCATTTATAAGTCTTCCACTCGCAATCTCAAGGTGCAGTTCGCCCATGCCTGCAAGGTGAGTCTGCCCACTTTCGGGATCCTCAGATACATTAAGGCTTGGGTCTTCCCTCAGAAGTACGGCTAATTGCTCCGACAAATTCTTTCCCTCAGAGAGGCTTTGCGGCTCGACACTGGAAAAGAACACCGGAGGAGGTACTGTGATCGGACGAAGCTGTAGCGAGTTCAGGGGTGCTGGAGGCCCAGACTTGGAATTCATGCCACTGTAGCTTATCAGGGTATCACCAGTCCTCGCAAACTTCAGGCCAGGAATAACTCCAATCTGGCCTGCTTCAATAGATTCCAACTCTACTGCATCATTGGCGTACATTCTAAGTAGCTTATGTGCCTTTTCAATAACGTTAAGGTTCGTGTTGTATATGTTTGTACCACGTTCAAGTGCACCTGAGTAGACCCGCACATAAACCAAAGCCCCTCTCTTAGCATCATTCACGACCTTGAAAGCCAGCGCACAACATTTAAGGTTCCGGGCAATGGGGAGTCCAGTCCCACCAGTCTTTTTCTTCTTCGGAGACTCTGTAAGCTCCGTGGTGCCGGACATCACGTGCTCCAGTGCGGTGCGTTTTCCACTCAGATTGACTTCGGCGTCGGGTCGCTCGGTTGGAGCTGGTAAAAGATCGACGACAGCATCGAGTAATGGTTGCACGCCGACATTGCGGAAGCTTGCTCCGCAGTACACAGGCACCACGCGCTGAGGCGACTGTAGAACACATCTCCTTAAGGAGGCGACAACATCTGTAGCCGGTATAGCAAGATGGTCCTCCTCGTGGTCCAGATACTTCTCGACCATCCCCTCATCGTACTCACTGAGCAGCTCGATGAGAGCAACTCGTGCGTGCTTGAGCTCCTCGGCGAGTTCCTGGGTCATTTCAGAGAGTGGCAAAAGCTTGACAGATCTCCCGTCACTGCCTTTCTCCCACACAAGACCTTGCATGCGTATAACGTCTGCGACTCCTTGGAGCGAGCCGTTGCCATGTTCCCATATAGGTATTTGACAGACAGCTGGCCAAGTCTGTAGTCGCATGGCTATCTCCTTCACTGTCTTACCAAAAGCTGCACCTTCCCTATCCAACTTGTTGACGAATATGAGTCTTGGGATCTGGTAGGTATCTGCTTGAATCCATACTTTTTCCGTTTGCGCCTCTACTCCAGCCACACCGTCCAGGATACAGACAGCTCCATCCAGAATACGTAATGATCGTAGGACTTCGAAGGTGAAGTCCGCATGGCCTGGCGTATCTATGAGATTGATGTTGTGAGGCACAGATGATTTTGGGGTCCCAGGATTGAGACTTGAATGCTTCGAATTGGATGTCACGCCAGACGGGAGTGGTGGCCAATGGAACGAGATAGCGGCGGATTGAATGGTGATTCCACGTGCTCGTTCAGCGGGTAGGAAATCTGTAACAGTAGAGCCCTCGTCTACGTCGCCTAATCTGCGAGTGTAGCCACTGTAATAGAGCATTCGCTCGGTTGTGGTCGTTTTGCCAGCATCTATATGAGCGATAATTCCAATGTTGCGAGTCCTAGAAGAAACCTCCAGTGTTTCTGGTGGGTTTGCTTCAACGGCATATTGGCGGTGCGTTGACGCGTGGATTGAAGCTGGTAAATGGAGCGACCGCAATCGATACGCTCGCCAGGTCCATACCGCTCTCATCCCCGGGTTCGATGAGCTAAATGCACATCAAAGCAGGTTGAAGTTTCAATGTGAAGGATTCAGGATGCCAAAGTAAACGCCAAGTAGATCAACCATTCTATGTTGGATCAATTACTTACGGTACTTCGATCCATGCCTGGTAAGACGTAAATGCCAAGAACGATGGGTCCCGCAGATGCTGGTCCGTGGCCAGACGACATAATACAGGCCCCTACGACCTCACATACACTCTGCAAGTTGTCCGCATATCTTTGAAACTCAACCTTCCCTTCAACCTCTCCTTCCTGCGCATTATGGACTACTCGGCTGCTCTTCCCGATGAGCCTGGTCCGGGTCACTCTCCATGGGCATCTTCACCTCAGCATAATCGCACCAGCTTTGGCGCCAACACGGATGTTCCCTCCTCTCCACTGCCGGCACAGTCGCCATACGGAGACGATAGGCAGGACGGAGGCTTCATGGGGGACCAAGATACCCGCAGCACGTCGAGCCATAATGATACCTTTGGCGAGAATGGACGTGTGGAACATCAGGACTTAACGCAACAACCACTGTCCCAACAGCAGCCTAATTTGGAGCAGCAACAGAGACAGGGCCCGGAAAGATATCATGGTGCCAGGGCCAGGCAAAGCCTGCCTCAATACAAGCTTCAGGCAAAGGTTACAGGATTAGAACGAACAGCGCGCAAAGATCCTATATTTAGATTCGACGTTTACGTAGGAGTTTACACATAAATTTGGTTGAACAGGATGCTGACAAGTCGCAGACCAACCTGCCCAAGTTCCGCACCACACAATTCCGTGATGTTAGGAGAATGCACTCAGAATTTCAAAAACTGGCCGACCATCTTATATCCGCGAATCCAGAGGCACTCGTGCCTTCCCTTCCTCCTCCTTCAACCTCCGCAGGTGTTGGTACCGATGAAGATGAGGCGCGAGTGAAAGCGTCAATACAAAGATGGCTGAACACCGTCTGTGGAAATGATGTGCTCATGCGCGACGAGGAAATGATGTTCTTTGTACAGAATGACCCTGGTTATAGCCCCGTGGTAAAGCGCAAACAACCAGCAACGGGTGTGCGAAGAAAAGTCATTAAACAATTCGCACCTCCTCCAGATGATACGCCTGAGCTAGCTGAAGCAAGGCCTGTAGTCAAGCTTTATTACCTGGGAACCATGGATACCGGGCAGAAGATGGAAAAGCTTGTGAAGCAAAGAAGAAGTATGCGAGATACCTCCTCATCATGTAGGCATGGATTAACAGCTTTGCAGGTCTTGGTCTCGCGGAAGCTGACCTTGGTGTCAAGATGGGACAGATGCATGTACAGGAGCTCCATCCAGGCCTCGCAAACGCATACCGCAAACTCGGTAAGGTCATCCAAGCGACTGGAGACTTTCACGCCGCACAAGGTACTGCGGAAGCCACAACACTTGGAGATCCACTTCAATACCAGTCTGCAGACGCTTTCATCGTCAAGGAAACCCTCACAAACCGCCACATCCTCCTCCGCGAACTCCTCCAAGCTCAACAAGCCACCCGTTCAAAACTCTCCGCGGCAGACCGCCTCAAGGCCTCTAGTAGCGTCCGCCGCGACAAAGTCGACGAGGCCATCTCCGCGCTTGACGAAGCCAAAAGCCACGAGCAATATCTGACGCAGAAGTCGGAGCGCGTAACCAAGAATTTGGTCCAGGAACGCCGCAAATGGTTCGCACGCACCGCAGCCGATCTGCGCTCCGCTATACGCGAGTACGTGATTCGCCAAATCGAAGCGGAGCGTCGTACGCTCGCCACCCTTGAACAAGTACGCCCTGACATCCGCTCAATAGACGCCTCGGGCGGTCTATCGCGTCTCGGCCGCGAAGCTCACCCTGCCCAAAGACGCGCCAACTTGGCCAGTAGCCAAGGTCCTAAGGGTGATGCATGGAGCGGTGTACCCAGGAGGCAGGATGGGCTGAATCGCAGTATGAGTGGCAGCTTTACGTCTCCCATTGAAGACGAGGAACAGGAGCAGGTCACGGAGGCGGGCAGAAAACGGGCGAGTAGTGGTGCAGGCAGTCTGTCGGGGGTCCAAGAGGAAGATGATGATCGTGTCGATGCTCGTAACGCAGCGAGTCGTTTAGCTACGACGACGTTTTAAGGGCGAACTGTTGGGTACGGGAGGTGTATAAGTGGTCAATATCACGTTCTGTAGGAATGTGGGTTCTCAGGCATGGTGGTACCTAGTGAGTTAGAATAAAAGCCTTGGCTCCGGTACCACGTCACAACATTGTACCACCCCTTTCTCTGCTCCATATCTATAGCATGTTTCGACCAAGTTTTAAGCACAGTCGAATGTGCGGAAGTTGGCCCGGAGATAATGTGCGTCGTAGAGTGATTGACATGGTGACTAGGGCTTGATGGAATTCTATTAAAGTGACGCGAGGTGCCGTTGCAATCCTTTTGGCCATCTGAAGAATGTGATTCTCGTGTGGTTATATCTCCATACCATGGCGTTGCTCAGTGGCCATGATGATGAAGCGATACCAGGATGATGTGGTGGTCAACCACGCGGCATGGGCAGTATAACCCCTACTCTATGTGAACTAGCAATAATACTGTCATGAGGACGTATTAGTGATTCATCAGTCATTTCTCACGTAGAAGCTGTAATGGCACACCGTACTTAAACGCAGAGTGGGAAATATATCCGGCAGTGGTGTTACCGGGTTTGTGTATACGCCACCGTTCTGCCATTACAGCGATTGGACTGAGATGAAGATCCCATGCAGATTATCGCATCGTGCACGATTGTTTTTTTGTGTCTGATTCATAGATAGATATTGGTATCCAAATATCAAATTGGCACCTGGTAATCTCCTTTGCGTAATTTCAGGCGCTTCGATGTAAGTGTGACCGCGATTCAGGGTTCTCAATCACCCTGACATCATGGGAATTTGTGCTCTAGTTGTCACGACCATGAACGGCGGCAAATAATCCAATGTATAATCGAATGTGTGATCCCCAGCGCCCGCTAAGTACTGCTAAACAACCAATGTCCTACAAACAACCTCCTGTTTTGAAACAATATGATACCGCCCCACCGCTCAAGTCATAGAAACATAACGTCCCGAGGAGTTCCTCCTTCTTCCGCTTCGAAGCTCGTTTGGCGTCCACCTCGGTTGCCTCGCGGCCGCCACCCTCCTAGCTAACTTCTTGTCTCGCCGACGTTGCTTTTCGGCAGGGTTAAGAGGGAGGCGCTTCTTGAGATGCTTTGGAATTATCTCGATGTTGGGCCAACCATAGTGCGCCATATGCTCCTTAATATATTCGCATTCTGTATTTGGCAGAGCCACTCTCATGTTGTTGGAAAACAAGACTGCATGGTTGTAGATTCGCTCGCATTCTACCCTCACCATGACGCAGCGGCTCCCCTGATACTCGGTTTCTGTCCTCTTCCAGGAAAGCTGCGGGTGCGTCAGATACCCGAGGATGGTGCTGTCCAGAAACAGCATCGGCTTTGGCATCACGAACGTAATGTTCGTGAGCCGGTTAAAATTGAACCCATGCTGCGCCCAGAATCGGCCCCATAGCAGTGCCTCTCGATAGAGTGCCCACTCTTCTGATTTGCGAAGAAGTGCATGTTCCCTAGGCTTGAAGGGCGGATCGGGACGAGCGCCAAGATTGGGTGCGTCGTCTGCATATACAATCCTTAATTCGCGGACTGTATCTTCCATACCTTGTAGCATATTGTCCAAGCTGTGAGGATCATCCATGAAAGCAAGAAATTTGTCGTGTGTTTGGAAGTCAGGGAAAAAAAGTGACGGAGTCCCGCTGGTCGGAGTGACGAGCTTGAGGCTCAGACCGTCCATTTCATCTGGTGCTGCCTGTCGAACCTTGGGCCACTGCGTAAGGCAGTAAGGCTTAATGAGTGCTAGTAGGGGGTTTACATCCAGTGTCAGGTCGGCCCAAGTCAGCTCTGCGTCGCACAATCCGTAGAGGGCATCTGTGACTCTGTGGGGAAGATTGGGATAGATGGTCGTATCATCGAAGTCGTCCATGTCGTCAACATCTGGTTCCTGGTATAGGTTCGCTCGATAATCATACTTGGCATCCAAAATCACAGCGCCATGGGTGATTACGCCTGCGGCTGTAAGGTTTGCAGACATCTTGAGAAGTTCTGAAGATCTCGCCGAGATGTATATGATCAGACAGATACTATAGTAAGAGGAAGCTTCATCAGAGTGACGGCGAAAAATGCGAAATGGTACGAATGATTGACAGGAGGAAGAGTTCAAGGATTGTGTAGGTCGAAAAGATCAAAGAGCCGAAAAGATGACGATACCAGAACTGTACCAGATAGTCTAAGAGAACAGATCGGCAAAAGTCAAAACGTGCTGAAGATGGCTTTTACAATGTAAGACAAAGAATGATGCCCAATAGAAGGCGAGCAGACGAGGTACATATATGCATTGATCAGAACATTGAATAGACCAAGCCGTACGATTGTCTTTGTCTGCATCATGCATAATGATCGACCAGGCAGACGTTTGTAAATAGACCCCTCTGCCTTCTTCGACAAAGTAAATAGCCGCCCAGTGATTGTCTGTGAAGCATGCAAGTCGAGAGTGCTAATAGACAAGGTTCTGAATAGCCTTATTGACCCACACGAGATGTTCGAGGGTACTGTGAAATAACTATATGCCTGTTACATTGTTTCGGTTCTCATCCTAAGCGACGTTTGTGAAAGGTCGGTTTGAACAGTGCGATGTGTTTAATCACTGCAAGACAAACGAACTCCCACAGAAGAAAACCTTCGAGGGATGCATATTCATCGTTAATAGACGGAAGACCACGCCCAAAGCTAAGCTCAGAAGCGTCACGAACTTTGATGTGGAAGACTGATGCAAAATGTAGGGGCGAGAAGGATCGAGTGGTGTCGATGATCAACAAGAGGCACGAGGGTAATCAAGCTGTAGGATTGTGGAGTATCAAAAGAGTAAGAAGCGTTCATAGAAGATCGAGGAAGCAGTCACGACTGTCGCCAATTGCCAAGAGAAACATGTTCAGGAGTAGAAGTATCTCATCGGTACCATAAGCTGGTGGTCGGAGTTTCTTGTACCTGCCAAATCACCAAGGTTTTCGTTCGTCGACTATTTCACTTCTGCATCATAAGCTGTACGAACTCGTTGTCTACATCAGTGCATTAGCAAAATGTGGCCTGTCTGCGTATGCTGTTTCTTACAGTCGATTCTACCATCACCATCGGTGTCCGCTTCAGCAATCATCCTGTTGACTTCGTCATCGGTAAGAGCTTCTCCAATGGAAGTCATGACGTGGCGCAGTTCTGCGGCGGAGATAAAACCATTGTTATCGCGGTCAAAGACCTTGAAGGCCTCACGGATCTCTTCCTCGGAGTCCGTGTCTTTCATCTTGCGCGCCATCATGGTGAGAAACTCTGCGAATATTATCAGCCGCAATGCCTGCTAAGGCATTCAGCCGTCATACCGGGGAAGTCAATTGTGCCGTTGTTGTCAGCATCCACTTCGTTAATCATGTCCTGGAGCTCAGACTCGCTAGGATTCTGGCCCAAGGATCGCATCACGGTTCCTAGCTCCTTAGTTGTGATTTGGCCTGTGGGGTGCACATGATCAGCTTCAGGCTCATACGTAGTTGGGGACAAGGCTGAGACGATGGCGAATATATTCTGTCCAATTGTCTTGCGTACTGCAACCGATCTGAAAATGCGAGGATGTCTAGTACATACCATCGCCATCTTTGTCCTGTTTCCGAAGTTAGCCAAATTCCTTCAAGCTGTCGCAATCTTCCCACGACCCCGCCTAGGTAACAGTAATGACTGTCGATGACAACGAAGATGACTTACAAACAGAGAGAATGCTTCCTTAAACTCGGAGACTTGCTCCTCGGTGAGAGAATCGGCCTATATTCAACTTGTCAGCCGGAAGACAGTGGTGAATCGTAGTTAGCACTGTAAACAAATCGGAAGGTGGGGTACAAAAGAGGCATAGGGCTCGACGAACCATATTGTGAGGATATCGGGGGTATTTGCAAAAATCTCGAGGTGTGTAGTAAGTGAGTCGTGAGAGAAGGTCTTGAGAGCTATTTCGAAAGAAGAGAATGAGAGGGGAAAGGTTGCTTGATGGAAATGAAGTCGGGCTGAATGAGCGCCGCCTGGAAAGAGGGACCGCGGTAAAGACCCTTAAATTCATTCTTGCAGGCCTAAAGCCGCTAATTATACTCTACGCAAATGTTGGCTTACCCGGATATGGCAAGCGTTGCCGTGTCGCCTGAGAGGCTTGTAAGCTTCCTGGTAAGGCGCGACACAAAGCTTCCACGATAGCTTTGGTTGCACTTTATACAGAGCCTTCTCGCACCTCTAATATCCAAATTCCGGTGTGCTGCAATGTTCTAGACAGAGACACTTCCTCCCGTCTACGTTATGTGGCGTGATCGAACCAACCTGTGAGTATACACAGTCGCCCTCATCTTCTTTCCCTGACCATACTTTCTAGTTACATTTCGTACCGGCAGTCGTATTCCCATCATCCTGCAAAGAAACCACGCTTTGGGGGTCCATCGTCGAATGGCTTTACTGATAATGGTGGTATTGATGAGGAGCGACGAGGACTCATGTCTGCCGGTGCCTTCGAAGACGATGGGGACGCAGTGATAGAGATGGACATCTTGCCTCCACGCTGGCTCGACATTCAGGACGAGGTCACCGAGAATCTCACGAATATCGCCAGACAGACTCGGCGGCTTGAACAGCTGCATCAAAAACACGTCCTGCCAGGTTTTGATGACGAGGACGTCAAAAGGCGAGAAGAGCGCGAGATTGAACAATTGACACAGGAGATTACACGAGGTTTTCAGAGCTGTCAAAAGGCGATCAAGCGAATCGAAACTATGGTACGGGAGAGTCAACAGCAAGGGACGATTTCAAAAAGCGAAGTAACAATGGCGATCAACCTGAAGATCTCTCTAGCAACTCGCGTGGGCGAAGTTAGTTCGCTCTTTCGCAAAAAGCAATCCACATACTTGAAGAAGCTGAAATCACTGGGTGGACTCGGGACGCCTCAGCCTACGTCTCGGACAGGTACGCCCTTCCAGAATCCATATACTGACCCGTCACTTGCGGAGTCGGAGGCCGATCGATCACTTGGCCAATCGACATTACTTCAGACGACCCAGAAACGAGCAACAACGAATGACACAATGATTGCACAGCGCGAGCGGGAGATTGAAGACATTGCTCAGGGTATCATCGAGCTTGCAAATATCTTTCAAGACCTACAAGCCATGGTCATCGACCAGGGTAGCATGCTTGATCGCATTGATTACAATGTTGAGCGCATGGCAGTTGACATCAAGGGTGCAGACAAAGAGCTGATTGTGGCGACCGGCTACCAGAAACGTAGTGTCAAACGCAAGATTATGCTACTGCTCATTATTGTTATCGCAGGAGTCTTCATACTCCTGTCGCTAAAGCTAAGTAGCAAGGGGTCTTCGAGCACGACACCAACACAGCTGCCACCGTCGCAGGTTGATGATGCGAGCCTCATTCCACGAAACACCATTGCGTCATATCGAGTCGATCTTGGAACAGGATGCCGGAAAGCATGGCAACGGCGAAAGAGGCGGTCACGATCACATGACATGAAGTATTCTGAACAGTTTTGAGGTTTGCGAGCTTCTGTTGTAACAATCTAATGATAATCATAAACATCCAAGATGACCTGTGTTCTTTCATGCTCCCACCCATACTAACACTTCATCAAATATCCAATAACTTAGGTATCTCACGTCTATATTAGATACCATCTCTCAATCTGTTGTCTCCAGTAATTAACACGAATGGATGATTGAATTCGCTGGAAACCTGCGCCAACTCGTCTTTGCGCCTGAAGACTCTTATCTCGCTCGAGGCCGACCTCGGCGTCCGCGATGCGCCTCCAGGCATGATCAATGGAGTGTGTTTCGCTTATACATCGCGTCTGGCTCTGATCATCAGAGCAACGCTTCCTTTGGCTCGATATACCTCATGACAGATATCTGATAGCCTGGTCATCAAGAATATTATCGTGAGAGGTCGAGTCCATCCAGTGTGCTAAAGGTTAGAATTCATAGTTTAGCGACGCATGCTCTATAATACCTCAACTATTGGCATCCAATTCCAAGAACGCAGCCTGGTTGACTGGTTCACTGATATATATACCTGTTAGGATGCTGGTACCCTTGTAGCAAAGCTCGTGCCTGTACGAACTCTGGCGATCCAACTTGGAGTCTTCTCGTGTGTTCTGAGGTTCCAATTCTTTTTTGACAATGGATGACGCGCGAGTACACAGAGCACAGTTGAAAAAAGACATGTTAGAACAGATTGTCACAATTTACTTATCTCTGATGGCTCGTGTATGGTGGGCAGCCTTGGTCATGCCCGAGCTTTATCGACCTGGAGCGTCCATACGTTGACATGTGTACGAGTTCATGCTTTCAGGGCGTAATATGGGTAGTGACGACCATGATCAGGTATGTTTGATATTTTGATGCGATGAAGACCCTCTTAAGCTATCTTAGGATCTATGAACGTTGGGGAACTTCTCATGGCTCGTTGTATAACGCTGATGCCTATCATTGTAGCGGAACTCGCCCATTGTTCACTGCGAAGACGAGCTCGATCAAGTAAATAGTGCTTCAATCACGCCCTGAATCTTAGCTAACTACAACTTCGCTTTATTTATAGAGTGCTACAGGGAAACCAAAAGAGTTCACGCGACTGAGACGATATCCTACTAACTAGGGAAAACCTCCACAATTCCCGACCAAAACTGCCGGGTATCTTCTTGAAGTCGAACGCAAATTGCAACCCATCGTCATATGATTGACAATTGATGCAGAACGACCGTTTCTCTCGCAGTCCATATTCCAGAGATCTTTGGTAGGGCTATTACAGACAGCGACATTCCCGTAACCTTTAGTTCCACGAATGGCGATTTCCGAAAAGGAGCACTTTGAGTCCACCGAAAGACTATACGTTCCCAATCGGTTTCCAAAGTCTACGACTCTTTATGACCATGCCCAATGAAGGAGAATTATCTGCTGCCCATACCAATCTCAAAAGGGGACATGCGAAGCTAAGGGGTGGTAGGACGGGAGTATTACAGTAAATTGCAGATTCATATAAGACCCGAATGCGACAGTAAGTAGCATTCTTGCAGATTATACTAGTTGCGAGGATAACGTTGTAAATTGTTGAAGAGAGTGAATACTTCAGGTACCAAAAAGTGGCAATTGGCTTCAATTCTCGAAAAACTGACTCTGCAGTAAGATTTCCGGTGTGTACCTCATGGTCGGATCATACGTTAAAAGATTCAAAAGTAGGAAACTCAAAGTATCTAACTCCGCATCTGTGAACTCGCGCTTTGCTTTCTCGTATTCCTCTACTGGAAAATTTTCCTCATCTTCTTCAACCAACGCTGCTTCGTCCTGATCATACGCGATCCTAAGGTACCGATCTAGAGGAATACTCCGCAGTCCAAGTCCGTTGATGCTTTTCCGTACCTTAACATCTAATTGATTTATCCAGTCCACCGGTGCAGCTCCGATGTAGGATTGGATTTCTTCTATGGTGCTGGATTCGTCCGCGAGGATTGAGTTAGCAAATGACCTGCCAGTCACTGATCCAAACAACTGCGAGGTTTTAGTGGATTGGCTGCTTAACATAAAGCAATCTACGGACCAAGCAACCCATACTCCACATGTCCACTCGAGGGCTCAATTTCCGGTTGAAAAGCGCTTCCGGTGCGCGCATGTGCACTGGCGTATGAAGTAATCTGGGAGGATCATTATGAAAAAATGCTTTCTATGTTAGCTAAATGCCAGCGGCATATCATAATTAGGATGGTTTCCTTACCACCACCTAGGTCTACAATTCTTAAGTCCGCGTTATAACCTCGAAACGTCTTCGGTCTAACCAGGTAAGAAGGCACTGAAGGCTCAAGTAATATTCGACCGTCTAGTCGTTGTACTGAACCTAGATCTGGTTCCCCAAGGTAGGATTTGAGTCGCTTCTCCTCCAACGTGGACGCTATGGGAGCAGCGAAAAGAACATTTCCCCAGTGCAGATCTGTGACGTTAGAAGTTTAACTTTCCTCCGATGGGAATATTGTTACCTCCATGTGCCACATGGCATTTCCATAGGTAGTCCAATCCTAAGGCCACCTGATACATTACTTTTTTGGCCATACTCCTGGGCAGACAACATCCAGGACATTGTTCCGCGTAAGATGCTATACTCCTTCCCATGACTTCTAGAACTAGACATCTATGCGTTGAACTAACGTCAAAGTCGTCAAGGAGCTGTACGACAAACTTACGCCCGCCGTGTGTGACATTCGCATGAGCAATAGAGGAATCTCGTAGATGCCGCATGATCTCAAGTTCATGGGTTCTATCATCATTTTGGATGATCTTCAAGGCGACGTTGCAAGCATTCCTGATACACTCCAAACTCCGATTAGCATATATAAAACAGGCTTTAATGATTCTCACGCACAATGTGTCCCTTGCTAACCACAACGACTAGATACTGGCCGTCCTTGAATCGATTCCCGATCTCTACTGGGGAGTAGACTCCTCTCAAGTACATGTGCGGATCTTCCGCTTCAATTCCGCAAACATATTGCCTCCCTCGCCATTTGGGATATGTTGAAAATTTCGCTCTCTAGCATAATTTAGAAGGGCGACATAGTCTTTCAGAAAACCGTTAGAGAACTCGACGTGTTCTGACAAACATGGGAAGCAAGGCTTTTATGACCAAGCAAAAAATAGATGTCGTAGAGAGCCTCGAGGTCTATTCTTAGTAAGTATGGATACTAACCACATTAGGATAGTTGCTTAACTCCTTCTACTTATACTTCTCCTTATTTCTTTGATGAAAATAGTACTAATGACTATGTAAAGATTACCGGGTCTACTGTGACATGAAGTTGATAGGATGTCTACGGAGGACGCTAGGAGTAAAGTTGGAATCCTACCTAATTAGGTATACGGTCCTGGGCAAGCGCCCCTTTATCTATGCTAACTTAGATTGGCCTAGCAGGTTAATGCATGACGGGATCCTACGGAGGCATGGATTAGTACACTGCTCAGATGCCAAGCGTTCCAGGTTTTAGACAACCAACGAATCTATTACGGTTAGTTGCACGTAGGGTGGCACTACCTGAGCTCGATTGAATGGATTGGAGAAGCTATAGAAAGGTTTCTGAGCGAGTGCCATGCCTTCTTTCACGGCGTGCAACTTCATTTACTTTCTAAATCATTTTCGTTTCCACAGCTGTAAGCATGGGCGGCGCGCAAGCCCTCTCAGCCAACGAGAAAGGCGATAACAGTGTCAAATATCGTCAGTGTTTTCATAGGTGATGTTTGTGTTTAGTTGCATATGCTGACTGTTCCGCCTACAGAAAGGATCCAAGTCCAGCCAGAAAACCCATATGCGGCCCTCATACCAGACCAAACCATCGCAGTTATCCCTCACGTTATCCTCGAATCAGGCGCCACCTTGAAAAATGTTCCAATTGCGTACAAGACCTACGGAAAGCTCTCACCAGAGGCAGACAATGCTATGGTCATATGTCATGCCTTGACAGGCAGCGCTGATGTTGGCGATTGGTGGGGACCTCTTCTTGGGGGCCCTGGAAAAGCCTTTGATACTTCGAGGTTTTTCGTGGTGTGCCTCAACAGTTTGGGCAGTCCATACGGAAGCGCCAGCCCTGTCACAAGTCGGGATGGGGACGTCGCGAAAGGACTTTACGGTCCTGACTTTCCTCTGACGACTGTCCGAGACGATGTAAAGTGCGTGCCCAAATATGGTATTCTTCGTTGTACTGACATGTACAAGCATATTCCGACTTATTCTCGATGATCTTGGAGTGAAGCAGGTAGCTGCAGTGATAGGCGGTTCCATGGGAGGTATGCTTGTGCTCGAGTTCGCATTTTTTGGCAAAGAGTACGTAAAGACCATAATACCGATCGCGACGTCAGCAAGGTATAGCGCCTGGGGTATCAGCTGGGGTGAAGCACAGAGACAAAGTATCTACAGTGATCCAAAGTATGGTACGTATCGCCTCGACGCTGGAGCAAATGCCACAATAAGCTTACATGCATACAGATGATGGTTATTATACTTTTGAGAACGTGCGTATCTGAGTTTCAGCTGTCTTCTTAACTTGCGTTCGAAACTAACCATTCCAAGCCTCCCTCTACAGGTCTTGGTGCAGCAAGAATGTCAGCTCTTTTGACATACCGCAGTCGTGACTCTTTTGAATCGAGGTTCGGCCGTAACACGCCGGACCCTACCAGGAGTCAAAACATTAACGGACAGTCGCGCCCCTTGACACCTGGCGGAGAGCACTTTGCCATACACAATGATGGTCATAAGTATGCAGGGTCACCGCGCGGCTCTAGAACAAACAGTTCCGCCAGCATTCAGAATCAACCTTCCCAAGGGGCAACAAACAGCGATTTGGAGTTTTCTTCAAGGCACCAAAAGCAGCAAGCTTCACAATCCACGCCGGCACGGACATACTTCTCTGCCCAGTCGTATCTGAGATACCAAGGTGAGAAGTTCATCAAGCGATTCGATGCGAACTGTTATATTGCAATAACACGCAAGCTGGACACACACGACATATCGAGAAACCGCACGATATCGTCGGGGGACTGTGAGTCCGACCCAGTGCAGGGTCTTCGCTCCGCTCTAGCACTCATACAGCAACCATGCCTGGTCTTGGGCATTGAATCCGATGGCCTCTTCACGTTCGCAGAGCAACAGGAGCTAGCGGCATGTATTCCAAACGCTTCTCTCAAGACGATAGAAAGTCCTGACGGACATGATGCGTTTCTTCTCGAGTTTGAGCAGGTGAACAAGCATCTACTTTCTTTCTTGAACGAAACAATACCGGCGATTATGCAGAGAACACCAGTAGAGGATACCACAGGAGCTCAAACCAATGGAGAGTTCAATATTACAAAAAGCAGTACTTTCGGCGAAGCTGAAACAGACGATATAACAGCCTGGTGATGAGAACAAAGATTCTGGGCCATTCAAAGCCCTCCACTCTTGGGTCTTGCGATCTTTGCATCATAGCACCACTGTTAGGGACTTGTTTCCGATACCAATACAATTTGAGGGTCCACATTCGGAACCATCGCCGGCATTTTTGAGTTTGTAAACAAGCTTGAGCTTAGTAACATACTGGATTTAGTATACAGTAGAGGGAGGTGACCAAGGCTCCTTACTGCTATTGCTATAGTCATCAACGTTGGCTCAACGCTCAACACTCGGCACGGCCCGAGTAAGCATGAAAGATAAAGAAAGGCAATGTATGTACATGGCCTTTGTTGGCGGCAATGCTACGCAAGTATTCGTGGACAACGAACTATGACACGTGAAAGGCCAAAGCTTTTGAGATATTCCCCAATGCTGCCTAATACCGAGAAAGGGCGTACCCTGAAGTTGTGAACTTGCTCCCCGCTTCCACAAACTAGAATGAAAGAGACCGCACGCGCGGGCACAGTAGAATATCGCGAAAGGTCTTGCTATCTGCTCAGCGCAGGTGCATTTGATAAGTGGGCATTTTAACGGTGCCGTATAATCCAAGCCAGGAGGATTGTTAAACTCCTGCATGCAGGCCGGCAAGGTGTGACGAGGGACCGGGAAATTGCGCTTGGGAGCACGCCGTCAACGCGCAAGCTACAGATCTTAGACCTGGGAGCCGTTCCACCTCCCTGGCTTTGGACTTGGCCGCGCCTTATTCTCTCGCCCTGCCTCTATCAGCCACGATTCTTTCGCCCAGCATCCCCAGCATCTCTCGTCGTGATCATCCTGCGCGATTCCGGCTCTATTATTCTTTACATCTTTGTCTTTATCCAGCTCTTTCGTTCTGTTCGCTGTAGTGCGTACCCATCGCCCCGCAATTACCACCTCTTCTCCAAGGTATAGAGAACAGATCCAACCACCCTTCTCGAGTTTGGGGATCGACCAAATCACGTAGCACGCGCTCTGAGTGCTCATTGCCGGTACGATATCCGCTGACATGATTCACACCGCGCTTCATTGTTGAGAGTTCAGGGTCTAATTCTATGTGGCTAGCAGTTTCTCCTTCGCTTCTGCCGTTCGTTTGGATACCCTACGTCTCAACACAAACTTCCACCATTGCCTAGCAACTCTGATAATCCCACTCAACTCCTTGTGATACGACCATAGTCCATTCCTGAGCGCGTGCCTCAAATCCGCTTCCTCTGTCTCCGACGAACTACTCCTCTTGAAAATACCCTCGAGTTCTTCATTCACAACCGCTCATAAAGGCCATAATGGTCGTCGCAACGATCAAGTAGGTGCTCCTGGATATGCTGGCTACACTGCATCTGTTACTAGCACGCAAAGATGGTAAAGCTGACAAGTGAGCTTGCAGATGTGTTGTGGTCGGCGACGGTGCTGTTGGGAAGACCTGCTTGTTGATCAGCTATACCACAAACAAGTTCCCATCAGAATATGTGCCTACTGTGTTTGACAACTATGCAGTTACTGTAATGTAAGTACTTCGGCCGATCCCTTTCGGGATGCTGGCTAGACCTGGCAGAAGCTATACTTGACAGAAAGACTCTGGCGCTGATACTATCGTGACCTACAGGATCGGGGATGAGCCGTACACTCTTGGATTATTTGATACTGCAGGTCAAGAAGATTACGATCGTCTCCGCCCCTTGTCATATCCGCAAACGGATGTCTTTCTTGTGTGTTTCTCCGTCACCTCACCGGCATCATTCGAGAACGTTCGGGAGAAGTGGTTTCCGGAGGTCCACCATCATTGCCCTGGTGTCCCTTGTCTCATTGTCGGAACCCAAGTAGACCTGAGAGAAGATCCCAGCGTAAAGGAGAAGCTCATGAAGCAACGCATGAGCCCGGTCAGGCGCGAAGATGGTGAAAAGATGGCGAAAGAACTGGGTGCTGTCAAATATGTAGAGTGCTCTGCACTTACGCAATACAAGCTGAAGGACGTTTTTGACGAGGTATGCATAACAGACATTCATATCATGCATTTACTAATTGATAATAGGCAATTGTTGCCGCTTTGGAGCCCCCACCAAAAAAGCAGAAGAAGGATAAGAAATGTATCGTGCTGTAAGTGGTTTGGTGGATGTTTAGAATCTTGGCTTTCGCTCGACGTAGCGTTCATTTCGAGCCTTTATATGCATTTCGTTGAGCTTTTCCAGGTTGGCGTGAACTCTCAGGGGGGCACGATTACCATAAGGCGCTTGTGGGTAGCGAATTTCTCTATATCGTATTTTGACTCACGGGTATTGATCGTTCCAACCCAACCAGCTATATCCATTCAGACTGTGTCTACTCAGAAGTCTACTAAACATTATAGCATAAGGGTATATCTATTGAAATGTGGTACGTGACCGATGGCTTTGCTCCACGGCTGTGCGGCAGTTCTGCCCAAAGCAGGTAGTGGGTCTTTGAGATTTCAACACAGGTCACATTGTTTAACAATGTAATTCATACAAGCTTGATTCACGTCTTTTCTAGTTACCCAGCAACATATTCTGTTTGTTTATCTGCAATCGCGTCTTCTTCCGTCAATCTCGAGGTCACGTCAATTTTCAGAGCAACCAATCTTTCCTCCATGCTCGCCCTTGGGTTTCTTTACACGAACATCTCATACTTGTCGAGATTCGCGTCCACAAATCCCTAAAACCCTTTCAAATCTCATTCTGGTAGTCAAAGCCGTTTACATGCCGCATCTTCTCGCCTCGTCCGGTCTCAGCTCTATAAATCGATTCTGATCCAAGGCGCCCGTGCTTTCGACGCGGATTCATATCTATTGTCATGTACACGCCTCATGATGACGCTGAAGCCGGCCATGCATCACCTAACGATGAAGGAGACCAATCCGCAATATACCTTCCAGTCATTGAAACCGTTCGACCAGGACAGAATGCATTCGCAATTGAGAAGCGGCACGCCGATGAGCATAGGATGCGCGGTAACGCATTCTTTCAAGAACGTATGTCAGCGTCTCGAGAACAGTTAGATGACATGTGTAATGACACGTCCACGAACGACCCCCCTTCGCACCAACACCGCCGAGACACCAGCGAAACTACCTTCAGCCAACTTATCAATGCTGCTAAAGCTGAAGTCGAAGCTTTGCCGCCTGTGAAAGCCTCAATGGAAGGAAGTCCAGAGCGCACTACGACTAAAGAACGAAGACGCCCAAAGCCGTTGGAGCTCGAAGTCAACAAGTATGGCGTCAATCCCACGGTGCGAGCCTCAATTGAAGCGAAGAATGAAAAGAAGTTGTTCCAGATGATGGGAGAGCCTACAACCCCGACGTTACTGCAGAACAATGATCGATATCTTGTGACTATTGCCAGGCATGATCGTACTAGAGAGAAGCCAACAGTGAAGAAAGACAAGAGCAGGGATAAACCGAAAGATGGTGAGCGTAGCCCAACAGGCAAGAAGCGGTTCTTGGGCATGAATATCAGTGTTCCAAACTTCCGTACTGAAAGAGGTCCGTCCAGTCCGCAACCGGACATGCCCCAGATACCTCAAATGCCTCCCAAGCACATGCCACATATGCCCCCAAAGGCAGCCGCGCTTCTGGGAAATTCCTGCTCGCCGGGAAAGCGATCGACTTTGCCCCAGCATCTCAAGAGCACCAGATCGCAGTCCAACGTATCGATCCCAATTCGTCCCACACACATCTCGGACCCTTTCCGTGATTCGTTGAATGGCCAGGATTCTCAACGATCACGCACTAGATTAGATGTCAGCGAAGGCATCCCACCAACTATAGGTAAACAGAACCCGCATGTCCATGGATGGATCACTACCCCTGACATGCCCATAGCTCGCGGACTCAAATACATCAATGAGACACTACCGCCAACTCCTCCAGCGAAGGACACACCGATGCTAAAGAAGCCACAACCAGCCGCAGTAGAAAACTGCCCTCCAAACGCATCAGTCCAAGAAGAACTCAATGGAGGTGATGAAGTAGGCCAAGAGCCCAAACATGACCCAAACGACCGGGAGTCTGTCTTGGTGGGCAAAGGGCAGGTGAGCTCGGGTCAGCCCCAGTTCAATATCTATTCGAGTAGTGACTACAATGCTATGATGGCCAAGATGTCGCAAATCTACTCTGCGCCGACCTACAGCGGCTTCGGACAGCTATCCACTGATAAAACATCACCGGAACCAGTCTTCTTGCAAGGACGATGGAGCGAAGGACAGGCAGGCGCGCACCAGCAAAAGTTCTTAGAGTACCATCATACGGAAGTCGGTGGAGAATCATCATCTCCGAAGTTGCCGCCAACGTTCTATACACCTTCACTTTATTCCTTGGCCTTTCCTACCCCGAAAGTTCGCCCGTCTCAAAATGTAAGCATTGCTCTTTCCTCGATATGTTTCACAGTCTCGAACAGTGAACACCGCCTGTGTTGAAATCCATTGTTCTGTCTTGCCACCTATTCACCTCCCACTCTTGGTTCTACGCTGACTCTCGACTTCACTTAGGCTGACAGTAAGATCTTCTTCGTCAAGCCGCCGACAGGTTCTACCTCTCTTGCACCACCGCCCGATCTTTCCTTGACCACCAAACCTAGCGGAGAAACTATCGACGTCTGCTTCCAAGGGTATAGAAACGAAGTTACTCCTGTAGACGACCAGTCGAGCTTTTGGGAAAAGGCAATCTCTGGACTACATATTTCCGATACCCCAAAGGACAATTCCAAAAGCGACCTACCAGCCACTGGCGGCCCTTCACAACACACTACTTCCAGTGGTGTTGGAAGTATTCTTAAGATGCGCGAAGAGGACAAGGTAGACAAGAACGCCTCCAAGGGCATCCACCACACACCGCAGCAGAATGGTGGCAAAGCTCTCAATTCATCTGAGTCCGGCTTGACACCATTCCTCAGTCAACACCAGATCGATAGTCCAATGATGAGGCGCTATAATGCCGAAGGGGTGCCACACACAAGCAGTGCTGCACCTTCGCCTTTGCAGACCCACCCTGCCTCGGCCCACCCTACGTTCCTCAGCCCAATTACCAACGGGATGCTTGCCGATGGTAGCAATATTGTTACTCACTTCGGAGTGACCAACCATCACATGGACGCAATCGCCGATACGACGTATCGTGTCATGGATGCTCACAAGAACGAAGAGATTCAGACAATGAACGAGAATCATGAAGCAACAATGCAAGCGTTAAATAAGCAGTTTGGAACACTCCTCGGGCAAGTTAAGTCGTTGGAGAACTCCAATGGTCGGCTCGTTGGAGATGTTGCGAATGCAACTGTGACAATTAGTAAACTCATGGACACGGTGCAGAAGGATCTCATTCGCCCACTTAATCAGGTTCTGAAGTCGAATGCGAGTCTTGAGTCGGATGTCTCCAGGCTGAACAAGTCTTTCTCAGACGTGGAGTCTAAAGTTGATAAGAGTCTCAAATTGCAGCAGCAGTTGATGCAACAAATGCAGCTACAGCAGCAATTGCCGCATAATGATCAGCACCAGCAGCATCAACAGCACCAACAGCACGATACGCTCACGCCCAATTCAGCAGCCCCAAATGGCGAGAGCAGTATACATGCATCCTCCCATTACTCAGCATATGGAGCATCGAACGGCAACGCATCGGGTATGAACCAGTCAGCCATGTCGTTCCCAGAATGGGGTGGCTACCCATTTAGCATGCCTCTCGCAAACGTCCGCAACATGAAGAACGAAGATCCAGAGAAGTTCAAAAACTATGCGGCGGAGACTGGCAGAATGTACGGTGGCCAACCAGACATGAGACAGCACCCTGGATTGTACGTCTATCCACAGTACGGAGGGGGCTACGGACAATCAGGTGGCAATAGCATGAAGTAGGCATGTCTTGCACGGTTTCAATGGCGATGGCAGAATCATTTAGGAAGGGTTGGCATGCAGCGCTTGAGAGTCAATTGGTTGGACAGCAACTCATACGTGATTCGGCTTATAAGCAAAACTCGTCTGCAAACGGCGTTGGTACAGTTCATTTACCTTTCTTCTCTTCATGTACCTATAATACTTGCCTGTCCTTTTCGCTGGCTGATTGTCACACCTATCACGACGGGTCGCATCCGCATCTGCGAGAATTGCGAAAAGGCAATTTCATGTCTTGCTTGGTGTCTTAGAAGCGAGCGTTGCAATCTGTCGTTGGCATGAGGTATATATTAAACACTGATATTCCTCGTGCACGGATCACTTCGGCTGTCTGAGTTCTAGCTACTGATTAGGACCGTTTGTACACGCTCTCAATCATGTGCTGGGCCGTGTAGAAACAGTCATCACGTAGCAGGTTATCAAATAGGAGTGCAGTAGTGGAGTCCAAATGCTCGTGCCCCCCTCGCCCGTGGGGCGCGGGAAGAAATTGTAATTACTTACTGAGTGGCAGCCAAGAAGCTCGACCATTCTGGCAAACCTTCAGTTACAGCTAGTGCTGCTCGTGGTGATGTATTCGTGTTTGTGATTGCCGAATTGCCATCCAGGTGGGAGGAAGGCCAGCCAGAGCGACTCAGAGGTCAGCGAGTGGTGGGCTGTGGGTGGGTGAGTGAGTGAGTAAGTGAGTTAAGTGCACTCTGAGTCCGAGATAGCGGCGGGTGAACAAGCACCAGCATCCCCCTGCGACGGACAGAACAGTCAGACGTCGAACGCTGTTGGGCATGCCTTTCCGCAGCACTCTGATTCGCTGAAAGACACTCCTGCTGCTGCATTACGGCCCTCGACGTCCACATCCACATCCACGATCCTGTCACTCTGACCTCTTCTCTTTTGCTCTCGCTGGGCTTCTCTTCTTTCTCATCCTTCGCTCACCATGAGCGAGGGCGAGCCCAACAGCCCGCACGACTACTTCAGTTTGCGCATCCCGCATCAACCCACAGAGGCCGCACTGGGTACGACGACTGCAACATCCACTTCCACATCATCGACGCGACCTCGAGCCACGCATGAGGACCCATTCACTCCGACCACCCGTCACGAGCTGGACTTTAGCAGTCCATCGCCAATTGCCTACGATACTCTCCCCGTCATCAGCCACTCGTCACACTCACGATCCCCCTCTGCTACAGGTCTACACCTCCAGACCGACCTGACCAGCCCCGCCGCCATCACTCCTCCAATCCCAAGTCCCTCTCTAGCGCACCACTCTTTCGACAACCACTACTCTACAAGTCTGGATCCCACAAGCGCTGGGAGTTGGAGTGGCATTCGCCGCGCCCTCTCCAACGCTTCAATGGCAAGTTCGCTGTCGCCTGGATCCGCATACTCGTCGCCGGCCTTGAATGCCTTGCTTGACATCACTCCTCTTCCCTCGCCGCTGATGTTGGGCGAATCTCCTGAGAAATATAAACGCGCTCGTCCTGAATCACAAGGGTCTCTCGCCTCCGCTAGCGATTTTCTGTCCACGAATTCGATCGGGCGGTCCGCCAGCAAGAAGAAGTACCATGGTCTTATGCCTGCCGCCGTCGAAGCTGCCAGTGTACAGGCTGGTCGCCAAAGAGACGCAAGTCTGGGCCATACGAGAAATCGCAGCTTGAGCGAATACGTCCCTCCTCAGCTGACAAACAATATGCGGCCTCGAAACGTCACGCTGTCTGGCCATAAGCCGGAGGATACAGAAACTCCGGAGAAGCCACAAATGCACCGCGAGGAATATCTTGCCCACCAAAGAGGTCTGGCACCAACTTCACCCAAAAAAGTCTCCGCCGCAGACCTTCCCACCCCGCCGCCTAGCAATCGAAGTACAACTGAGAGCGAAGAGGAGGAAGCCAAGGACGATGGACCGTTGATTGAATATCTGTCGATCCGGCATGGTCCGTCAAGACGTGTCAAGCTCTACAGACCAGTTCGCCCTCTCGGCCAAGGTACATTCAGCAAAGTAATACTTGCCACGTCCGAAAAGCAGGCTGCGAAGGGCCCTCTCGACGAGGCGACTCTTGATCCCAAACAGCTCGTAGCCATAAAGATCGCACAGAATGGGCCTGCTGGAGGCGCAGATGAGGAGCGCATTGGGCTCAGTCTTAAGCGTGAAATTGAAATGCTGCAGAGCATATCCCACCCGGCACTCATTCACCTCAAAGCATACGATCGGAACGAGTCGCAGACGCTACTAGTCCTGACATATTGTCCTGGTGGCGACCTTTTCGATCTTGCCAGCTCGAACCGCGACATTCTCTCCCCTGCGCTCGTCCAGCGCATTTTCGCCGAGCTCGTTTCCGCAGTGTACTACTTACATACAGAGCTCATCGTGCACCGCGATATCAAGCTTGAAAGTAAGTCTTCCCTCTCTTCATTACAGCAGTTCTCTAACACGCTAATTAGACGTCCTCTGCAACATCACTGCTCCGGAACTCTCCTCTCTTCCCTCTCCAAGGACACATCCCACGCCCCTTATCACCCTCACTGATCTTGGTCTCTCCCGACGCATCCCTCTTCCGCCCGCCTCGCCACTTCTAGAAACCCGGTGTGGCTCTGAAGACTACGCTGCGCCCGAGATCCTGCTCGGCCAGCCTTACGACGGCCGCCAGACAGACGCATGGGCGCTCGGCGTTCTTCTATACTCCCTCATCGAAGGTCGGCTACCTTTTGATCCGCCTCCCGGCAAACAGGGGAGAAGCAGAGGACGCACTGCGCATCGCGTCGCCCGATGCGAATGGGGCTGGTGGCGTTTCGGAGACGAGGACGGGGAGTGGGACGATACGAATACGGCTGGCATTGAATGGCTTGAGGCGAGGAGAGTTGTAGAGGGCCTGTTGAAGAAAGTGTCGAGAGGGCGATTAGGGCTAGATGCCGTCAAGGAGATGCAGTGGGTGAAAGACGGTATCCAGGTCGATGGTGGAATGAGGAGGAGAGAGGAAGACTTACTAAGTATCGATGACACCGTGGATATGGTTGCAAGAGGGGATGGTGGGAGACGGTAGTCGCTAGTGAGGAAAGGAACTGGAAAGCAAAGGGCCTGATGAGCGACGTGAACGGATTGGTGGGGAGGCATTGGTATAATTATTCATATTGGGGTGTGCATTGCAGCAGCATGATTCATGCGCATGGTATAAAAGCGGAGTTTATATGCGATGCGATGCGATGCAAATCATGGATTGGGTGAAGCATTTGGGGGGCACTATATATTATCATCTGGGAAACATGGGGATGGGATTCTGGCGAAGGTTGAACGGGACGGCCCGCCTGTGGACTGGGGCCTGCTGTAGGTAGGTGGGCTGGGCGGCTTGGGCGGCTTTTGGGGAACTGCATGGATACAAATACGGGCGAACCCGCCAGGATCTCGCCAGAACGCGGAAGTTTAAATTTCCCGCCTTCAATCTACCTCATAGGTCTGGTATGGTCTGGTCTGGCTTGGTATGTTCTGTCTGTGCGATTGCAGACACGAGAGACTTGTGTGTAACAGGCACGCGCTATTGTCAGTACTATTCTGGTCGTGTTTTGGATGTATGTTACCGGATTTGTTATTACTACTATTACTATGATTATCATCATGAATACTTACAACACTTTCGTGTCATAAGTTTTGAATTGAGAAATATATCACGTATCTACCCATGTTACTCGTGCTCTTTGGAGTTTAAATCTGTAGACGTCGTAGGGATGATTGGATGTGGTCGTGAATGGTTGATTGAGTTGTGATTGAGACTGTTGGCTTTGTAGCTAATATATTTTGTCACTGACGCGGTCTTCTTGCTCATGACTTCTCCCTTTCCTGATAGCATGTGCAGTTCTATCGGCAATGTCCGATCGTTATGCAGATGGAAGCAAGCGCATGCATAGCGCTGATCCACCGACTTCCCATCTCCCGCAAGTTTGATACTTTATCTCAACTGCCCCAGAGGCACCCCGAAATTCGTGCTCCTCTTCGCCTTTAGCTTGACGCCCTCCATCATCTCCATCACCGGCACCCGCTCGCCCAACGGACTGAGCTCGTCATCTTCCGGCTCTTGAAACTCATCCCGATCCACATTCTCTCGCTCGTTGCTTCCCCTGCGTAGCGCGGCTATCTCGAGTCCAAAATCGTTCGCGGGACCATTGTGCTGCGAGTGCATCTCATTCTCCTCTTCAGTCTTGACACGCACCAGTCTCTCCGTCACCAGGCCTAGGAAGTCAGGGTCTGAGGCAGTGAGCGGGCCCTCGATATGCGGGTCACCGTCGACATGCGGAAGAGGGCCAGGGTCGGACTCATGTGTGATCTCGGCGAGACGGTGCGAGGCGTCGTACGAAGTAGAACGTTCGGCAAGAGGCTGCTTTGGCGCCGCGAGAGGCGTGGCAAAGGCAGATGCGGAGGGCGACAGGCCAACGGGCGCGATGGGTGTGTGACCAGCGTACAGACGGTTCTTGAGCGGCGGAGGGGAGAGATTTGTCGTGGGTGGGGGAGAGCGCGGTGAATCCGTGATGATGAACGGCCCAGAGGTCATACGACGGAGAGGAAGGGGGCGGTCGTAAGGGGCACCGTCGGTGTACTGAGTGCTGGCGAGCTGCTCTGGGGTGTTGAGAGAGGTGCTTTTCATGGCAGATTTGAGAAAGTCACGCTCGTGCAGGAACTTGTCGAGCTTCTTTTGCTCATTGAGGAGCTGTAGCTTCAGCGAGTCGAGTTTGGTGCGCGTGTCTTTAATTTTCGAGTCCAGTTGAGCCAGAGCTTCTTCTGACGTAGGAGCTTCCTTTGGAAGACCATTCTGGATGGACGACATGGTTGCGTGATGCATGGAGATGATGAGACAGTTGGTTTTCCAATGGAATAGTTGTTGCAATCTTCAAGTCCCAGATAGACACTTGCGAGAAAATGTTGATGTGGATAGAAGAAGCTGAAGCTGCAAGGAACGAAGGACGCAATGCGCGAAAACAAACACGTCGCTAAGTAACTGTACTGAGCTGTACAGTGACGTTTACCTCGATTTAAGGAGCAGGAGGGCGGAAGCACAGATCGCCGAGACGCGGGCCCAGACGGGGAAAAAGCCGGGGCACGCGATTCAGGAACCGGCTGCGTCGGTTCCTGCAGCGGCACCCCGAACCGCCCAGTTGACGTAACGCTAGGAATTCACTCCGACACTCGTCCACACTGGGATATCCCTGTTGGTGAGAAGACTTCCGTGATTATTGTGGGACTGGTAGCTTGTTTACATTTGGTAGAGGTACATCTAAGCAAACTTCTTTCCCACGCTTCAACGAACCAATCTATCTCGCGCGCTGGGCGCGCTCTACGGGGTCCCAATACCGAAGCTGGCATGAATGAGTACACCATCTCCACTCTGTACTCAGAAGGGGAATCTTGATATCAAGATGTCTCACGAGAGCTCAATCGTCTCCTCAATCCTCACATCCACAGTCTCCGGCGTTGTCTCAGGTCTGTCGCCCGCAGCCAACCTCCAACATGGCTTCCTCCGCCTCCCTGGAAAGGAGTCAGCCAAGCTAGCATACACATTTTGTAAAAGTCCAAGCAACGACCCCGTAGCAACTCTTATCGTATTCGTCAACGGTCTTATGCTCCCTCGCTCACCATGGGAAGCTGTGATGCATCATTTTTATGGCGAATGCTTAGACGCAGCCGTCCCATGCCCCCCAATGCTATCATATGACCGCTATGGCCAAGGAGATTCGGAGCAAGATCCTAAGGATGCTACATCTGAGAAAGAGGAAGGATATGGACATGATGTAATGGATGCAGTAGACGATCTCCACGGTATTCTGCTACACCTCGGCACGGACAAGTTCGGCCATATCAAGCTGGGCACATCGAAGCTGATACTGGTATGCAACTCGATCGGCTGTGCCATAGCTCGACTATTCGCCCAAAGGTATCCAAGCACTGTCTGTGGTCTACTGTTCTTGGACTCGATCATCGCAAACTCGGATCTTGTGTCGTTCATACCAGATCCGGACGCACCGAACTTCAAAAAGGGGGAACTGCCGGACGGAGTCACCCTTGAGATGCTGCGTGAGACGCGAAAGAAGTTTATGAAGATCTTCCACCCCAGTGTGAAGAATGCAGAGGGTCTGGATCGCAGAAGTCTGCCCAGTCTACTACCTAGTGCGCATGGCCCGAAACTCGTGGGTTTGAAAGGAAATAGGCCGTTCTTAACGGTCGTAGGTCATGACCCTGAGAAATTCGCGGAGGATGGAGAGACTGTAAGTTCGGCGTAGTCATGTGTGTCTGTCTTGGCTGACTTGTCACAGGGTTCTTTGGAAATACCCAGAGCAATCACGACGAATTACCACAATCCTTTCTGGGCGAAGTATAACCAGGACCTCGTACATATCACAGACTCTGCGGCTGCCAAGGGGCCGATCACTGCGGAGCTATGTGGTCATTTCATCCAGCGAGATGACCCAGTACAGGTTGCAAGGCTACTTTTTAGATTGGTGTCGTCTGTTCGAGAGCATGGCTGGTGAGCGAGATGGATTTTGGTCAGATTAAATCTATGGTCTTTAGCTGAAGTGATCTGCATTTTCTTATGATCTATGTTAGTATGTAAACTAGAGTAAAAAGCCATGGTACAAACATCATCTCGTCCCAAGTATCTCTATATATGACCCCGTTCATACATCTGCTACCTTTGTCACCAATCCGTCCAGTTAGCATATGACTCATGAAGCACACTGCCACACCAGTTATATCGGGCTGATTGAAACCAATATCACGGCAATTTCACTGTATGCAATTCCGCATCATGGTCTTTCTACAACCCGAGTCCTCGTCGTCGATTGAGCAGCTGCACCATACGAGCGACGCGACAATACATCTGTCAATGTTTTCTAGATCTTGCATCTCCCTGAATCCTGGTTTATCTAGTACTATAGTACCCTAGTTGTCCAAGGGAAAGTTTATCAGCCTTGTTTTGGCATGACACACATAGCTCCGGTGTCGTCAACTTGATCAGTGGTCAGTGACGAGACATGGATGTCGTAATATTGGACATGTCCAAGTGCAGACTTCACACGATGGGGCCATACTAATACCATGTCAGGCTCAGTAATTCCTGCGGTCTGTTGGGGTAGAAGAAATGCCGCCTACGCCGCCTATGCTGTGCCTCACTGCTGCTGCAACCACGGCCAATCAACGCTGTACTTCAGTAAAATTCCAACTGTTGTTCGCTGAATGCAGAACGATCTCAGGAACCACGATAATTCCAGAACAATCTCCTAGGCCGGTAAGTTGCTCGGTAATTTGCTTGACTTGGTGGACTTGCAATACGTCTTGCCTTGCTGCTGTGATCACCTCAGCATGGAAGATTCGATAACGTATGGACAAGTCTTTTCCACAAGGAATCCTCTATGGTCAGATGACTCAAATATGTGCATTCCTTGCGACAAACCTTGCTGGTAAGGCATGTATGCCTGTGTGATGGATGTCAGCCCTAGGCTGCCATTAATTGTGGGCAAGAAGTGTCGCATCCCTGCCTGCGCATGCATACAACGTGCCATGTCACAGTAAGGCTATACGCAGAGCCTCCACTGCCCGTTTTGTCCATGTCCCTCCAAAATTAAGCTCGTGCATAGGAGATATGATCCTACATTTCGGAAAATTGCCCCCGTTCCAAGGCTGTTTACATATTCTTCGTTGCAGCGTATCAGCATGTCAACCCCGACCCAGACGCTCTGTCACTTGGGATGGAGATCCTTCTCGAGGTCGAGTTGGGGTCTGAGAAACTTAGAGATGTTCTTGCTCCTACGTAGGTGCCTCTTCCATGTAGTCTTCTGTATTCAGGGAGACTATGTTGAGGGGAGCCTTCATCGGGCCTCATGTAGTGCTCTTGGCCAGGCTATTGTATGGACTCTTTTTGAGGAGACAGATATGTAGGTTATGTCGGCCAGATTCGTTCGTCATGTAGGCCCATTATTCTGAGACCAATCATGCGTTAGGCAGATGGCGTTATCTAAGGAAGGTTTCAGCAAGCTGAAGGTGACTGTCTATCATCAGGCCCCTTTTTCTACCGGGAAGACCGTATCAAGGGTTTGGTACAACCATTGTGAAGCCCACCTTGTTACATAAAACCCTTCATATTATCAAAATACTGTGTCTACTAAACTCTCTGAGAATTAGGTGTCACCGTGTAAGTATCATAGCTCTACATATTCAGCAATGCAGGACGCACCACATCATAATGATTGACATTAAGGGAAAAGCAGTAGTTTCAAGACTAAATCTTTCGCGCTAGCTAGAATAAATTGAATTCCAATGAATATGGGAGTCGAGCTCGCGACGACTTCGACTTTAGGATGAATGAATATGTTGAGCGGGTTGTAAGCAGTAGACGCTCACTAGTCATAATATTGTACTTTGCTTCATAGGACATTCAAGACGGACAAGAGAACAAGAAATTAAGTTTCGGCATTATGTTGTGGGAAATTTATTAATACTTAATACTTAATGAAAGTATCTTGAATGATTGACTTCCAGTGGCTGACCTCCAACATACTCGCTAAATGCATATCATTTTTGGTTGCTGACAGTACAATGAACTCAAGGATCGGTGTAACCAGGGAATTGCTTCAACAAGTCGGTATTAAGGCTTTTCAGTTGTGGGCAAGTCAGGCCGACGATCATGTCAGAAAGCATGTCCAGGACCGGATTCAACAAGTCGCCCAATAGGTTCTCGAGTTTGGAGAGCTCATCAACATTCGCGGCCGTTGCCGCTTGGACGAGGAAGCACATGAGGTTGTTTCCTTCAAGCAGAGTGGCAGCGTTGAACACACCGCCCGTCAAGTCACCAACATTGACTCCAGTGAACGTGTTTGGCTTGCCTGTGTTCCCTCCGATTGCAAGGAGATCACCGTAGTTGATGGCACCAGCAACGAGATCGAGACCGACGTCGACAATATTGTAGCGATCCAGACCACCAGGGCGTTTGTACCAGTTCTCAGGAATTCGCTCTTGTCCTCGGTGGTGGACATAGTTGGTATCATCACCCTCTACTGCAAAGAACGAGCGCAAGACCTCCTTGCTCAGGAAGCCACCCGGCTGCTCAGCTGAGTGGTTGGACATGAAGTTGACGACGAAGTTGTGAGCAGCTATAGGTTGTTAGTATAAGCTATCGAGGTTTTTTGACGAAACAAGGTAGATCGCAGTGTGCTGCAGTACGTACCTGGCGTGACTAATCCAGAGAACGGTCCCGCGAAGTAATAGCCATTGTTGTTGAGAGAATACTCGTGCATAACCTGGTTATGGTCATTGACCAAATCGAGGGTAAGGTCGTTCCCTTCTCCAATTGTTTTCATGAGATTGTCCCACGAGCGCTTTTGGAAAACACCGACATTGCCGTTATTAAGGTATGCATCTCCTCTTACAATTGATGCGTCACCCTCGTACTTGTTGTGGGTGCCCAGCAGGCCCTGTGGTTCACCAAGAAGGAGAGGGAGGGAAGCAGGGAAAGCACCACCAATGGACCATGTCAGCGTCGGAATGTCTCCTGATAGCAGGATTGATATGGCAGACAGTCCGATGGCAAGCTCAGGGCTCATATTATACGCTTCCTCGAGACCCTTCGATGTCTGTAGGGGAGTTGTCCGTCCGTTTCGCGGTAGAAATCCATGGTTCGCCGCAGCATTAAGTCCAGGGCATTGTCCGCGCAAGTCGTTTGGGCCTGGTGGTAGGAACTCATGGCCACTGCCGTCAGAAACGTCGACGTACTGATCAGCAGCATCGAATGAAGGAAAGGGATGGCCAACACCAGTGTTGAGACGACCAGTTGTGCGAGCTCTCATCAACTTGTCGTTAATCTCCATGACTGTTGGCCATGATAGCACCGTGGGCACTAGCCCAGCGAGGGCAAGAATGTTCTTCGACAACATGATTCTTTGTTTGCTGAGTTTGCGTGTCGACCTTTCCAGAAACAAGATAAGAGAGCTGGCTTTATATACAACCGTAGAGTCCGGTCAACCACGCCTCTGACGATAGCGGCATCGTGGACGAGATCCCTGATCTTTATTCCCGGTCTCTTGACAAGTTCAAGACCGTCGGTATACTAGTAGACCCCAGTGATGTGGAGCAGGGGCCCAAGTATGATGATCTTTGTGTCGATGCACATTTGCTAGATTGGGTAATTACAAAGGGCAAAATGTCATTGGCACGCTATGTGGACAAGGGCGGACATAAGGCTTGTGGGGATCTGGGGTATCCCATTCCGTCCCGGGTCCGCGTCTCAATTGGTCATATGTTGGCAGTGAATGATGATACCCCGCGCTGAGCCAACACGACGCAGTGGGAGATTAGTATTCTGTATGTGTATCCTGTTACCAGAGTTTTGGTGCATCGACCTCTCCTGACTCGAAAAATGGGACGAACTTCTGGCTAGCCCTACCACTCTAGTCTATTATGGCAATGATTATCCCAGGCGCTGTACCATATCCTGCATACGGGCGACACCTTTTTACATTTCGTCAGGGGTGCTAACCGATCAAGCCTCTGTTTACCGAACAGATCAATAACTCATCTTCTATTATGCATCACGCAATGGTAAAGTAATTTCAGCCGCTTGGCGCAAGCCAACACATCGACTAAGCCGAACGTCCTTAGAGTGCGAATATTGTAAACTTGCTACAAGGCCTCAATTACGTATCGTGAACTGGTGTAGCTGTAGCCGAAGATGCTAATGGATCTGAAGGGAGGCGTCGCGCCTCCCACGGAAAACTCTCGAAGCTCTCATCCAGAATTGGATTTCAGCTTGCCCGTTACCGAGGGCGCCATGGTATTCCCGGCTTAGTGTCATTCAAACTTTAGGGTGTCACTGTACGTGCATCCTGATGGCACGAGGCGCTCACAGGAGCGTGTACTACTACAGCATGTTAAGAGGCGCGTGGCGCACGCGCTCCATTCTTGATGCTCAATACGTGACCCATGTGATATTAAAGTTGACTTCTATATACAGACATGTGGATACTCCACAAACCCCGGTATTCGTTCTCGGTCCATGCAGATAACGGACTCCTCTTCGCCTTGCGTTATTCCCACCTCACCTAACAACCTGGAACCCTGCAACAGCTTGCAGATCCTTCTCTTCAGACTACTGAATTCGAACTCCACCCGATCAACACCCTCGGGTCCTTCTCAGGCACTTTCTCCCAGTCGAACGTCAAGAATGGCGTCGCCCCACCGGTGCCTTTCCTGTCAGCGAACAAGACGTTTCGAAACTCGGCTGTCGAATCGAACGCAATGTCGCCACCACTCGCGCTAAGTAAGACCCCGTTCTCGAGCGACGCGAAGGCGAGGAAGTAGTGGATACAGCTTCATTAGCCGTTAGCAATGTTCAGACATGTAAGTGGTGTGCGAATGGAATGCCGTTACAGAGAGCTAATATCAGGAAGTGAAAAAGGAGATACATACAATGCAATAACAAGCGGCACAACGCCCCAACGGGCCCACACTTCGAACCTTGGGTCCAAGCTTTTATGCAACATGCTCTCAGCACGCATAATGAACCAACCTGCAACTGCCGTGAGCAACAATACCGAGCCCATTATGACGTCGAGAGCAAGCACGAGAGCCGCATCAACAGAGCTGTTCTTCCGCTGCGAACGATGCGATTTGTACACAACGTAAGCGCTGACTAGGCTTGACGCAGCGAGAGGCGCGCATAAAAGTAGACAGAGGTGTGCTTGTATTGTGTTCTGGGTGAACGAGAAAGAGTGGGTGCGCGCTGAGAGTGTGCTGATAGTGAAGATGGATGGTGGCGAGAGAAAGACGAGGACGTAGCGAAGGAAGAGGGTTTGGCGAGCGGAATGAGACATGCTTAGATGTGGATGCAGTTATCAGTTGGGTGTATGTATTGTGCTCCTAGTGGAAATAGGATGTAAAGAGAGAGGATTGATGTGAGTGATATGGTGTTAATTAAGCAAGAAGAACAATGCTCAGAAGGAGAATGAGACTAAAAGAATGGTCAAAAACAGAGTGGCTAAGGAATGACTTGTCTTCGGGAGAAACGACTGTGTTGGAGGGACAACTTGAGGTTGGCGATAATACCAGCAACCAGCAACCAGCAGGTCTACGGGGGATATATAGATACAACGTTGCCCTCCCATTGAGCATATCGTAGCCCGCAGATGTACCAGCCTCCCCACGAGGCTAGTCCCATAACCAGCATTGCTGGTGCGATTATCCACAAGTCCGCGATAGGGAGTAAAGCACCGCAATGAAAGGGTCGTCGGGGATATATATCGTTGGTCGTGAAGTGTGGCGCGGGTGGTCCTGTTATGGCTGGATGTGTGTCGTTAAATGGCCGATTGTTTCGGACTTCCTAACGCGTGACGCTACGCAGCATGCAGGAAGTGGGAGTCCGCAGGCACGGCTCGGATACGTACATAGAGGGGCTCGCTGTCGACCTTTTGCCCAGATAATCGACTACATCATGGTATCGTTTGCGTGCTTGGCCGTAGGTCAGGGGTACTACGTAACCGCAAATCGTGTATCCTATAGCGCTTGATGCACCGGGTTCACGCTCTATCGACCGAAGATAGGAGGCATCACACACATGGGGACATCGTCAGTTCACGGAGTTGCCATAACTCACTGACCGTACGACGAACAATGGGCTATACGATGTCAGCCTCGCTCGTTCTTTAGCTTGCACAATTGATGAGTCCTAGAAGCGAGTCAGCAACAATGTCAGCCCATCGTAGACACCATCTTATGCAGAACATAGCATGTCGTTCCATGCGTCCAGAGGTATATGAACAAATCATCATGTTCTGGCAACTATAAAGACATTATATCTAAAACAAGCAGAATCGATATGTCGCGTCCGCTGCACGCGAGACGTAGACGACAATAATGAGTACCTTGATGCCTTAATGCCTAGTCGATCTTGGCAGTAGATGCCTGAGCGTTTTGCGACACGACTGGCTTTCACCTCTCCACCAAGCATGTAATTATCAGACAGATTATATATCGCATGTTTACAGTAGGACCTGCAATACCATCAAAAATGACCGAGACGACCAAGGTATTGACTCAGAAAAGTAGAGGAGGACGGCAGACGTTTAAGACCGATCTTCCTGCTGGCGCAAGTCTATGGCCTACGATTAATTCTCAAGACACAAATTTGATGTTGGAGATGCTATTACGGTAAGCAAACATGACTTATGGTTAAGTCCGCGGGTTTCAGTAGTGTAGAGATGCGCTGCTTTGTTCCTAGCGACCATCATTCCAGCTCCGTCAGTTAACAACACAAAGCCTACTTCAACCTATTGGTCACCATCGATCGATCAATCCACCGCCGTCGTCGGTCAAGCGGAATCGGAAACGTAAGCGTCTTTCGCCTTCATCTGAGCTTAATCCTTCGTCAAGGACGGGATCAAGCTCACCTGAGATCTCACGACACGTCGTAGTTGGAATCAATAGCATCAATCGCCGTCTTGAGCAGCAAGCCCAGCATCGAAAAGCTGAACCAGATCAAAGATCTGACGAGAGTCCCGCAAACATCTGCCTCATCTTTGTACCATCATCCCCATCCACGAAGATACCGGTCCAATTTCAGCATCTACCTGTGTTGGCTCGCACGGCCGCAGATGCCCCAGCACTGCTCATCCCATTGCCATTAGCCGCCGAGAAGGACCTTGCGAAAGCTTTAAGAATCGCACGGGTGTCGGCTGTCAGCATCTGCGAAAATGCACCGAGTGCTGAGGTTCTGATTGAATTTTGCAAGAAACAAGTCAAGCCTGTGAATGTGCCGTGGCTTGAGCTGGCACTTGATGGGGCTATAAAGTGGAAGGGTACGCAAATTCTGATTGAGGAAACATGAGCTACTTCGTGAATCAGGTCACGATGCTATCATGGTCCCCTTAATGACTCTGCATACTATCATACCAAAGCTAAACTTCCCGAATCCCATAAATGTATGTACAAACAATGCTCGAGCCCGATAGCAGCTGATCAGTACGAGGTGTCAATCCAGCTGGTATCCCCACCCCAAAGCTGGCCTTTCGTCACACTAGCTTTAGATGCAGTCAAGTACTTCCTCGCACTTGTATTGCTACCATCACCCGTGTTCTGATACTCCATGTAAACAGGCGTCGCGCCCTCCGCCATAGTCGTCCATCCGGCAGCATTGATGATATTCGACAGCGAATTATACTGATAGATCACCCTTGCTAAAACCCTCCACGGCCTGCCAAGATACACCTTACCAGCGAGCGACTGCCCATCCACCCCGGCGACCGTGCTGTGATCAAACACATACCACGTCGTGTCACTCGCCACTTCACGCGAATTTGCAGTGATGTACCCTCCGCCGTTACTTCTGATAGTGCACTCGCCGAACCATGCCGCAGCGTCACCGAAGATATAGTCGACGGCCCCCTCGATGTAGCAATTCGAGTAGTACTGGAATCCGCTCTTCGCGTAGAGCGTGTCTTGGTATCCCTTGAACGAGCAGCCATAGAAGCCTTGCTTGTTGCCGTTTGCCGTGACTGCGACTGCTTGTGTGCCGGCGCCATAACCGTTTACGAAATTGATGTTGTAGGCGCGGAAGTTTGCCGATTTGATGTTCGCGGTGGCCGAGGCGTCGAGGGAGCCGGCGGCTGTGGACGTTTGTGTGTATGTCAGGATTACGGTGTTGGATTTATATGTGCCAGTGCTGCGGCGTGTTAGTCATTGGGCATTTAGCCTACACGGCTACTGCGACTTCAGAAGGAGGCATACTTTGTGGTGTATCCATAGATTGTCAGCGCTCCTTTGTACTGGACGACGATCTGCTCCTTGTACGTCCCCGAGTAGACGAATATACAGGCTGCAGCCGTGCTCGACGTGCCTAGTTTCGACAGCGCCGCTCCGAATGTCGCATATTCGCCTGACTGCGTGTTCGAGCCACGGACCGTCAAACAGCCGGACGGTGTGGACGTTCGAGCCGCACGCTTGACAAGCTCGACCGGGGTGGGCACAGGCGTTGCAAACACATAATGCAGCAGCAGAGAGAGAACAAACGTAATGAGACTCGTGTACTGCATCGTGAGACGAGGGTGTCTATCAAGAAGAAGTGTCGATGTTCTGAGCTGTAATTGCTTGTCGAAGCTTATAATGTTCAATGTCCGCGTTCAGTACTGTTTATAGCTGCACAATACGCGAACACATGTTCGCCATGGTGGGTCCGGAAAATCATATCTGATGTCTCATATACACTCTAGATGAGAAATAGAGTCGATTGCGACTCATGACCAGCCTATCGAGTAGCCCTTCAGCCTGATGTGACCTCAAGAGGGCCATGTAATTACCCCATATGGCATAAGATGTCTCAGACCCACCGGAACCGATCTCCCTGGATGTCTCAGTCCAGATACAGATTCCTTGGTCTGCATGACACTGTATAGACGACAATGCGGGGAGGTAGGGATTCTGCATGGGTATAGACGAGGCTGGTGCTGTTCAACGGGCCGTCGGTGAAATGAAACATCCATACCAACCTTTGCCATTGGCCGTACTTAACAGTCCTACCACATCTAATCAAATCAACATAGATCAACAAACACAATTAAATAGATGAGCTTTCGGATAAATCTGTCCACAGCGAGATATTAGAGTCAAACTGAGAGGCATTAGGGGCTGAGTGAATACAATGAAGACATGATGATCCTCTATTTGAATGATGGAAACGTAAAGATGATGAACACATGCCTTGTATTCAAAGTGTATATAAACCAATCATGACCATGGCTTAATGCCAGATACATGCGATATAAAACCAATTTGCAAAAGAATCAACATGCAGCTCAATACAGCTCTCTTCTTGGCGCTGCTTGTCACTCCATACACAACAGCCGCTCCTTCAACAGTCAACAGGTCGCCTTCACGTCTCCAGCAACGTGCAGTCTGCACTCCTACATCAGCTGGTTCCGCCAGTAAAGATGACGTCCCTGCTATTCAAGCTGCCATAGCTTCATGTGGCAATGGGGGAACCATAGTCATACCGGCGGGCAAGACATATCAAATTCGCTCTATGCTCTCCCTCGCCGGATGCGTCGGCTGTGACTTTCAGCTTGAGGGCACACTCAAGGTCTCCGATGACACGGACTATTGGAATAACAAGCAAGCCATCATCCTCTTAAGCGGCATCAAAGGTGCAAAGTTCCGCAGCTTGACCGGCGGCGGGCTATTAGACGGCAACGGCCAGGCAGCATGGGAACGGTTTGCAGCAGATAACTCATACGGCCGGCCAACGCTTCACTCCATTACGAAGTCTTCATCTGACATCTTGGTATCGAACTTGAGGGTCAAGAATGCCCCAAATGTCTTCTTTGTCGCAACGAGCGGCTCGACGAACATCCGCTACGAACACCTGTATATGACTGCAGTATCGAGCAGTAGCACTGCTCCCAAGAATACGGACGGGTTTGATATCTCAAGCTCTTACACAAATATGTACAACATCTCAGTGTCTAACCAAGATGATTGCGTCGCGTTCAAACCGGGCGCGAACTATGTCACAGTCGACACAATAACATGTAAGGGATCCCATGGATTGTCAGTTGGCTCATTGGGCGGAGGAGTAGGATCTTCAGATTCGGTTACAAACATCTACGTGAAGAATGCGAACATGCAAACCTCGAGCAAGGCTGTCGGAATCAAGCTGTATCCCGGCGGCTCTTCACACGGTACTGCGACAGTGAGCAACGTGACTTGGGACGGAGTCACTGTTTCCTCGTGCGACTATGCAGCACAGATCCAGAGTTGTTATAACGAGGATGCAAGCTATTGTACTTCGTCTCCAAGTACAGCAAAGCTCTCGAAAGTGTATTTCAAGAACTTCAAAGGGACAACAAGTTCAAAGTACAGTCCGACAACAGCGAACATGAATTGTCCTAAGGGTGGGACATGTGACATTCATTTCGAGAACTGGACGGTGAAGCCCGCTAGTGGTACAGGAAGAGTACTGTGCATTAACACGCCTAGTAATATTGGGGTGACTTGCACATCGGGTGCTTCAGGATAAGGACCTGTTTCTCTCTAGCTTTTATGTATAAATTGCATCGTACATCGTAGACGAGCCTCCAAATGATCATGACCAAGAAATAGTCATTGTTCATGATGATAGTCTTCATCCGTCGCCGGCATCGCCTTCATCATCCGAGTCGAGTGTTGCCTTCGTTGTTTGCTTCTGTGTCGATTTGCCTTTCTTGTCATAAAGACCTTTGACAGCATCTACACCCTTCGAGCTCAGGAAGAGAAATTCTCTGTCCGTCCAGCAGTCCACGTGCTTGAAGAAGGAACGGAACTCACCCTTTTCCTCCTCGGTATGCCAGATATGTTCATAAATATACTGTTGCTTGAACTCTTCAATGGGTTTCTCGTACGCGCTGAAGTCGATCGCGCCTTTATCATACGCCTTGGCGTGCTTGTTGTTGTAAGTCTCAAATACAGGCCGTTCCAGTAATAGGCCTAAACCAGGTGCTTTGGGTATGGATAGTCGTACATCCGTGAAGGAATCTTCAAGCAGACTTAGAGGTGATCCACAGCGTACCGCCAGAACTGCCATCCCGACCATCTTACGGATCTGATGCATCATGAATGATTGTCCGTGAACCTTCAGGGATATCCATTCGCTACCATGCTTCTCGAAGGGCTCTGAGGCAACGAAAGATTTGATGTGTCGTTTGACGGAAGGGTCTGTGAAGGACTTGAAGACGGTGTAGTTGTGGAAGCGTTTCATGCCTTCATACATACGAAGGGCTTCTTGAAGACGTTGCCGACGAACATCACTGAGGCGGAATGCCTTGTGCGCTTCACGATAAGCATCACGGACCTGATGGACGTACGATTTATACTTCAGCCTTTGTTTCTCGTCTAGGGTCTCAAGAGCTTTCTCCTTGAGCTGATTCCGTGTTTCTTTAGCATCCTCATGGTTTTGGTCGGTGTTTTCGGCGTCTTCCACCTCCAGGTTCTCTGGGCATTCTTCAGGGGCGTTGGCAGCATCGCAAGGGCTCTCGGTCTGGACGTCGCTTTTTTCGCCTGAAGCCCTGTTTAGATGGCCCTTCTGGATCTCATCGAGGTCAAAGATGATATCTTCATCGAAAAACACCTTCTCGACCATCGGGCGAAGTTCTTCGTCCATGCCGTCCAACATCGGTCGGATTGTGGTCGACTCGAAATCTTCCCAAAAGCCCTTCAAATCAGCTTGTCGGGCTTGATAGCCTTCCAAATCATTCTCCTCTTTGGCTATCTGCACCAATGTCCTTCCAAGAAAGCTGCTGGGTCGGGGTGGTAGTAGGGCGTGCGTGGGTAGCAGATACTCGTACCACCTCGAATCGCATAAGGTATAGCAGCTGAAGCTTGAAATCGTGCGCTCAAAGCCCCAGACTCGAATTTGGGGGTTCAGTTTCTCATTGATCTTTTCAACAATGTTCGGATCCTCAATTATCATATTGAGTGATATGACATTGCCTGCGGCGTGAACACCTTTGTCCGTTCTCGCACAGCGTACAAGTGCCACCTTTTTCGGATCAGTAGCATTGGCTTTGGATACAGCGCCTGCTTCGACGAATGCCGTAAATAAATCGCCTTCGATAGTGCGTTCGCTGTGAGATATTTGCATTCCTCTATACCCTGTACCGGAATATCCGACCAGAACCGCAACTTTACGCTTCGGCTTTCGTTCCTCAGCAGCGATCTCTTCGGCGGAGAAGGGCCCTGGAAGCATGGGATTGATATTTAGTCCAGCCTCAGCGCGAGCGCGCTGCTTCGCCTGCTCTTCATCGTTACGCTGACGCCTGTCAGTACGCTCTCTGAAGTATTGACCACGTCCAGCATCTCGCTCTCGCTCTCGTTTCGACGCGCGTGGTTTCCTTCCTTCTCGTCCACTCTTTTCAGAGCGAAGTCGCTTACCAGAACGATCGGGTCTGTCTGTGATGTCATCGCCTTCGTTTTCTCGAGAGCGTTTCGCTTCTCCACTCTCGCCTGCCAATTCAGATAGTTTTCCAGGTTCGTGTTGTCGTCCGACGAATTCATGGACTTGCGACGTTTGGCATTGCGAAATCGCCAACTTACGTTCCGGTTCTGGATCTTGTGGAAGTGAGGCCATCTTTGCGGGACGATCGAAGGTATGAAGCTCAAGCTACGAGCGGTCTGAACAAAAGAATGCGCCCGCATAGAACTGTAGAACGGACAGGGGGGATGGCGGGTAATTATCGAAGTAACATCATGAGAGCTCAAGCATGGGAGCACAAGCTACTAGAGTCCTTAGCGCGAAACAAAAAAAATTACTCGCTTCAATCCACATCTCCGCTAAACCGGAGGGAGTGGCTCAGCCCTACGTGGGCGATTCAACCTAAGTACAGAACAGGTGCATCAAGAACAACCTCACAGTGATCCCGCGTAGGCACGCCTAGGCTCGGTATTTTCATCCCTCACTTTACGCACTCTCATAGTCCCGGAAGAGCTTCGATTGTCTAGAGCAGCGCTGCGATCATTGAATGCGCTACATTGCCATCGCATGGTCACATTAGCTTGATGCACTTCAGCCTGGCATACATGAATTTCTTCACCTTTTCCTAATCATATTTACGGTGTGGGTACCGTCGAATATATCTCGATTCCATCATAACAGCCTCTGGACACGCCGACTTCCACCATAATCCAGCCATGGATCTCGCTAAGATCTTGGTGCGCAGTGTTGTACGCGCCTTCTACGATATCGATGCCATCGTGGTCATTGATGCCCTAGTCAATCACTCAGCGTGAGCTTCAAGGACAGATGAATTGTAGACGGTAGACTGACCGTGGTAGCCTCTCCATCTCTGACCTAGCCACGGTACTTATGGATGGTAACAACCAGAAGAATGCGCAAAAGATATGTGGAAAGTTGCGTGAGGGCGGACTAATCTCTGTGTATGGAATACTAGTATTCTTTATTTCTATATTGGCTGACATGCGCTGCAGTTACGTGCGTCAAGAAATCAAAGAGGGCGCAATGAAGCCGACAAACAAAGAATATTTCTACATAGACTACCGACGGGCGATCGATGCGACCAAATACAGAGTTCATATGCTGGACGAACGAATAAAGGCTGAAAGCAAACCAACGCAAGAGAAAAAGGAGCTGCAATGTCCCACATGTCGCGCGGAGTACACCACAATGGAGGTACTGGACAGCAGAGACTCCTTCAATATGGGTAGCGGTTTCACCTGCAAAAGATGTGGCAGCGTCTTGAAGATGATTAATACAGACGGAGACGCTATTCACGATGCAGATGATACGCCGGCGAAGTTCAACAAGCAGTTTGGCCGACTCCTGAACCTACTCCAGCAGATCGACAACACGTCCATCCCACCCAGTTCCGGAGAAGAGGCGCTGGCCAACCAGTTACCCGTCCCGCGTGCTACAAACAACCCCGGAGCGAAGCCAGCTACAGTCGTGGTCCAGCCACTCAAGCCTACCGCCGTCAAAGGAATAACCAGTGGACCCGAGAAGCTCGACATCAACATCACCGACGACGCATCTGTGACTGCCGCAGAACAGGCCGCAGCCGCAGCACAGGCCGCAAAGATCGCACAACAAAACATTCTTCCAGAATGGCATACGCACTCCACTATTACTGGCGAGAGAGCTAAAGCTGGCGTGCAGCAGACAGCGACACCGGAGACACCAAACTCAGCACTCGGCCTCCGCGCAGGGGAAGGCGACGTCGAGGAAGACAAGAAGGGCCCTAGCGGAGACGCGACCTTGGACGAATACTTTGCCTCGCTAGAAGCAGAGCAAGAAAGAAAGCAACTAGAGGGCTCGGGCTCCGAGGACGATGAGGACGACGATGATGAATTCGAAGATGTGGTGCCCGTGCCGCCGGTCGTGTCGGCAGATATCGCACGGGAAGCCAAGAGAGTGAAGACTGAGGCAAATGGCACTGATGGAACATCAACACCTACTGTGCCGGCCCAGGATGACGAGGGCTCTGGATCCGACGAGGACGAATTCGAGGACGCCATTTGATGATGATGTTGCATAGCGAAGGCGTTTGGGAAGGTGGCATTGTGTGGCGTTACACGGGTGCTACAGAAAGTATGCATTCTTGGGAGCATTACTTTACTTAACTTGTAGCATACCCCGAGTTTCTATTTCTATCAGTAACAGGGCAAAAGTACAAAGAAATGGCAGGACCAGACTGACCATCAACTCGGGTAGCCCGCCATTAGTCGACTTAGCAGCTGACCGTATCAGGCAATACTACCACTACATATTCACTATTAAATGCTATTCCATATTATATCACAAAGCAAGCCTACGATGCTACGACAGTTCGTATGTGTATTGTTCGTATGTGTATTATATTACCATGAATAACCACCATCGCATGATCGCTCGAAGAACTATGAACAAACACCACATCGTCTAAACCTCTCATCTATCTCAATGTCCCCCAGTCGTGGGCAGCCCCAACGCGACCTTGAACGAATCGTAAATAAGCCACTGAAACGCCGTCAACGTCCCGATCATTGCAATTCGGACCGGCAAACCATTCCACAGTCCCGCGAACCCAATATTTCCATAAATTCTCCCGATTGCCTTTGTCGCCGCCTCGCCCGCTTTGCGGTCGTTGTTCAGCTTGCTCACCATCACATCCGCCGGATGTGAGATGACCGCGCACGCGACACCAGCGATGTATCCGCCCGCAAAGGACACTCCCGTCTGCGCCAGCTTACCATAGCTATCCTTTGGCGAGCCAAGGAAGCCGTAGATCTGACTGACGGCCTCCTCAAATGTGGCAAACTTGCACATCGTATACGGAATCTGGCGAGCCCACAGCGGATACAGACCCTTGTACAAGCCCGCGAATCCTTCTTCCCTGACCACTTTTCCCCAGCCCTCTCTCAGCGTGTGCGCGAACGGCGGCACACTCGTCTGCATGCGCACCTTGATGGCCTCGAACGGACACAGGAAGATATCAGCGAAGAACTCTGCCGAGGCAGAGGCACCGAGGTACACGAGGGTTTTGTTGGTGTTAGGAAAGGCCTTTTCTCCGTATGCGTACTTGAAGACTTCGTACAGGCCGTATTTGCCAGCGCCCTGGAAGGCGTAGCCGACGAAGGTGGGCGACCAGCCGAGGAAGACGCCGCGGAGGCCTTCCCCTTTGTAGATCTTGGACCACCCCTGAAGGTTAGATTTATAGATTTTGGGGTCAACTTGACGGCGGCATTTTACCTATAGGAGACTTCAGTATGGGAGGGCTTTTATGGTTCCTGAGACGAGAGATGCACGTACGAGATCGAGAGGGGTGACGGAGGCGTGGGTTGGGCCACAGGCAATGATGCCGCCGAGGGTACAGGCGCCGAAGTATGTGCCAGAGAAAAGCTCGATTTTCTTCTGGGGTTTGAGTTTTTCTGCCATGGCAGGTTTTTTTGTGATGTGCAGGCCTAGCTCTTCAACTAAGAAATGGTGGAGATTCGAGGAAATCAGAGCGGTCGCGTGGGCAGGTTCGATGGATAGCTCTACTCAGGATATTATGATGTTCAGGACAGTCGTTTGGAAGCAATTGAAATCGCTAGCCAGCTGGCTTTAAAAGAGGCGTTTCGCACGACAGCCGTGACCCAACGTGACAGAAAGTGATAGGTACGGAAAAAACACCGGCACACGGCACGATTCAACTTGATAAGCTTTTCAAGCTTTCACCATTGAGCAGGGACGGGATTGCGCGGATGCCAGTGGTTTGGTGTGTTAGTAGGTCGCGCGCGTTATCGCCAGAATGACGTCAAGTTGGCGCGCAGCCTGCGCTAATTGTCTCTACCTTGCAGCGTCAACGGCGGCCGAGAGAGCCGACGCAGACATGGATGGACCAAGATGTCAACTTCAACGTACCAGGTTGTCTGCACGTACACTCGATGCCATTTAAGAACCTTAGTGCTTATATTTCGCTTTTGGTCTTGGCGAGCTTGTTTCCTCCTGCTCCATGACTGCAGCTAAATTGCCATCATTCATCACGCGACTTTTCAGTAGCATGGCTGGCGCAGTGTGACTTGGCACTGATATTCAATTATCTAGCATTGGCCAATGCAGATGAAATGCTATATTGCTTACCCCCTTATGGTGTATGGTCCATATTCCACGTAACAAACATATAACTCCCAAGAAATGCTGCATCCAAGATCGCTGCTACTGAGGCGTGGCGGACGCAAGTGTCCAAATTCGTGCCCTGCGTTCACGTCGATTCTGTAGAACGCCCTCTTCCTATGCCCCTTTGATACCTAAAGTGCGCCGCGCCATATGCTTTCGTGGGTCGAATTCAAGTATGCTAACGCAATCGCTCACTTCGTCTGGTAAAGTTTGAAATCGTAATATGTCGCTATAGTATCGTCTTCTCTCTCAGTACTCTTCCTATTTGGGCTCGAATGGCGCTTCGCTCATGGGAACGTCGTCGGTATTTGTCGACGTATCTACAAGTGTGGAATGGCGGTATGGACTTTGGCTCATGTATTCTGGATAGTCCGCGTACCCTGGCGAAGTGCCTGCCGAGTCTGGCAAGCTTATCGGACTTGAAGACCGGTAGCCCTCAAGGTCTTCTTCTAGAGGTGCGAAATTCCACACCTTATTTTCATGATTAGCAAAGCCATTGATATACCAAAGTACTCGTAGTGCTCTTACCTCCATAATAGTCTTACCGCCACGGCTTGCCATGATCACAGCTTTCTCCTCCTCAAACACCACTCTCCACACGGCTTCGGCCGGAGAGCTGAGCTCTCGTACCAGTATTCCACTCTTCAGATCCCAAACTTTGACACGTCCATCGCTACCTCCACTGACGATTCGAGTCTCATCAAATTGTAAACTCGTAACGCTATTGTCGTGCGCAGCTAGACGATGAATGGGTTGGTAGTTGTCCAGCGACCAGACTCGAACAGAACCGTCTGACCCTCCAGTAACAAGAACGTCGTGTCGCAATTGCAGTTGCCCGACTAGTGACGTATGTCCTTGCAGAATGGCAAGACATCTACCGTCCGTTGGATCCCAGATCCGAACGCTGGTGTCAAGACTCCCGGTCGCTATCTTTCGCCCGTCAAAAGCAATGGCGTATATCTGACTGAAGTGACCAGTCAGCGTGCGGAGACACTTCCCTTCGGAGATACTCCATATTTTCGCCATTGTATCGTAGCTTCCAGACACGATGAGATCGCCGTGTATTTCTAAACATCGTACACTAGCCTGGTGACCCACAAGTACATGCTTACATTGCCCACTTGGCAAGTCCCATATTCTTAGTGTTGTATCTCTGGATCCAGATATCGCGGTGTTTGAATCAGACATTTTCAAACAACGAACAGTTGATGTGTGCCCACGTAGAGTGTGCATGGGTAGTCTTGACGTTGCGGTTAGTACACTAACTGCCTTACATACGACTGGACATAATCTTACCCTGTAGCCATGTTCCATACTCTGACATCCCTGTCGCAGCCTCCACTGACGAGAACATCTTCCCATGGAACCATTGCCCAGACACCCATGACATGCCCTTGGAGCGTCCGTTGGTGCCCACCCTCGACGTCGAACACGTGTATCTTAGCATTGTCGAGGGCTACCACGATGTACTTATCGGTTAAGTGGAGACTCGTTACGACGCCTTGATCTGGTGTGATCTGTCTGGAGTCAACTCTCCCACCAGAGCGCCACGCAGTTTCAACCATGTATCGTTGCTTGAAATGCGACCGATAAGTCATCGCCTTTGGACGCCGTCTAATCTGTCTCATATTTGAATGTGTTCGATCAAGGCTCTCTGTCCTGAGGTCTGGTGCGCTGCTAGAGGCTCCCGCAGAGTAACTCGAATACCTGATCTGACCGAATCGCAGCACATGGGCGTAAGAAGGTGAGCTTGGCCGACCAGGTGTAGAGGCACGGTAGCCCAGCCGGGGTGTTGGAGCTGGCTCATTTGAAAGCCTTCGGTAGGCATGCTTTTCACATAGTGACTTCCATGCCATATCATCTGATACCAGTTCTCGCCATCTCCTCGAGACCTGTGAAGATCGTGCCAGCGTAGTGGGGTCATCGATGAATGTTAATATCTGGGCTCCATTAGCGCAATGAATAACGGTCAGACGGTACATAGTTTACCCTTAGACACAGCTCGTTCGGGAGTGTCGTGAAAGGATCTTTCTTCAGACGAGGGCTGACGAATTCATGCACGAAGCTGAGCTGGTTGCTGTTGCACATATTCAACAGCTCTCCAAGAAGCCTTTGTTTTTCAGCGTCTGTCATATCACCAAAGAGCGCTCTAATATTTCTCATATTCGTATCTTCATGCTCAGAGGCTGAACTCCAATCCGGCGCTCGCTGGTGAGGTGTAGGACTCGGGGCGGGCGTGGGGGGTGATGCTGGAGCGGAAGGCAGAAGATTGTGTGGTATCGTCGAGTTGAGAGGACTTGTTGGGGTGTGAATAGGCCTTGGTTGTGATCGAGTTATCATCCCTCGTTTCTGGCCTCGCGAGGTTGAAGAGGTGAAGATGGCATCCTGATCTGTGTGTCCGCTTGACGCCATAGCGATGTCGTTGTCCTCCTCTATCGGTATCCCCGGACTAATCCTGCCATCCTGCTCGTTCAGTGTGAAAGCGTCCACCATGGTAAAGGTTTGTGTGAAAACGTGCTTAGAGGCCAGGCCGTGAGGTATACAGGTGCGTAACTAACTTCGACGCTATTGGTGAAGATCAGACTAGTTGCTTAAGACTCGGCGGAGCGAGTACACCAAGACAGTGAGAGGTTATGTGGTCTTGAGCGTATGGTGTGTTATGGCGGCTAGTCGTTCAATGGCTTGATGAAGAGGTTGGACGGAGGTTTGGCCGCTGCTCAGCCAGCCAGCGCGGAAATATTTGATGCCCAGAACGATAGCTGGTTCCGGAGTAGAGAGCCTTCGACAATAGCAGGCGTGCTTAGCCTCGTAGGAGAGGTTGGAGGTTTACTGTTATTTAACAGTACCAGGACTGGACTGGGGATCCGCTCTCGTCGTTTTGGAAAGGCGGAATGGGCACTTGCACAGGGTGGTGGTCAGTGGTGGGTGTTCAGTAGCGCGGCTTCCTTCGTTACATAAGCTGCAACAGCAGCCGTTTGTTTGCCCCTGACACTTTTAGGGCCAGCTCCACCCCTTCAACCACACACCGTCTGTCTGACTCTGTCACAAACACGCATCACGTTCTCGGTGAAGTTCCCAGTACTCTCAGATTTTGCCTGCTGATATGATGTCTCTTCCAAATCAACGCATCTCCGCGCAATGACGTGTGCATTCACAGCTAAGCCGAGTCGCTTGATTAGGTCGACGTGGTCGTTCTGTCAATGCACACTAGGCTCATTTTATCCCTGATATTGCTGCTGTCAGGTCTGCCGCAGTGTAAATAGAATTCGTTGTCCTTCATCTACAAGCCGTGCAGGGGCCGCCCAGAATGGCCCAAGGTGTCTTTTAAAACAGTGGTAGAGAAGGCATGTGTACTACGAATACTAACACCAGGGAAGTTACCGCGTCACATTCGAAAGGCGCTATGAAGGCAGCTTTCCATGATTTATCGGTATAGAGGTTCTATAGACACAAACAGCCTGTACTAGAACTTTACATTTCGTACTTTGACGAGAATCCACGATATTTTACACGCTGCGAACACATTAATGCTTCAAAAATTCCATATCATCTCGAACGCCATGCTATGCTATGCTTCAGGGGGAATGCTTCCTGTTACCCTCCGTACGCCAGACAAAAGAACATCTCAAGTAGCGTCTTCGAAGCATTAGGTACAAGTGACTACCCTAAAAATCGCCTCACTTCGCCTCCTACATTCTCAAGGTCCAAGAGAAACGTATCGTGTCCAAATAGACTCTTCTCCTCGCCAAGCTCCACATGCGTTACGTTAAGGTTCCCCGCCGCACGCAGCGTCGCAGCAACTTCTCTTTGTTGCCATGCAGGGAACAGGATATCACTTGCGACGCCCATCACAAGTGTTGGGATGCTGATGATAGGTCGGAGACCAGCGACGAGATCTGGGACTGCGCTACCAGGGGCAGTAGAAAATTCGCTGGAGGAGCTTTCCGCGACAGGGTTGGCGTCTTCTTTCTCCTCGTATGGAGTTGTGGGGAGCGTAAGGCTGCACAACGTGGCATCCTCCGTTGACGCAGTGCTTCTGCCTGCATTGCCAGCCATATGTTCCGCCAATCGCCTTTGGTTTTTGACACGCACTTCCGCCATATTATCCCTGCTTGTCTTCCCTAGATCGAACAAATCCATTGCCTTGCTGACGTATAGCAGACTATTCGGGTCGTACTCTAGACACCACTTTTCGCCAGCGTGGTCTAGGTATGTTTCGATGAGGAAGTCTGGGCACAGCGCGGGTGGCTTGGAGGGGTCGGCGCGGCGTCGACCGAAGCGTTGCTCCCATTCAGGACCGGATCTGTATGTTACAGTTGCAATCTCGCGCGCGAGCTTCATACCACCATGAGGTGGTATGGCGTCGTAGTAGAAGCCGCGAGACCAGTGTGGGTCCATCATGAGCACTAAGAAGTCAATGAATGCTTCTGAGGTCTGGAAGGGCGCTCATGTTGACGGCTTACCTTGACGTTGAGTGTGCCGCATGGCGATGCTGTATGGGTGACTTCGCGCGCAGCCGCTGATACTGACGATGCGTCCGACTTTTTCAGGGAATAACACGCCAGCGGCGAGACTCTGCATACCTCCCATGCTGCTCCCGACACTGGCGTATAGTTTGTCGATTCCAAGATCTTCTATAAGCCTAAATTGTGCCCGAACCATATCCTGCATGGTCAGAATAGGGAACCGTGTAGCGTATCTCTCTCCATTTCCAGGGTCGATCGAGCTAGGCCCTGTACTGCCGTAACAGCCTCCTATTACGTTCGTGCAGATGACAAAATACTTGTTAGTATCCAATGGAGCCCCAGGGCCTATGAACTTCTCCCACCAACCAGGCTTAGGATTCGCCTCTGTACTGTGCGCATGCGATGAAGCGGAGAGACCGGTGTGTAGCAGGATCGCATTGCTGCGATCTGTGTTAAGTTCGCCCCATGTCTCGTACGCAACATTAAACTCCGGTAGAATCCCGCCCCAGTCTAGCAGAAGGGACTCTTTAGAGTGATAGTTCAGGGTTTTGCCAGTGGTGTACGAAGGTTCTGGACCTGACTGCGAACGCCGGGCACTTGTGAGCGTCCTCGAGCGCGTTTCAACAGCGTCGAGGCATGGGAATGCCATTGGGGGGTTCGTGGGCTCATATCGCGACTCGGGGTCTACAACGGCTGCAGATTGGGACTTTCGGATCGACTGTTGGTGGATATTGCGCTTGGGTGTTGTCGAATGCCATCGTAACGATCTCTGTGATAGTTGTGTAGAATCACGGAAGCTATGCCGTATGGCGGGACGTGCCACAGTAACGACGGCTCTCGTGGTGCTCATGGTGCATTGTATATCCTAGAGCATGGTGACAAACCGAGCGAGGGTAGAGAGTATTGTATACGGCGGTTTCGGCGCATTATAATAGTTACTGACGCCATCTATGCTTGTATAATCAAGATTGGGTACGGTTCGTTACAAGTTCATTGCGTGCTTGCACGTGTCCAGGTGCCGATTGTCGGTGTTCCGCTCCGCTGCCCAGATTCCCGCTCCGGTGGTTGTTCAGCTCCTTTCACGCTAGATACGGTGGACTTGTACGCAGGCGTATGCAGTAATGTCGGATAGATTTCCAGATTAGGCAACATAGCCTTCTCCTATTATCAAAGGAGTCTTCCATCCAACACAACGTAGTATCATTACATACATGTTCAACACGGTAAAGAAAGTAGGGTAATGCAAAATCATGGAAACAGTGAATGCACTCTACCTAAGGATTCTTGAATCAGCATAAGAAAAAATCACCTACCATGAGAGCTAATATAATGACTCAGACTAGCTACTCGAGTATCAACACAGGAGGTCTAGTTGCAAATGTAGAGGCATAGTCCACTCTTTAGACCCCATTCTCTCTAACAAGGCTAATCGAAGATGACGGAGGGGATGAGTCTGGAGCAACTCAACGAAGTATCATGAGAGTCCGTAGGGAATAGAATGGAGGGACCATAACTACCTTGGACTCGAAAACACTAGGCATCGTGGTTCTGGACGACGTTTGGCATTATTGGAGCCCATGGCCTACAGCAATGTTTCCAATGATCTTCAAATAGCTCAGAGCAGCATATTTCAGCTGACAAGTTCAAGGTAGGTTCATGATGAGGTTTAGTCAGTGTGAGATCAGGCAGTATATAGTAGACCTATAGTAAGTCTGCGTAGGTATGAGCAAAGACGAAGTTCAAGTCACAACTTTAGGTATATGTGAGTGTTCCGTATATACACGAAGAAATAGATATGAGTGTAGATAAGTGAGCTGGTTTTCTTCTATCGACCAGTAGGAAGTAGGAGGAATGAGGACTGGGCGATAGAAGGCAGAACAAGCCAAGGGTCGCTCAGGGGCCTCACTAGGGATAGGAAAGTGATCTTCAGTGTATAGAGAGAATAGGCGTCGAAACGGGCTTCACCCGTTGGTAAACCAGTAAACCATTCCAAAAGAGTTACTGCACTAAGGGAGCCTGTTGGTTTGATGAGAACAATGGCATGTGATAAATAATTCACGACAGGAGTAATTAGGCCCTAGCCGAGTAATCTGGGCTTAATAGTAGCGGTCATGTTTGAACATGGAGTTTCAGTCTGGACGACTCTAAGTGGTCATCTGATTATATAGAGAGGAGAGATCACCCGCTGTACAGAAACATCGCTCAGTTAAGCCTGGCTCGTTAAAGGAGATATTGAAGGGGAAGAATAGGCTATAGTTATTACTCGGGCCATTAACTATATATCCGTACCAGATACCAGACAATACACGTAAGAAGTTCAGACAGCAGAAAGAAGGCGCACTTGCACAAGAACAGCTCAAGAGTAGCGTAGGAGGGAAGCCAAATGGTACTAGCAGCCAGGTGGAAGTATTGCGTAGGAGGGCTGAGGCGGTATGAAGATCGCAGTGAGATTGTGACAGGAATGGATGATGCTAGAAGCATGAAAATGGAGTCTGCAAGTACTAGAGGCTGGTAGTGTGGATGCTGGCAGAGGTCAAGATGTGGGACATTCCTGTCAACGACCCTCCTGAGCGGATATGACCTCAGGTCTAGCATGACGACGAGGCAAGCTGAGCATTCACCAGCCCTCGAGTGTGTCAGAATTGAAGCACGTCTGTCAGAGCCGGCAAGTAAGAACATAAGAGCTCCTGTAGGCACCACCATGACGGCGACCGGGCGGCTGCTGATCCATGGTGACCCAACGAGCAGATTCAAGCAGTAGTAACACGGACCTATAAAAACCAATATTGAGAAATGTGTGGTAATTCGAGCAGACGTAGACTAATAGCCTCTGTAAACATACATTAATGCCTCTCTGACTTCATATATAGCTAACCTTGACGCCCATCCCAATCGTACGCCGAATCTTGTCCCATGCATTCGCTATCATTCTCTTTAATCTTTCGCGCAAATCTCGTCTCCCAAAAGCCAACGCCAACGCCAGAAAAAACACCATCATACGAATGAGCGCGACTGGATTATTCGTAAGGTCCTGTGTCGATGTGTAAAAAGCAGTTTGCATCGAGCCCATCATCGCTGACGCTCGTTGATAGAAACTGGGCGGCGGCGCAACAGGTTTCCGGGCAGCAGGTCTGGAGACGCGCGAAGGGTTGGGATCAGGTGGTTGGCGGCGCCCATTGGAGGTTGCTGAGCGTTTGGTCTTGTCCGAACTGTCATCGGTGTCTCGGAGGGTGTGTTTGGCTTTGCCCTCGCGCTTCTTCCGTTCCTCTTCCTCTTTCCGAGCTTCCTGCCGCCGTGCCTCGGCCTCGGCCTCGGCCTCCTGGCGTTTTTGCTCGAGCTGCTCCTGCTGCTGACGTTGCAATTCAGCTTCACGGTTTGCAGCATGCTCCCTTTCTTCCTTCAGGCCGTGAAGAGCGATCTGGAAAGCCTCCTTTCGCTCATCGTCTAGAAGTTCGCTCATACCAATGAACTCGCGCGCATAGTCCCATTCATCGTTTCTTGGCAGTATGTGAAGGGTGTATAATTCGAGGAGCTTGAGCTTGGAGTTGAGATCTCGCGGCGTGTTGGTTCCGTTGGTCATAGCATTGGCCGCAGAGTTTCGTCGCCGTGGTGTCAAAGTCGCCATATGTGAAAAGTCGAAAGTCGGTTGTGCGGTAGAGGATAGATAGTTTTCAAGGCGTTGCTGGTTGAGCTTCTGAGAAGGGGAGTGTGTAAGTAGAAGAGTGGCCCTAGGTAAGATCAGTAGATATTCTAACAATTCAAGGTGTCGCTGTTCTCACAAGTTGATCACTACTTCGGCATCGACGTCTCCTTCCGAGCCTCCATAGCCAACCCTAACTACTTCATCCCATACGCTTCCATCGCGACACTTGGCGGCCAATCCTTTCCACCTGACACTTCCAAATGCATGCTTCCCTTCCTCAGGTCCTAGCTCTATGACTGCATTCAGGAATGTCAGGTAGAAACTCCACACCTTGATCCTCGTGCCCCGTGACGCGGCGGCAATGGGTGCCGGAGTCGCGACCGTTCCATGCTCTTCGCTATCACCATTCTCAAACTTCTCCGGGGTGATTATAGGCTCAATGGTAGAGAAAGCTTCGGGAAGACGTCTTGTGAGAAAAAGCTGGGCGGCCTGTCGGTAGGCTTTCGCAATCTGCGAGGCTTGCTGCCGGCTCGATGAAAGCGAGGATATTGAGGATTGTAACAGGCGCGAAGTCGCCAGCGAGTCGTCGTAGGACATATCTATGGCAGGCATGATATGTTTTATCTCATCGCCAGTAGCAATGTGGATTATACAAGAGTCCGTGAAGGCTGGTGGAAGACGCCTGCTGGCTGGGGGTGGTTCGACCGTGCGAGAAGCCGAGGTTCGCGTTTCTGCTTCCAGCTTCACGAAAGCTTTGCTTGTGAAGTCCCTAGACACTATATAGGAACAAGCACCGGGGTTCCGTCATGCTATAGTCCTCATCTCCGCTTTATAAAATGGACAACAAATATAATGCTCGTGGTACTGGCGTTTCTGTGGAGATACATTCGCCGAAATGCAGTTGGTCCGGATTGATGCGTCAGCCTCGCTAATCTAAGGCATCCTACAATTTAATCCACGGATGCCTCAGTCTTCAGGTGTTAATTTGCCTGCCTAGGTTGCTATTCCCGTCGTGTCGCATACAATATTATATGAACAAGTATCGCAGCCGATACTGTAGTCAAAGGACGACGAACAACCATACACACAAAGTTCACTGTGTTGAAAGTGAGTCAACAAGGCGCAAGATACGAAACGCCACTTGTAAGTGATGACACTTAGGTTCTAATAAACTCGCATTTTGTCTGTTGCCGGGTAAGCTACGTATTCATTCCAGACGCTCACTCTATTTCCTCTAAATTACTACTGCCCTTTGCTCTACATTCGGCTGCGCAAGTTCTGACATCTGTCTTGTGGTCTTCCCATGTTCCAGTGGTCCCAAACCAGTCATGGATATCAACCACCTTACCTTTTTGGGTAATTATCTCAAGATCCTGAAGCACATATCAGATTCGCATTTCGTAGCCATAGATCTCGAGCTTTCCGGCGTCTCAGTCAAGACCAAGAACCGCCGGAAGCAAACTCTCCAGGAACGTTACGTTGAGACCAAAGCCGCAGCTGAGCAATATCAGATTCTCCAGGTTGGACTCACATGTGTCGAACAAGTGCAAGACCTTGGACTAGATACATACAAATATGTCGTCCGTCCGTATAACATCCAAATCAGCCCGCTGATAGACGAACGCTTGGATCTAGAGCGCACCTTCGCTTTCTCAAGCTCGGCCGTCGAATTTCTTCTTTCACACAGTTTTGATATGGCCAAGCCCTTCTATTCCGGTGTTCAGTACCTCTCTCGTACCGAGGACGACCTTGCCATGAAGCTTGCCATGGACCGTCTTGACCGAGTTCAGCTCGACGACATCCAACTCAGTCCCTCGGATGTTGATTCGATCGCCTTCTTAGACGCCATCCGCTCCATTGTCGGTGCCTTCGTCAAAAGCGACGACAGAGTTCCATACATTGACATCCTCTCACATGACTCGTTCGCAAAGAAGCAGCCCGAGTTCGGCGAGCTCGGTCAATTCGAGAAGCGTCTCGTCCACCAGCTTGTCCGCGCCGAATTCCCAGGATATATGACGCTTGGCCGGCGATCTTCAGTGCGCGTGCAACGCATTGACGACTCACGTGAGGCATCAATCCGGAAATCTAAGAAGCGCGAGATACGCGATAAGATCGGGCGGCAAACGGGGTTCCGATGGGTCATGGAGGCGTTGGCTGCGGACGGCAACCTACAGAAACTGGATGGGCGGCTGCAACACTTTGCGAAGAACCCTGTCACCGGGGAGTCTGGAGTTGTCGACATTCACGATCTCAATTCGAGATTTCACGACGCACATCAGCGGTTGAAGAAGCGAACGCCGGTTCTGGTTGGGCATAATTGCTTCACGGATATGGTGTATCTGTATCAGTGCTTCTTCGGCAGTCTCCCTGATACCGTGGAAGAGTTTCAGGACGCACTACATGCAGTCTTCCCTTGCATTGTCGACACCAAGTATCTCGCCACGCATGACTGCGGTGATATAAATCCCATTTCGTCCCTCCAAGAGACCGAAGAGAAGTTGCGATTACAGGCATATCCGACACTGGAGACGGACGAATTATTCGGAAAATACTCAAACGCCGACCACGGTGCACTGCTGCACGAGGCAGGCTACGACTCATACCTCACAGCGTTGATCATGGTGCGATTAAGCACACGACTGGACGTGCAGGCAAGCGCAGATAATACGACCAAAGAACCAGAAATCTCAGACCAAACCACCGACCCGAAGCAACCAGACGTAGAGCTCTTTGCCGTCAAGTCCACCAAACAACAACACAAAACACAGGCTTCCAGTTCGAGGGCCACGCTACCATCATCAGCACAATCCTCGGCATCTACGCCTCTTACCAATAGCAAATGCATGCCACCTTTCGCGGACTCGTTCTGGCAGACATACGGCAACAAGCTCCGCGTCTTCGGCACTGCGGAAGGATTGTGTGAGGTTGGGCCCTGGGAGCAAGAACCGCTTACCAGTGGCAGTGAGGATCAATGGGGTGCGGGCGGAGTCAGCCTTGATGAGACTGCTGAGTGGAAGCCGGACGACAGCGGGAAGGACGACGATGAGGCGTTTGCAGAGGACATGAGCAAGGTGTGGAACACGGTGCAAAGAAAGACAAAGGGAAGGAGAAAGGCTTAGGATCGGGGTCAGGAAGACATCGTCTCGTTATTGATACAGACATATGTTATACCAGCCACTTCGCATGCCCAGATAGCGCCCAACGCGTCGCTGTAATCATAATAACTTACAAGCACCACATCACCCAACAGATTCTAACACTGAAACACAACCCCCTCCTTCTTGACTACATTCTTCCCACCCCCCGCAAAACCCGTGCCCTCAGTGTTCATCTCCACCAAGCCAGGCCTTATCTTCTCCTTATTCTTTTTCCCCTCTTCTCTCCCCTCTTTGCTCTTCTTCTCCTTCCGTCCACTTAAATCCGCCTCACACGTATAACATCTTACTTCTCCAACCTTTGCTTCGATATCATGCACATCAATCTTTTTCTCTTTATTCATGAATTTCCCCGCACATGGCTTACATACCACATGTCCACACGGTACCGCAAGCACTGCCTTGCTCGCATTGCTCAGCGTCCGCATACATGCGGGACAAGACCGCTCTGCTCCCTTCGCGCCTTCCTTTTCTTGTGTGTGGAAGCTGACCGTCACGAGTGTTTTGAGGGAGAGTACGTGCGGCGCATCTGCGGGCGAACTGGGACATATCGGGGCACGCTTGACCGCGGCTTGCGCGGAGGCGTGTGCTTTGGGGAGCTGTGAGGGGAGCCAGAAGCTCGGCATGTGTTTCGTAGAGCTGCGGGCGCGGTCGTCAAGGGCCAGGCGCGCCGCCTTGCGGTCGTCAGCGGCGACGCGGAGGAGTTCGGCCTCGTCGATTTCGAATTTGCGCTTTGTGCTTGTGGACGAGGGCGCGTTCTTATTGTCACGCGCGACATCAGCTCTCCTCTCGTGCTGCCGCTCGACTGTAGATCTGTCGCCTTTCTGTTCCAATCCCCTCTGTACGTCCTCGAACCGCCTCACGCTTTCCAGCCGTGCTGCTTCATCGTCCTCCTTCTCGAGCTCCTCCTCTAGGGCGCGCCTCTCTTCGCCTGCTCTCTCTACTCTCTTGATCTCCTTTCGCTGCGCGAGCAGATTACTTATCGCGCATTCGCGGCAGAAGAGATCGCCGCGTGAGGCACATGCTACCGGGTCGACCGCCGGTAGAAGGCAGAGATGGCAGCTGCCAAAGGGGAGAAAGGAGGTCGAGGAGAGGTGTTGGGATTGTGAGCCCCATGACGAGGTCAATTGGGAGCGCTCGTGCGCGGTAAAGAAGGCAAGGGATGTGTTGCGTTTGCCTGTGGCATGTTAGTTGAGAGGATGAATTGAAAACGAGAAGATGCACTTACTATGCGCCATGACGGCCGAGTCTTGGAAGTGCGGTTTTGAAAGCACGATCTAGCCAGGCGATGTATTTTGACGAAGTTTAAGTCGCGTCATCCACGCCTGAGGCATCTCCGCATCATCACTCCCGAGCCCGCCACGATCCAGGATCACCAATCAGAGCGCGTCAAGCACGCATCTGGTAGACCTGCTTGCGACCGTTGGAATCCTACGTAATTCCCCATCTCTCCCTCTCTCTTCCTTTCCGCTTACTTACCTACTCGAATTCAATGCATTATATCTAATGACCTCCACGGACGAGCCCCCAGTAGCTCCCAGCCTGCCTTGGCGCGCGAGCTCAATTGCCACCGTTGGCACGATTGGCGCAATCTGTCGCGCATTTCTGTATGGACTCAGTTACACCGAGTCGCCAGGCCTAGAGAGGTTCCTGGGGGTGCTGGACGAGAGGAGGGATATAGAAGGGAGGAAGAGAGGGTTGATCACAGGTACGGCGCTGTGCACAAAGTATGGTATAGAAATGGTAGCTAATGGAATCTCGTAGTTTCAAACCATGTTTCTGTGTATGTGGCTAGGCGTCTGCTGCGCGAGCAAGAGATGGGGGAGTGATTACTGATGCTGGGGACTAGGTTGGACGATCCGATGATATGGGGTGTACTGCCTATGCGCTACCTGTTGAACCCTAACATGTCGCGCTGGAGTCTAGGCTCCTACGATCTATGTTTTCAGAACAAGTACGTCTCTCTTCTACCAGACCCCTCAGTCGTCTATCACTCACAGATACAGAGTAACATCCACATTCTTCACTCTCGGCCAGGTCCTCCCCACCCACCGCTCCGCCCACTCTTCTCACGGCGGCCTGTTCCAACCGACCATAACTCAAGCAATCCGCCTTCTCTCCGCTGGACCATATCACAAAAAACTCTCCCAAGCTCCGCCAGACTCACCTGCGTCAAAACCCTCCATATCCCTACTTAGCCCGGACATTGTTGACCCCTTCACTTCTGCCGCGCTTACGTACACCACAACGGGCCACGACACATTCCCTGCCCCCTCAGCCTACCTCTCCCGACGACACAGCTGGATCCACATCTTTCCCGAAGGCAAGATCCACCAGAAAGAAGACCTGACGATGCGATATTTCAAATGGGGCGTGGCACGGCTCATACTGGAGAGCGAGCCGTGTCCAGACCTGGTTGCGCTGTGGATCGACGGGCCGCAGTGGGCAATGCACGAGGAGAGAGAGTTTCCGCGCTTTGTGCCGCGGCCAGGGAAGAACATTAGCGTTGCGTTCGGGGACAAAGTAGATATGGACGGGGTGTTTGGGGATTTGAGGGAGAAATGGAAAACATTGAAGGGGAGGAATGGAGGTGAGGGGTTGTTCATGGGGGAATTGAACGAAGAATTGAAGTTTGGGCGGGAGGCTGTGGAGTTGAGAGAGGAGTGTACGATGAGGGTGAGGAAGGAGGTGTTGAAAGTGAGACGGCAGATGGGGTGGCCGGATGAAGATCCAAAGTCGAGCTTGGTAGAGACGTGGCGGCTGGAAGGGGCGAAGGAGGAGGGACGGATGGAAGACGGTAGTATTGTGAAAGATATGTAGTAGTAAGGTGGAAGGCAGAATGTTGGTCTGATTCAGTATGATATCTGCGTCACGAGTAAACATGTAACTAAGGTGGGGCTCAACAGGCACCTCAGGTCGATACTAGACTCGAAGCATCTGATTGGCCACTCCATCGCTTTCCGTTGTTGACTGCTCAGCCAACATAGACCACTTGCGGAGCAAGATTTCTCAATCGTTGCGGGGATAGCTCAGTTGGGAGAGCGTCAGACTGAAGTAGCACTTCAGCCTCAAATATCTGAAGGTCACCGGTTCAATCCCGGTTCACCGCATTCTCCTTTTGCGATTGTGCTGGTCTTTTTGTTACTACTAATAGTAGTTTTAAGACTGAAAAGATAGCGCTCGGGCTGTGTGGGCTACAAGGATGAAATTTTCGTGCAGTGGATTCGCTATTTTCGAGATACCACATTGGGATGTGGGTAGGTGGGGGTGGTGGAGATATTACATAAGCGAGCTTTATCCCGTCACCTGCAAGCCCAGGTCAGTCATTACCTAGGTATTTCACTACCTACCTGGGCACGCGTTGTGAGAACGCGAAGTAACGCGTCACATTATTGGGCTGCACGTGAAAATCCAGCCAAGCAGTGCCCAGAGTAAGTTATGTTATGTGTCTGCGCCCGAAAAGTAAGTTAGCATCGTCGCGCAAGAAAAGTGAATGCAGAAATGTGCTTATGAGAAAGGACAGTATGTTCAGATTAGATCAAGTTAACTCGTTCACGGACGGACGAGCGTGCTCGATGGAAAGCAATACACGCTATCCTGCAGAAGGGGAACCAGAGCGCCAGACACGAATAGTATCAGGCTGATCGGCTTCACGCAACTGCGGACGGCAAAGGCTTGCTTCCACGGCGGGCAGCAGACACGTCCACATGCGCAGATCGATGATTCGATGACGCAGTCTCCCAACTCATGGTGTATCATCATGACAAGGCTGGCGTGGGAAGGGAGTAGTAGCTTACCAGTGAGTAGGTATAGCAAGGTATGATGTGGTCCGCTTCGCTGACAGGTGGGTGGCGAGCAGTGCACTTTTTCAGAGCCGCGCCGACGTACAGGGCAGAAGACGCGTTCGTCACAAGTGAACATAGCCAAAGTCAAGTTCAAATGAGTGAGGAGGAAAAAGACGCTTCAGCACTTCGATGTATGTCGTAGGCGCGTCGCGATCAGATGTAATGAAAGCTAATTAAGTAATTATTCAGGACCAGTCACCAGCCCGTGATTGATTGTTAGCGTGCGGCAGTTTCTTCACCTCCCACTCAGGCAAGCAAGGCAGGCAGGCGCGAACGAAAGGGCCAGAAAGCGGATCCAGGGGCTGGGCTTAGCTGGGCTGGGTGGACCAAACACGCCCAACACGCCAAACACGTCAAAGATCAAAAGAATTTAAGGAGCCAGTCCGCCGCTCTCGGCCGCTCCCCCTCCCCTCCGTCCACTTTCCATGTTTTTTCTGCCTGAGGAGTTGCCCCTCTTTCTCTCTCTTTCTCGCTCCTCGCTTCGAGCACCTGACACTCACCTGACACCTGACTGACACCTGACACCTTACCCTTGTCTTATGTCAGCTGCTGCCTCAGGTTATTGCTATCCGATACCTACCTGTATACCGACCTACCTAGCTAATATCTGATATCCGGTATTAGTTGTCCGATATCCCGTCCCGTCCTGGTTCCTACAGCTACCCTCCGCTGCTGCAACTATAGCGTTAGCTATAGTACCTTTAGTTGCAGCTGCCGGTACAGCGTACAGCGTACAGCTATAGCTACATCATCCCTAGCTTCAGTACAGCTATAGGCCCGGGTACTATATACTATACTGCACTATACTGTAGCTTGTCTTCCCAATTCTGGCCGCAAGACCACCTGTACCACCGGTTGTTTGTACCCATCTCGACTTCGCTGGACGGCCCGCTTCCCGAGCTGCAACACGCCCGTAGCCAGCAGTGGACACCCCACAAACACACGCTATACGACTATCACCACCAACCAGAAATTCGCCTGCATCCGTAGTGCTGTAGCTCCTTGTATAAGCCAGTCTCGGTGTCGGTGTGTCGGTGTGTCGCTGCACTGATACTTGATCGATCAGCAAATCAACACGTCTGCTCGCTTCCCTGGCCGGCCCCACTGCCCGCCAAACCTGCTACTAGTGTGCCTGTGCTGTCCTTCACTGGACAGGGACAGGTACCAGGCCTGCCTCCCCCCCAAAATAGCTCTTAAATAATGGACAGCTCTACCGGCAATCCTTCTTTCGCTCCCGAATCCCCCGACCTCACAAACTTCTACCAAGACGCTCCCGAGCCTGTTCCTGTGCCTCAGCAGCAGTACTATCGTGGCTCAATCTCTCACGCTCCTCCTTATACTCCAGGTTCACTCATTACCAACCAGCCTTACCTCCCAGACCAATCCAACAGCTACGCCTTTCCACAACTGCAATCCCCCGGCACCATGCCTCCTCAGACTCGAGGGAGGAGGGTACAGTATGAAGAAGATGACTATACACCAGAGTCCCCGCCAGAGCCTGCACACGACTACAGCAGCTTCCCGCCTGACGGCAATAGCGACAGCTCCGCGAATACAAACGCCGACTTGGGCATAATCGTGAAGACCAAGTTTCCTGTCGCAAGAATCAAGAGAATCATGCAAGCCGACGAGGATGTCGGCAAGGTCGCCCAGGTCACACCTGTAGCAGTCTGTTCGTTGCAACATCCCTAACATTTCCGAGGAACTCTGCTAACGTCTTCTCAGCGAAAGCCCTGGAGCTCTTCATGATCAACCTTGTAACAAAAGCTGCCTCCGAAGCCCGATCACGCGGCCAGAAACGCGTCACGCCTGCTCATTTGAAGCAAGCCATCACGTCCGACACGCAGTTCGACTTTCTCGAGGACGTCGTCAAGAAGATTGCCGATGCGCCCGCTGCTACTGAGAAAATGGACGAAGATGAGAGTGGTGAGCCCAAGAAGCGCAAGGGCGCAGGCCGGAGAAAGAAAAAAGAAGACAGCGAGGAGCTCTGAGTTCCTCCTGCCATAATCATGACTTGTATTGACATTTAGATAGCGCTGTCGTCGCCTGCTGAATAGCCTCCCCAGAAGAAATCTGTCTCCATAGATGTGCAAGCTGGGCGCTTTGTAAGCAGCATCTAGCATTAGTACGTGGGACGAGCAAGGAAGAGAGTAGCATCACAATCTCGCTACAACAACATGGCGAGAACAGCGTTGAAAAGAGCGTACACGTCTCTCGAAGACGAGTCGTTCATGTGTCAAGAGAGTAGTTGGGGACAAAGGCCAAAGGAAAACATGCGATGAAGCATCTGGCAAAGGCACGCTTTTTGGGATCTGAGGAGGCAGACGAACACCCAGGTGTTACTCTTCGAGCATCGCCGCTCATACTGGAATCCTGGGTCTCCTCCACGTCCAAGAGATCTCACGTTCTAGATCAAGTTAATGCGCATCTCAACGGACGGAAACTTGAAACTGAAATCTGGAGGAAACACAAAAAGCACACCCGGAAGAATCTTTTCTCATCGTAGGCCCTCAAAGCATCTCTGGTGGTATAAAAAAGCCCGCAGAGCTCGCTGAGGACAAAGAACTGTAACAACGCCAGGTATGACGTTATATGAGCTTGATATGCATACCACAAGCGACACAGCATATAATAAAACAGCGCCAGCAGTACCATACTCCATAACACGAGGATTTTATGTTCATACACACCTAAATTTTCTCTCTTAAAGTGGATCCATGATTGTTGACGTGATCTGCTTGGTTCTAGATAGCCCTGTTCATGCTAAAATCATCGCATTTTTGTATTTCTGATACTTTCGCATATGCCTTATCGCGTTCGATGGTCAGCGTTTGAGGCTGTACAGCTCGTAGGTTCTGTGTCCCGTCGGCCTATCACGGCATCTACGTGTCTGTGTAGTGGGAACGTTTGAATATCAAGTAATTTTGAGCTTGTGCGAGCGCGTAGGTGTATTCAGGTCGCGTGTAGAGTGTGCATGTTGGATGTACAGTTACCAAAGCAAGAAGTATAAGGTGGCTTTTTATTCTCTGGTTACGCCGGGACACTACTATAGTATTCCATCTACCAAGATCCCCAACTAGTGACCCACGCTTCGACTCTTCTGATGTGAGTGGCTGACGGTATTACCTAGACACCAAGATCGGGGCGCGTGAGTAAGCGCCACGAGTCCCGATTAGGCAATAAAATAATTTGAGACATCCTCCGCCAACGAAATCGACATCTTCCAACCACCTGAGACTGTAAAGTCACGCGTCTATCACTTCCTACACGCGTCACTCGAGCTCTCCTAGCTCTCTGTCATCTCAAAGACACTGAAGACTACCCTCCCTTCTCCTTGTGATCCTTGACCACGAAGTTCCTCTCCTCAACATCCTCGACAACCTCATCCTCTCCTAACATCGCCTCCTCTACCACCACGATGTCGAAAGTCACGCTCGCCGTCATCGCAGCAGCTTCCGCCGCCGCAGGCGCAGGCGTCACAGCAGCCCTTTTTTCAACCCCATCTTCCAAACGCGACCAAACACCCACAACGACCACAACCACAACAACCACGACCGGCGCTCCAGCACCCTCTCCGATACCCATGCCTACCGGCGCCCTTCCACACCCAGTCGACCCAAACGGCATCTTCAAATACGGCTTCCCTGGGCCCGTCGCCGACCTCCGCCCGGCCGCCTCCCTAACCTCCTCCTTCGACCGCCGCACCCGCAATCCGCACTGGGTCGCCGAACACATCACCCCACACTCCCTCTCTCTCCACAACGCTGACCGCAAACACTCCGTCTTCGCCGAAGACACCAGCATCCCGTCGCCCTTCCGCGGCATGCTCAAGGACTACTTCCGCTCCGGCTACGACCGCGGCCACCAGGTCCCGGCCGCCGACGCCAAATGGTCCCAGCAAGCCATGGACGATACCTTCCTCCTCTCAAACATGTGCCCCCAGGTCGGCGAGGGCTTCAATCGCGACTACTGGGCCCATTTCGAGGACTTTTGCCGTCGCCTTACGACGCGCTATCCGTCGGTGCGAATTGTTACTGGCCCGCTGTACTTGCCTAGGCGCGACCCGGTAGACGGCAAGTGGCGCGTCTCATACGAGGTCATCGGTAGCCCGCCCAATATTGCCGTGCCCACACATTTCTACAAGGTTATCTTCGCCGAGGACGGTGCGGGCGCGGTCAATAAAGTCGCCGTCGGCGCGTTTGTACTGCCGAATGCGCATATTGATAATTCCCGCCCGTTGCAGGATTTTGAGGTCGATGTCGCGGTTGTGGAGCGCGCGAGTGGGCTGGAGTTTGGGAAGAGTCTGCCGCTGGAGAGTAGGCGGCGCTTGTGTCAGGACGTGCAGTGTAGTTTGATTGTCAAGGAGTATAAGGAGCGGCAGAAGAGCTTTGCGAAGAAGTAGGGGTTAGTGTGTATTATGGTATAGTGAATGAGAGGTGCAGGAGTGGGTTAGATGAGGAGGGTGTGAGAGAGCATTGCAGCGGCGTTCTTGCGTGCATGTGTGTCTCCGTGTGTATATATGTGTGCGTTATGTTCGAATGGTCACTGCTCGACTGGTAATATACCATGTATTGCATTGCATATGAAAGGGACAACACTACTTTGGGCATCATACACACAGATAAACAAAGCTAATCCCCTGCACCCCCCAGTATAATAATCATAACAATACAGTACGGCGCCGTGATTGACCAGCAACAACGGCGCCCCCCTGCACAAGTAAATCTCATTCGTATGATGTGGGTCCAGGATCAAGAATCCAGGATCCAAACTCCACAGTCCAGCTGCTCTATGTACATACCGCATACCACATACTCCAGACTAAAAGAGACAAAGAAAATTACGATGCAGTAGTAGTGGTAGTAGTGGTAGTAGTGATAGTACAACAAAACAGTAAAAGAAGAGGGGGTATACCATATATGCTTCTCACTCGCGTGCTGCTTTAAATCACAGCACCCCCTGAGCTCATATCCACCACACATGCATGCATGCCCTTTCAGCATCTCTCGCCCACTGAAATCTCATGTCATGCAAAGAATTCTTACAATCTGCCTGCATAATCCGCGTCGCCTCCTCCTCCTCCTCCTCCTCCTCCTCCTCCTCCTGTTCATCATTTAACTTAGCCCAACTTATCAAGTAGTCTGCGTCTGCGCCTTTCTACCAACTCTTCCTGCACTTGATCTAGATCCGGCAGATTCCATCCGATCCCATCTCCGGCATCACCGGGTAGTTCCACCCACTCTGCATCCACACCTTTCCGCTTCCTCGCGCTACTGCTGCTAGGCGTGCTATTGTGCTCTGCATCTGCGTCGCGCATCAGTCGTCTGTATGCCTCGTCTTCTTTCTTCGCCTCGTACGCGAGCAGGGTGCCGTCTTCTTCGTCGAGGTTGTAGCCGTAGTATGAGGCGTCTGTGAGGCGGGAGAGTGTGGCACGCGAGTGGTCGTGTTTATGCGAGGTCGGGGGTGCGGCGGCGGCGGCGAAGAGTTCGGCGACGCCGGGGAGGGTGCGAGCGCGGCCGAAGTAGCTGTTGTTCCTGTTAGATATTACGCTAGTGTATATAGGCGAGAGGAGAGTGGTGTATTCTAGTTATGAAGGTGGAGAGAGGAGAGCAAACATACCGATACCCCTTTTCACCACCCACAACCTCGCGGCCCTCCTCGTCCAGCACCCGCCCGCCACGCATGTAGTTTGGCCCGCCCAGGTTACGGATCTGAATTTCCCACATGTGCTTCTCGCGCATGAGCTTGTTGATCTCGTCGTTGAGGTCGCGGATCTGGTAGTCGCTCAGGCTGTCCTCCTGAATCTTGGACACCTTGCGGCTGATCTCCTTGAGCACCTGGCCACGCCACTTCTCCGCCACTGGGATCTTGTCAATTGTGGTGATAGCTTTCGGCCGTCGTGTGCGGTTGATGTCGAGGATGCCCAGGTCCGCAGCTTGCTGGGCGCGGAACCGGAAGAGCATGGACTGCGCTTTTTCTGAATTGCGGGCCTGTAGAATGGGTTAGTGGTTGGGGGAGGGGAGGGTGGAGATTGGGCGCCGGACGAACCATGGTTGCGGAGAAGAGGAGTGTAGATTATGTATGGTTAAGGTGTTGGATGTGAGGTTAGAGAGTTTGCACGGCGCCGGGCGTGATATGGTAGTATTGGAGATGGGAGGTTGATAGTCGTGAACTATGTGTCGCATGCGCGTTGGGCGAAAAGTCGCGTCATGTGCCTGCGGAGCGGGACGCGTTTCGGAGCGGTCGAGTGTACTGCTGGACCTCGTTTTCGCCTTACACCTGGAAGGAGTCATATCTCGGGCGGAGTTCACATAGTTCTCCCGCACTGCTGAGTCAATATAGTCATGCATAGACAGAGTCAAGAAGTGCTCAGATCCCTGCAGACTGGTATAGAGTGAGTACGGCTTAGGATACCTACCTAAACAATCGTCGTCGTTGATGCCATCTTGAGATGAGCTTCAAGTCGACTCTGGGATAATTACTCAATGCAAAGAAATTGCCCGACGAACTGTTCGCCACTGTAGATTCTATTGATAAACTATCTTACCGACTGCCTGGAAGCTCAAGAGTAAGGTGGTCAATGGTAGCATACTACTGACTCAGGGCCGAACTGTCAGTCATGTCACATCGTTGTCGTCCACGCTATACATGACGATGTCGGGCTTGACCGATGCACCTACGCGAGAATCTCGTTTCCAATAATACCCTTCGTTCAGCATTTCCAAGCTATTCGCTTCCAGGCTCATGCTGGTTATTCTCTCTTCTCTAGCGCCTTTCTCCGCATGCATAGATTCGCATATTGGCCGTGGCCCTTGATGTCAACCTCTACCTTCCCCACTTCTTCGAATCCATATTTCTGATAGAGTCCCACGCTCACCGGGCTTGCCTCCAGATAGGCCTCCACACCCTCCTCATCTGCGCTTCGAACACCAGCGTCCATCAATATGGACCCTGCCCCTCGCTTCTGATGCACGGGACTTGTTGCTAGGATCTCAAGGTCTACACATCGCATTAGCACACATGACTAGGGTACCAAAAAGAAGTTAGCTACATACAATAATGCCCTCGGGATCCCATGACACGCTCATGCTCCTTTGCCAATCCTGTGAAGAACCTCGTCGCCAGCTCGCTATCACCGTCCTGCGGCCATTCTGGCAAGGTCATATCAATGCCCTTCCCATGTGGGCGGTTCCATTTTGCCCAGGCGACGATCTGTCCATCTTCTGGGAGAGAAGGGTCGACTACCTTCAAGAAGAGGGAGTTTGGATCTTGAATCTCGTCATTGAGCATGGCGGCCCACCATGATTGGACCGAGGTAGAAGAAGGAGGAAAGGCGACGAGTGCAAGGGGGTTGGTGAAGGACGTAAAGTATATGTCGAGTAGAATGGGTATATCAGCGGGTGTGGCTGGCAGAACTGCGAGGCTGTTCATTATGGTGTAGAAGATTCCTCCAAGTTCGATTGCTAAGGTGCGAAATGAATACCAGTTGTGGAATGGTTCTTGCTACTGCCCTATAATAGCGTAATAACCAGTAAACTGTATATTAAACAATTAGCCACTAATCTGCAGTTTTATCTTGCTTAATCAGTGTCTTTAGGTATACCCGGCCAAGAATTGCTGGGTATAGCTAGCTACAAACACTCGGAGAATTACTCGTCGTGCTTACACATGCCGAGGTATTATCTCAGGCTTCTTAGTTCGGCGTAGTGTGAGAGCTGACAGTTATATGCGCGCAGTGATGCAGTCTCTACATCGATCAGCAACGACATACACAATTCTATAAAACAAGAGCTCGAAGGAGTCGCCGAAGAGACCCATTCATTCTGTCGAGAATGTAGACTCGTAGACTAGGAAGACTCAATAGGAATATCCAAGGGGTCTCTTGGAAATGTCACAGAGCAGCCTTCAAACCCCCTGACGTGAAGCTTACATGAGGCAGAATGGGATGTATGACAGGGCTGAAGACCTAGCATTCTTTGCAGTTGTTATAGGGTTCGTAGAAATAGTGTAACGTGTGAAAGTCGAGAGCCCGGAGCAAGGGACATGACATTGCCTTGTCGTTGTTGTTTCAGCCTTGACAGCGGATACCTGGTCTGGGACGATGACTGACTTCTCACTAGTGCCTAACATGGCTAGCGGTTTTTGCTGTGAACGACCTCCGAATGCCAAGGTATTACGACTTTAACCCATCTTCCCTGCTCCATCTCTTGAACGACTTCATCCGTCACACGCTTCCGAGGACTACTACGTCACGCAAGCTGTGCTAAATGCATCAGTTTCACACACTCATTCCTCAAATATCTCAAATGAGTATGATTCCAAGATTCCGTGTTGCCTTTCGCTGTAGTCACAGTTGCAAGACAAGGAGTTGTCAGCGAAAGTTCTACGGTCATTATTCACTCAATGAAAACATTCACTGACTAGCATGACACCATGGGTCTCTTTGCGGCTGTTCCTGCCTTCCAGTGTCTTCCAAACCGATTTGAAAGAGGTCAGATGAAGCTTCAGCCATGCGCAGACTGGCGCCAGGGACCCTCTTCTCCACCAGGGCAAACCTGGATATCAACACCGTTGAACTGTCTCGTACTACACTTCTTCTTAGTATTCTAATCCCTCGCGTGAAGACAAAGTAGCCTGATGGTTCCCAGGGCGAGGATGTTGAGTGTATAAGGTATCTTCTTCATTCTTCCCAAGACACCCGCAGTCCATCTTGCAGCCTTTCATTTTGCTTTCAAATTTCCTACCGTTCTCAGTCACGTCTAAGAGTCCGTGCATTCTGTTGTTTGTATATTTTGATGGTTAGAGAAGCCGCTTGCGTGCTAGCAGCAACTCACTTCGTTTGTTGTTGTTGTGATACACGCAAATCGACATTGTTATGCTGGAAACGGAAAATTTGCTATGGTCCAGCCAGTCACACATTGACATTGATGTCGATAGCCGATCAGTTTCCCGAAGTTTCTCGCCGTTGTGTGAGTCTTGTCTTTTCCCATCCCTCCACCGGCGCGAGGTGCATTTCCAGTCGCGTTGTCAACATCCATGTACTACGAGTCCCCCCATTCCTGACGTTGCTCACTGCATGCGTTGAAGCTACCGAATGCGGGACGTCATCTAACATCTCTTCCGTCTTTTAAGATACCTGTCTTGCTCGGATTCATGCCGCCATCATTCAGTCTCCTTCACGCAAACAAACATTGTTCGATCCCACTATGTACTCTTTCCAAAGGCCTTACGGGCCGTCACCAGTGCCCTTCTATCATCATTACGTTCCGCAAAATCCGCAATATGCCCCTCAGCACAGGCTTCGATCTTCGTCTTCCTTCCCGGTTGCCCCTCAGACTATCCCTAAGTCACCGCCGAACTATGTCAATCGCGAGCAACATCCTGTACCGAAAGGTCCCCCGGTACGCAGATATATGCAGCCTATGAACAAGCACGATGGGTTGTCTCTTGTTGCTCATTGCTTTGGGCTCAAAGATGCCTCTTACATGAACATTCCCAGGGATGTGGTCTTCGTTGCACACGACTTCGAAGCATACACTCCAGCACATTCTGGCAAGCGGCCGGTTACAGAAGCTGGTGTTGCTTTCTTTGACACACGAACCATCAATCGTGTTGGCGACCCTGGACAGAATGGCGAGAATTGGCTGGCCCAGATTATGGCAGCACATCTTCGCGTGGAGGATCGAGGTCATCTTATCAACCGCCACTGGGCTCAATCCTGTGGGCATCAGTTCGACTTTGGTCACAGCCAATGGGTCCCTATTGAGGACATGAAAACCCTCCTCGATCGTACTGTTTGCATTCCGGATAAAGGTCCAGATGTCCCTATATCAGCACGCGACATGAGCAGCAAACCTGCCAGCGACCCTGACCTCCGCAACCGCAACGTCGTTCTGGTCAGCCACGCATTCCACAACGATGACGGATACATGAAGACTCCAGATATAAACTTCGATTATAGTGCTTATGGTACCGTGGTCGGTATCGTCGATACGCAGGTCATGGGCTCACGCCAGGGCTTTGAGGGAATGCGTTTTCCAGCACTGAAGCGACTGTGCGGGAACTTCAATATTGATCTACTTCATCCCCACAATGCAGGAAATGATGCCGCCTACACTATGATCAGTCTGGTTCTCCTTGGTCTTGAGTATGCTCATCTTCGAGGTTATCGCTTCGGCCGTGGTCCGACTAACGCAGCTCCGGCTGTTGCTGAGCTGATGTACAGGCTCAAGGAGGACTATATCCGATACTGGCTCACCAACCCGCCAAAACCAGGTTATAGATGCCAGATTTGTGGTCGCAAGAATTCACATGCTGCGGAAGAGTGTGAGCTTCATATCAAGTGTGAAGATTGTGGATGCCATGGCCATCGTAAAGATCGTTGCCAGCCAGACTGGATGAAGAACGCGAAGTTAGGCTACGGTAATCCCACAACTTTCGCCAGTGAGGCGGATCGCATCAAGCATGATTTTGCAGCCAGAGTACGAGAGGCAGCGCTCGCAGCAAACGCTCCTATTCCTCTGGCGACAAACGGCCATTCAGCAGATGTTATCGATAAAGCCTTTCCACTACTCCCTGGAAACACGGAATCCTCCTCTAGCGGTAGCGTTGGATGCTCGACCGACAAAGAAGATATTAGTGACATTTCCAGCGATGTCTCGATGCACGCAATGTCAACTGCATCCAGTTCTCCCCCAAAAGGGCCAGCCAAAGACAGAGCTCGCACGAACGGACAGCACGGCGCCTCAAGTAGTGAAATGCAGTACGTGGACCGTGTACAATACCGACAACCAAGGATCTTTGCGGCAGGCCATTGTATTGTCTCATCCAAAAGCAGCTCTGATCCTTTATCTGCCATTGATATCAATGGAAGGAGAGGGAAGAAGAATTGGACGAAACTGGAGCTGAATTTCGCGAGCTGATCAGTTCCCATGTACTGGATCGAAACGATTCCCTATTGACTTTTTCCCTCTTACCGCTCGCCCGAGACTGGTTTTGGATTTTCATGATGTTGGCATTGTTGATCGTAGCTGTCTGGGATATTGTTTGGGTGTCAGCAATTAAAATCCAAAGAACATTTTAGTTTATGGGACTAAGGTATGGGATTGGAGTTGTTTGAGTATGATGTCTCTTTTTGTCTGCAGCTATCACTGTATGAGAGTGGCTACTTGGCAAGTCATTAGTTGCGACTAGCTTAATGATGATGCTTCACAATGAGACTTTGCTCCGCGTAGTACTCGGGTCTAATACATGACTTTGCTCAGCAATACGTCGAACTCTTGACGCTTAAAACAACCAAATAACATCCTCATCAAGCTCGATAGACAATTACTGTCACAAGCGCAATCATTAGCGGAAGACTACTGCGAGCGAAGAAGATTCCATCGTAGGGCTGAAAACCAAGTTAGTAGCAACATTTTCGGGAATCCACTTTTTTGAGCGCCGGAGCTCAACGCCAACGCCTCAGCACCAACGTTTTCCATCCAAACCATCAGCTCTCTCCAGATAATTCCTCCTCTTTCCCTCCAATCTTCCATCCTCTTTAGATCTCATAATGCTTGCGAGGACGTTCCGCAGCAGCGCTGCTGCTCCGTTACGGCGCAACGCTTATGCCCCAACGTTTCGACGAGCTGTCACTACTGATGCGGCCTCGTCGCACGCGGACCCGGAGACTGTCCCAACCGTGAGTCTATCATTCGACCATCTCAGAAAAGCTTTAATACTGACATATGCTTCTACTATAGGAAGATGACAAGCCCTTTGAGGTTCGTCTGTCCGACGAGTCTTTCGAGACATACGAACTCGACCCTCCCCCGTACACCCTCCAGACGACCAAGAAGGAGCTGAAGCAGATGTATTACGACATGGTTGCTGTTCGGTATGCACATAAACTTGATATCAGCCGTAATTTAGAGATCTTTTGTGGCTAATTGGGTCTCGCAGTCGCATGGAAATGGCCGCCGACCGACTTTACAAGGAGAAGAAGATCCGGGGTTTCTGCCATTTGTCAACAGGCCAGGAAGCTGTCGCTGTTGGTATTGAGCATGCCCTTGACAGGGAGGATCATGTAATCACTGCATACCGTTGCCATGGTTTCGCTATGATGCGTGGTGGCACCGTCAAGTCGATCATTGGAGAACTGCTCGGCAGAAGAGAAGGTATTGCCTACGGCAAGGGTGGATCTATGCACATGTTTGCACCCGGTTTCTTTGGTGGCAACGGTATTGTCGGTGCTCAGGTACCTGTTGGTGCTGGTCTGGCGTTTGCCAACCAATACATGGGCAAGAAGAACACTACGATCGCGCTATACGGTGATGGTGCGTCGAATCAGGGTCAGGTTTTTGAGGCCTTCAACATGGCTAAGCTATGGAACCTGCCGGTCATCTTTGGATGCGAGAGTATGCTTTTTTTAGTCTCGAGAAGGGATAGAATCCATACTGACAGCCCCTGCAGACAACAAGTACGGTATGGGTACCGCCGCCAACAGAGCCGCTGCTTTGACCGACTACTACAAGCGTGGCCAGTACATCCCTGGTCTCAAGATCAATGGCATGGACGTACTCGCAACCAAGGCTGCTGTACAGTACGGAAAAGAGTGGACTCAGGCCGGCAAAGGACCTCTTGTATACGAATACGTCACATACAGATACGGTGGTCACTCCATGAGTGATCCTGGAACCACTTACCGAGTCAGTAGATCTAGTTTACGGACGGACATATTGATGACTAACAAGATGTTAGACTCGTGAAGAGATCCAGCGCATGCGTAGTACCAACGACCCAATCGCCGGCCTTAAGCAGAAGCTCCTCGACTGGGGCGTCACCTCCGAGGAAGAGCTCAAGTCGATCGACAAGGAAGCCCGCAGCAATGTCGACAAGGAGGTTGCTGAAGCCGAGGCCATGGAGCCACCAGAGCCAACTGCTCAGATCCTCTTCGAGGACATCTACGTCCGCGGATCGGAGCCAGACTTCATGAGGGGCAGAATACCAGAGGAGAACTTCTACTACACCCAGGCTGATATTCCGGTACCAAAGGAGGCTCCCGCCGTCGCGAGGACGTAATAAAGTTTATGGTACCGAGTTCGGGGATTGAAGCGTTTGTCGAGGTCTGTATCTCTATAGTTTGAGCCTGCTGTGTCATATTGTGAGGGGCTTTTTCTCTTGCCAAGATAGAATTTCATACCAAATTTTCTCACTCGTCACAGCGCGGGTCAGGACCGCAATGATACATAATCGATGACACTATTTAAACAACCTCCCCATTATAATTACACCTCTACTATCGAACTAACGGGCCATTATTCCCGGGAACCCATTATCTCCCTCAGACTCGCCCCTCGCACGTGCTCAGATACCTAACACCACTCCTCGCAACGCAACCACCACAACAGTAGCAACAACAATCAGACTTACACTCATAACCCCTGCTCCACCAGCCATCGGCGGCGCACTCTCTTCAGGCGGACACACGTCATCAACCGACTCACAATGCACCGGCCCACCCGGGATCCCGCCAGGCGCATCCGGGGCCACACTCGGCTGAACCACGAGCGTCGTCGTAGGCGACGGGGGAAGTAGACATTCACGTCCGGCACAAGGCAGCAGGACGGGAGGCTCCGCGTCCGGAGCCGGACTCTCAACGCAGTCGTTCCCAGTGCAAGCAATGTCTTGCGGCGGGACGTCGATGGCGATGATGGTACCACAGTCGGCGCCGTTGTTGCAGGGCAGCGTGCTGCTAGTGTCGGGAGGGGAATCGCAGTCTGTGCCGGTGCAGAGCGCTGGTGGTGCAGATGCTGTTGCTGGAGGACCCGGGGGAGATTGGCAAGCTGGGCCGTTGCAGACTGGAACTAGGGGCGTTGGAGCTGGGGCAGAGGGACAGTGCGGGCATGGGAGGGTGAGAGTCAGATGTGAGGTGATGGTTGAGGTTTCGTCGGTGGTATATGTGGAGAGGCCGGTGGGGCAAGGGGCGACGACAGTGATTGCGCATATTGTTGTATATGTTGTTTCACTGGATGAATAGGTTAGTAGGAATTGAGAGGTTTGATAGGGGAGTGACTACATACATTACTGTTGTGATGGGTTGGTAGGGGTCTGGTGGGTATGCTGGGTCTGTTGGGTAGCCTGGAGGGGAGATAGGGGTTGCTGTGGAGGAGGTGGTGTTTGGGTATAGGTAGCTTGATAACCCGTAGGATGGAGATATGCCGGTTGGCGCGATGATGCCAGTGCCATAGGCTATGGTGGATGTATTGAAAGCAGTGGCTAGGGCGAAGAAAAGAGTGACTAGCAGAAGAGGAGATAAAGAACGTAGGTTGAGCCTTAGATAGTTCAGCGTGTGAGGAAATGTTCAATGAGCTCACCTACATGTTGCAACTGTTGCGCTTGAATCAGGGACTCTCAAGTATCTATCTTGATGATCGAAGCGGTAGTCAAAGAAGAATGGAGAAGTAACAGCCTGAATAGAAACGAGTGTATGGGCTGAAAGGAAAGGAGAAACAGGAGACGCAGAATACTGCTGGAAGAAAGAGCTGATACTTTGAAACAGACATCATTGAGATCTTGAGACTATATTATTTCATAGCTATGAAATTAATGCCCCTGGAATGAATCCCAAACAACACAAGTTCGCCACAATATGAGTGCTCAAACGTCAATGCAGACTTGATGTGACGCATGGCATGTGTTTTCTACAGCACTCAAGGTGGTCTGGTAGCAATGATTCAATGGACCGGGTCCCGATTGGGATAACCATGCGTTTCTTGTGTACAGCGTAAGACGATGCCTGTGTCTCTTTCAAATCAAGAGTTGAATTTGGTGGATCCGGTTAGATGCATTGGAGAGAGGAGGTGTACCACACTCCTTTCCTCATAGGTGGTCAATACCCTGACTGTGCTACAGCGCGGGCCAATTCTCTGCGAGATCCTTGCGTCGACATCGCCGACAGCCTTGTTGGTAGAGTAATATATCAACGTCGGTTTTGTCCCACGGTGGCTCAATCTCTTGTCTTTGAAGATTCCTACAAGGCTGCAGCTTCGAGTGGATGATGTAGAGAATTGCCACGAGAAAGTCGGCAGATCTGCCGTTGGAATGCCACTATGGTCTTTCTCAGCTAGACAAGCTCGAGTGAGTGGAATGTTATCAGGCAGGTCGACACTGACACCCGAGAATTGGTCAAGGTGGAAGCATTTACAACTCGGACTCGGCGTGGCGCCCAATGAGATCGGATAGAACGATGGCACCAACCCATCAGCTCGCTACGATAATGACATTTGTTACAAAGGCTGAACCAGCGGCTATTCCATCGATATGTATGTCTGTGGCATGGCATTTGGTGCCGAGGGGTGTGGCAGTGCTTCAAGCAGAAACAATACGGTAAAGTATTGGCGATAGGCGGCTAATTTGGGACCTGGCGGAAGGGCCCACCTGCCCAATCGAGACTATTTAGCACGAGGAACACGCCGACGCTCGAGCTACAGACATCCCGAGGCTAAGTACCCCTAATCAACCATGTACCCCTGCAGCGCGCTAGAGCCAAGACGCGGCAGTAAGCGCGGAGGCTTTATCAACTCCATCACACTCACAGCCAATCACCATTCTGATTGCGCATCTGGTTCTTCACAGTATCGACAACAACAACTCATGGCTGTGGCAGCTGGCAGTGTGATGAAGCGCATGTACATGGATGTGGAGCACTCTTCGCGTCTACTCGTCCGCTCGTCATTCGCCTTCTCCGATTAGACGTCGACCGCCTTGTGAAGCTCATCCAATCCGAACCACTCATGGCATCGCAGGCTTGTGTTTGTTGGCCAGGCTATTCAATAGACCGACCCCACAGATACACCCATGCAGCCTGTCACCCCCGTCACACTCCCGTCCATCGCGAGGCTGAAACTCTTTCGGTTGGTTTGTTGCTTGCTCGTCCTCATCACGCCCGCCGCCCTCTGCTGATATAAAATCAAGCACGAACTGCATCCCATCGCGCGGCATCTCCAGCCTGATCCAGATCTCCGTGTAACGGCGATGCAGACAGTTACAGACTACTGCTGTTCCCCTGGGTCCTGGCGCTTGAAGTAGTACAAGTCGGCGCCGAATTGTGCATGATGCAGCAGCCAGAACAATCACGCCGCAACTGATTTCGATGTGGGAAGCAGAAAGACGTCGAATCGTTGAATCAGGCCAAGGATATGCCCGTCGTCCCGCTCCTTGGGCTAACAAATCCGTCGTGCCCGCAAGTGAAGCCGAACCTCACTCAGTGACATTTACTCTTCATTGGTTGATCCTTCTCCTAAACCTGCGTGATGGAACTCAAAACTGCTGGAATGTGCCGCATGGTGATTGACGCTCCATAGTGTCCGTTATACATACCACCGCCATATGAAGGCCCGTCCGCCCTCCGCCCTCCGCCCTCCGCATCTAGCCTTGTTCTCAATCTCACAATACGTTGCAGCGCAATAATGTCGAGATAGATTCAGGATCCTTGGGAGTAGGAGCAACAAGTTTCCCCAGTGATTTTTTGATAAGCTTGATCCCTCAAGGTCCATATCATATTCTTGCGACCTCCAATCCGGGATATACACAGCGTCGCATCTGGCCCAGCGTCACCGTTCCCAGGAAACCAGTAGTCATGTTTGGCTACGTTGCACTCACCACCATGGCGTTCGCCTGGCGGACATATGCTCAAAGCTCAAGGTACGTCTAACGCGATCGTCAATACTTGCGCAGTCGTTTCCCATCTGGTCAAGTCAAAGCTCAACATCTTACACAATAAACAGTGAAAGTCCAAGCACCTTCAGCCCGAGCAGCGAAAGCCCAAGCGGTGCCTTCCCCACATCGACCGTATACTTCGCACCTGTAACCATCACCAACCCAGCATCATGCACAAAGACCAGCTTTGCATACATCGCCATGGAGTCTGTCACCGAGCATGAAGACGTTGCCGCGACCATGACTCCCTGGACGATTACGAGCTTTACAACGACCCCTGATATAGCAAACCCGACTCCTTTCATTCAAGTCGACGTCTTCCTGACCCAACAGCCGTTTTCCATCAGTCCGAATCCAGAAGAACTCGCATTTCAAAAGGCCTGCTACGATCCTCGCGCAACTATATGTCCATCGTCTTCACCCATTAGTGGGCCGCCCCATGTGGGCTGTATGAGTGCGTTCCCCGGTGGACAAGTCGCGAATCCGCCTCCCCCGGTGCCAAGTCAAGGTGCTGGTGCTGGTTCTGTACAGTCCTCACAGGTCGTTACACTATCAGGAGCTTTGATAGCTGGCTCGTTAGCGTTTCTTTTTGGCCTTTGAATGCGCACAGATACGGCGAGGAGGCTTTTGATGGTGGCGGATTGTGCCATGGCTTGAGTACGCAGTAATTCAGTCGGTTACCATTGATGGAAGGTTCAACGCAGACAACTCATTTAGGATACCCCTATCTTTCACGTGCTATAGCACGTCGTACCTTTTTGTTTATGCATTAGTCAGCTTCGTATCTCTTGTCGCAGCGTTATGCCGGGCATTGCTGTATTGAGGATTGAGCATTGATGAGATATTCAATACCGTGATGATACATCAAACGTGTTGTCACCTGAACTAGCTCTCGTATACCCACGATATTGGCGTGAGAGGCATCGTCTTGATCAACTTTCAATCGATGAATTCAGCATCAACCTTTACCTTGGAACTGAACTGGTGAATGATCGGACTCGACGAGGATTGATATTCTTGAAGAATGGAAACCATATCTGGATACGTATCTTATTACAGTGATGGCTCTTGGCACTACAAATTGCAAGCGAGAGCGTCATCCCACTCTGCACCCGCCCCGCCAAAACACTCGCGACATCAACAAATTCCGCAACCGAATCCCTTGAGCACTCGTAGGACTCAAGACACGCCCCTGTCATAGACCGAATCCTATGGAAACATCGTAGATCGATAAGTCCCTTAAAGCCGCCATGTCCCTCTCTTCCCTCGCGGCGCTCCTCTCCAAAACCAAACTTGATGATCCTGAAGACGTCCTGCGCGCCGCAAACGAGGCCCTCAAGAAGAACAGGACGAACCCCGAAGCACTGCATGTCAAAGCAATCGCACTGCTAAAGCTTGACCGTTTTGAAGACGCTCTCAATGTGTTCGAAGATGGCGGGAACAAATTGCAAGAGACGGCTGCTCTGGGCTACAGCTATGCCCTGTACAAAGCCATGGAGCTTGAAAAAGCCGAGGAGGTAGCATCAAAGGCAGAACAGAGTAGAGGAATCAGCCATGTACTTGCACAAACATTATACCGAGCCGAGAAGTTTGATCAGTCGGCGAAGCTCTATAGTCAGTTGTCATCACAAGGGCCAGAGCAAGAGGAAGAGGAGAACGACCTACGCATCAACAGTGGTGCTGTCGATGCGCAATTAGAATGGCAAGGAAATGGGAGTCTCGTCAAGAAGAAGAAGCCGGACAGGGTTGACATGGAGGCGTTTGAAACTGCATTTAATGCTGCTTGCGGGAGTGTCGCGCGGGGAGAACTGGCCCAGGCAGAGATACTACTGAAACGAGCAGAAGGTTTGTGAGGAATGAGTAGCTACGATGATAAGCTAATGAAGATAGATCTCTGTAATTCCTTAGACGATTTGACAGATGAGGAGAAGAAAGCTGAAACTCTACCCATCAATGTTCAGCAGCTATATGTTTTCTCGATGCAGGGTAAAACGGATGCCGCTGAAAAGCTATCTGCTAGATTGGATATTAATCAGTCAGTTATCTTGAGACCCTGCCTATTCAACAGCCGTACTGACAATGGCAGGATTCCCGACCTATCGACCCGACGCATTGCACAGCTGAGTTCATTATCTTCAGCAAAAGAGACCTCAAATCCCTACCTGATGCATCGTCTGACACATGCCGCACCATCCACACCAAAGAGCGATGAACCATTCCGCTTCCAGTCCTCTATATTGCGCCAGAATACCCATGTTTTAGATTTGCTTGCGTTGAAGTACAGCGGAGTCGCGAACTCGACGTCATCCTACATTGCAAAGAATGCTGACGCCTCGCCGACATCTACCAGTCCGTTCTCAGTCATCAACGCTGCTGCACATGCTCAGAACCAGACTGGAAAGGCGGCGATAAAAGTATTGGTGCCATTGCTAGAGAAGAGACCAAACGATGCCGGTCTCGTACTTGCCATTGTGCATCTATACCTTCTCACTAACAATCACGCTGCGGCAGTCCATCTCTTGGAAGGATTCTTCAAGAAACTCGAGCAATCCGAATCGTCCAAGGACCTAGATGTTCGATACTCGCCTGGGCTTATAGCAACCATAGTTTCGCTTTATGCCGCCCAAAGTCGCAAATCACACGGCCGAATAGAACTCGCCAAAGCAGCAAACCACTGGCGCACAAATTCTAAAGGCTCGCAACCGCCCGCATCACTCCTCCGCGCCGCCGGAATATCGCTCCTGGACTCAAACGACGAAGACGATCTCAACGAAGCCGGTGCTATCTTCACCGCCATCAATGCGCATGACCCATCCGATCAGGCTGCTGTCGCCGGGCTGATTGCAGCATATGCAACCTCCGACCCCTCGAAACTTACCGACTCTCAAATCGCCCTTCTCCCGCCTACTGCGCGCCTCATACAGAATATTGACGCTGCGGCCCTTGAAGACGCTGGCGTCGCTGTTCCACCACAGCCAGCCACAACTACAAGTAAGAAGCGGGCAGCGCCCGAAAAGGAGAAGCCCACAAAGCCGCACAAGATCCGGAAGACCCGTATGCCAAAGGACTATGTCGAGGGCAAAAAGGTCGATCCCGAGCGCTGGCTTCCGCTAAAGGATCGCAGCTATTACAGGCCCAAGGGACGCAAGGGAAAGAAGAAGGATGCAGGACTCACACAAGGCGGAGTCGTCGCAGAGGACAAACCCTCTGCGCCAGAAGTACAAAAGAGTGGTGGTGGTGGTGGCGGCGGAGGAGGTGCGCAAAACAAGAAAAAGAAGAAGGGCAAGGGCGGGAAGTGGTAGATTAAGTGGTAGAAGCTGTAGCTCTCTCTCTCTGTGGTGGAGAGCAAAGCATATTCTGCAATAAATATAAATGGACACGCCCCCCCCCGCATGTTCTCCTACGATTCCCGTAGCTTTCCTCCATGTGTTTCGTTGTGCTCGCTCATATCAAGGGACTGTCTCTCTCTCGTGTTTCTTGAATTTGTCTCTCCAGCTAACTACCAAACTATGCAAGTGCCGTCCTTGTTGTCGGTGACATGGGTGCGAGGCTGTGTCGATGACACTCCCCTTATTCCATAGCACGATCCTTCTCCTTATGTATTCTAGTATCATGTATTTTCTTGACCACCTCCATTAATCATGCATACAGGCCAGACAGATGGCTCGAGTGGTACCGAAGGTGCGTCTCTATGGAATCAGGTCGGCAAGGCGGGCAGACAGGCAGTATTATTATGTACTGTTGTTTTAGTTTTGTGTAATCCAATGGGCTTTTTGAGGTTTGGCTGGGGGTATAATTTTATGTTCATTATGCTGCATATGCAATCCGTGGTTTTTGAGATCCGGACAGGACCGTTTACACCTGGCTAGATAGATCGTGCCACAGTACCTGTGAACGATATGACTTTGCCAGAAAAAATATAGATAAAAAATGAGCCTGCCGTATCGTCGTTTGTGATGCTTATATGAAATGATCCCCACTGCTGCTCACGCCAGGGAGTATGCCGTACTCCTCTCCGTCTGCGCCCTTGCCATCCCGCTCGACCGTCTCCGCCGGAACCCGTAGCTTGCAATCGGTCTCCTCTGCGTCAGTCTCCGATTCTTCGACCATGACGACAGGGACAAATCAAGCGCCCTTTCCGGGCGTCCCGAAAGCGTGCGATGGAGGCGACGGATCAGGGCGCTTATTCTGTCGCCTTTGTATGCCAGGCCGAGAGCAAGCAAGACGGTGAGGAGCGTGATAGGTACGGCGGTGGCCCAGAAGATGGTCTGCGACCAGGTGATGTCGCGGATGTCTGTGGTGTTCATGCCGAAGAAGGAGGTGACGAAGGAGAGGGGGAGGAAGATGATTGTGACGGTGGTGAAGCTGGTGGAAACGAGTATGTTTAGCACGACAGATATTGAGAGACATGATGAACGGGGGTGGACGTGACATACACAAAGATGGCTTTCCCGTGATCTGCTTCGTGGATCTCGATGTTCTGCTTTGCGGTATCGCCGAGACTGAGCAGTTTCTCTTTCATGGCGTCGAGTTCCTGGTCTTTGTCGATCATGGATGTTATACCGGCGGCTAATTGGGCTTCCTCGAGGGGAAAGAGACTGGCGCGTGTATAGGTGGTTACGGGAACGGATGCTGGGTCTAGTGCTTTAAGCATTTTCATGTACATGTCCTTCTGCCATGCATTGACAACCATGAGGATCTCAACTTCTTCGTGAACATACTGGATGTCTCGAAGCAGGCGCTTCCCGGGGTTGGAATGGACTTGGTATTGCTGTCTTTGGCGTTAGCGATTCGACGTCTACAGATGATACTATGTATTGCAATGTAATCACTCACCAATCTGTCAGTGCAGTGCCAGTATATGTCCACATCTTCGAGGTCGTCAATCAGTGGTCGGACCCTAAGTTGCTCAATCATAGCAGCTAGTATGTACTCTGGACCAACACTGGCCAGACTGACCGTGGCGAGAGACCCGGAGTGCGCCATGATAGAAAAGTCCCTCTCTGCCTCAGAAAGTGCTATATCAATTTCTGTGAGGATACCCTGAACCTTCCGTATTGGCACGTCGGTCAGATCGTCCACCGTGTGCCCGATGCCAACAAAGCCAGGACTGTACTGCCATTGCTGGAAATGATGCTGTACACGTTCTACATATTTGTGGACCTTCAAAAGCGATCTCAGTTCCAGCTCAAATACATAGACTAATGATGGCGGAAGTCCATACTTGGCGGACTTTGTCTTGTCGCTATCAGCGACTCCGTTCCTGATGGCCTTGGCTCTTGCATAGAATCTTCGTCCGTGTTCCAGGAAAACCTGCAAGATCTTTGATATGGCGATTGTGGACAACTCTATTCGTAGCTGTTCTTCTGACCGAAGCCAGTTTCGGAGGGCATCTGGAGGAAGCATTGCAGTCTGTGCGCCGGCAGTAGGGACGAAATGCTGATACCATAGATGACGGAGGCCACTTCGCTCGTTGGCGTATATTCTTCCATTGGCACAGTCAGAGCACTCAGAGAGAGCTGGAGACGGCGCATTCAGTCCAAATTTCCCTAGAATCTCGGTTTCATTTTCGATGAAGCATACAATCCAGACTTCTCTTGCGGACTGGGCAGGCTCCTTGACATCGAGGATGCTGCAAAAATTACTTAGCAGACCCCAATACCTAGACATGACCTCGTGAATGTGGGACAGGGGTACGAAGAGACTAAAGAGATCTTTCGTTATATGCAGAAGATCCTTCTTCAGCAAAGCACGCTTCGCAGACTGATTGCCTGTTATATTATTCTGTATCTTGGACGACGCCGCATCATCGTCTAGTATCATTGGCGAAATGTTCGAAGTCTCATTGGGTTGCTGATCGCCATTCGGTGCGTCCAGCGATGTTTCGGACCCTTGAACCAACAAATCGGTATGGGAGTCTTCAAATTGCTCGAGAGACATCAACTGGACATCGTTGAAGATTTTTGCTCCCCGTCCATTTGCACACAAACGTTCACGCACACCTTTCAGAACGTACTCTAGACTGTCAAACTTTCTTAATATAGCAGCTTCGGCTGACTCGTCATTGGGGTCAGCTACATCCCCTGGATATGTGGCCCATGTAAAGAATGGTGGAACCTTAACGTGTACGGACTCGGACTCGGCATTCTGGTGCCCTCCAGTTCGTTCACGCAAGGAGGGTAAGGTAGGGGTCGCAACCTCTGTTTCTTCAAGCCAAGACGGATCCGCTGACTTGGGCTGCAATCTTGCTAGCTGTAACCGCAGCTCAGTTATGTCATCCTCTAGGGCCTGTGTTTCAGCTAAACTCGATGGGCCACTCTTTGAGTTTGAGCGCAGGTACTGGTCCTCCTGTAACCGAGCAAGATCTCCTTCGACTGTTTCAAGCTCACTTCGAACATCGTCCTTGTACGAACGTCGTGTATAGGCCGCAGAATTACGGATGCGTGGGCCCTGCGAAGCGGATACATATGACCGTTCTTCGTATCCAGGTGGTGTTGGGGCCCGGGGTAATCGATGATTGGCGATGTTGGGACGAGCCGCTCGTGATCTAGATTGGCTGTGGACGTAGGGAGCGGCCACTCTGTGGTCCCCGTAGGATGAATAGGGGGGAGAGTCTGGGGATCGTGACCGGTAACGGCTTCTATGTGGCAAGCTATATACATCATCATCGTAATATGGATAGTTATCTTGATACAGTGACCCGTAATGTCTTTTGGATGGTGATCGATACCAGTATTCGTTATGAAATGTATGGCCGTCTGGGTGTTTGTAATCTGTCGGGTCTGAAATAAATGGATTGTAGTCTGAAATGAATGTATTGACCGGACGACGACTGTCTGTGTGCGTTCTGCGTGTTCGGTCTATGTACGACGGACCTGTATTACTGTAGCGATCGCTCAGGTCTGCACCGTGATATGTAGCACCATCATCCCAGTCAGTCGGTCCAGGCCTGGGACTGTTACGACGCCTGCGACCTCGTGGCAACTCGTCATCAGAATCATTGTATATCGTCACCCCTGGAGGCTCAGGGACTCGTGATAGCCGCCTTCTTGGACGGTCGCGGTCATGTTGGGTGCGGTCGGTGTCATACCTGGGCCTCTCTTCCTCCGAATGAAAGCTCTGCGACCGTTTGCTAGAGCCAGATGCTTGACTCGAGCTCATGATAGGACGTGATTGTCGCTGTCTCCTACGACTCAGGTGTACATGATCCCTGTCATCTTCATCGGAGCTGAAGGAACCAATCGCTCGGCGATTGGGTCTCCGTCTTGACAATACTCCAGATCTGGTTGTGGTCGACTCGTTTGATGAGAGTCCTTCATATTCGCCGTCCGAAATAGAACTTGAAGCTATTGAGGGGCTACTGTATAATTCACGTACCCCATGGCGTAAGGGGTTGGTTCGACTGGTTCGGCCCCTGCGCTCGATACTAGATTCAGACGCAAAAGATTCTTGATCTTTGGAAGTGGCGACCGTCGGCCCATAAGTACTGGCCGTGGTGGGAATCTCGAACAGAATAGGTTCTGATCCAAGGTTTTCCGTGTATATCCTTGCCTCATCAGAATCATCATCGGAAACGTGTGCAGGGAGTGGTATCGTTTTCGGACGAACGACGGGTGAGGTCGAGGTAGATGATTGGACTGGGTTACTCCCAGTAGGATCCATGCTCTTTATCGCCCCATTAACCTGCGTTGTGGCCTGATCCTCTGGTTGGAGCTCATCTGGCTCTTCAAACATAGTTGAACTGGTATCCAGCACTCCTGTTTGTGGGTCGGAGGATGTGTAAGATTTAGGGACACTTGCCACATTCATCACCCAGTTGGCAGTCCAGTCACTACTATTGCTTGGTAATTCAGCCAGGCGAGAGGCCCGAAGGTCGCTAGGCTCTCCCATCTCGAAGGTCGCTTTCTCGTGGTCTGGCGACATATCTTGTGTATATAGAACAGTGTGAGTATCAAAGCGTACTCGCCCTGAATCTTGTTTCTTGACGTTCGATCGTCGATCGACTTTCGTGCCTGTCTTCAAGATGCCACCCGCCCTCACTGGACCTGTGCCATACGTTACATCTTCATACTCCTTGGTCGGACGAGGTTCGCTATGACTCCTTTTGGCATGTTGAGGTAGACCATCAACAAGGATGAGAGGAGGTCTCCTGGGCTCTGCGCCCAACAGCTCTATGTGACCGTCGGATGCTATTTCCCAAATGCGATTCTCTATGGGACCCACAGTACTGGGATCTGATTGTTCAGTGGAAATGTCGTGTTCCACGTCGCTTGCATCGACCCCGGTGTGCATAGCTCCTTTTGGCGTGGGAATGTGTTTTTCAGCCGAGCTACTGGGCGCATTCAGGACTGTGGAGCGCATCGGCTCAACGATATCGTCTGCGCTGCCCAGGTCTGCTGCACGTATGTATACGAGGCTGGGAGATTTTGGACGGCTAGCCTGTATTCGTGTTTGGTCATTGATGAGTATTCCCCTCAGACTTGTCTTTGCTTGTCTTGGCAAGACGACTTTAGCATCCATTTCAGTGACGTCCGAAACGCTACTTCTAGCAGCCTTGGCGTTAATACCTGGAGGGTTCAAAGATTCGTGACCCGCTGATGTCTGTCCGATCCTGGGTCGATAGCGGACTAGTGCAAGATTTCTGGGTGTGATCTCATACTTACCGCGTGGGTAGCGGCTGGAACGCCCTCTACTCACTGAGGGAGCCATACTTGCCATCGAGGACTGCAGACTTCGTGACGAGCTCTTCGGTGATTGTCTTGAGCGACTAGAGGCCCGACTGCCATGCCACTGAATTGCATCCGCGCGCTGTGCAGCATTCTTATACGCGAGATCTGGTCGTGATCGTTTACGAGCGAGGACGAGAGACATATGAAGATCCTGCTCGCCTTCGGATGGTTCTACCAGGGAGGAATGAGCATGATCTTCATCGCGCGGTAGGATGTCGACTTCGAGCATGGCCCCTTTATGTGTCTGGATGAGCTCTAGCCAGCGAGAACTAGTAAAGGCCGTGCCATCTCCAAAACATATATCACACTCGTCGAGAGATATGCCAGCACTAGCTAGGCATTTTGAAACGAGTAGATGCTCTATGTCCTAGGTGCAATCAGTATTTGTCAAGCTTTGAAGCTACGCGACTTACGAAAAAGGTTGGTCTTGGCCGCAATGGCACCGAGTGTAGACGCTGTAAAGGGTCTTTGATCCGAAGCACGGTAGGACCTCCTCCAGCATATTCACCAGTAATCCTAACCAGTCGATTTCCGAGGATTTCATTGACTGAATCTGGCGAGCAGGTGATCAAGAACTCTATGTCGTAATTAGCGTCTGTATTCATATTGGGCGATGCGTTCTAAATGTACCAGAGCCTAGCAGTAGGGACCACAACTGAGGCACGTGTATGATCTTGTGACCAGCGTTACTGAAGAACTTTCCCAGTGCTTGCTTTCTGTCACGCTCACAAGTTGACTCGTACTGGTAGAATGCCTCTAGTAGAGTACGCATTCGATGCCTGCGATCTTGGTGACGCTTCACCGGAGAAGCAGCGGAAGTAGAGAGATATGGGAAAGAAGAGAAGGTCGCAGATGTAGATTCTGACGCAATTTGATCAGCATGCTGTAGTCTGAACTGCTTTACAGTCCCTGGTTCCACCTGTAGCGAGTTGCCAGACTTGATCAGGCTGTTTTCACGAATGTGGTCAAAAAGCGCGATGCAAAGATCCAGCAAGTCCCCTGAGATACCGGGAGAATTGAGAGCGAACTTTTCAAACTCTTCAAGGTCCATCGGGTTACTCTGCATGTGTCTGTGTGGATTAGTTGAGACAAGGGACTGTCGAGACTGCTATACTCACAACCAGCGAAACTGTGGATTCCCTGATAGTAAAGGCTCCGGCGTTTCCGAAAGACAGTGCAGTTCAACGGTGTGGGCCCGGTTAAGGTCGATGATACGCTTTGAGACGAGAACATTCGTCGCCTCTTGAACGCCCGACTCAGTCTCGTTTCTGGCCTTTGGCCAGCAACATCCCTCTGTGGAATAGCTTCGGATTCCATAAGGGCTCTTTGCGACTTCGAAAAAGATTCGCTGTTTGCTGCTGATGTTGAGAGGGTCCGGCTTGAGCCGCGAGAGACGTCTTTTGGGCCCTAGATCTGACTTGTACTCGATTCCGTTGACTCGTGGATTAGTCCTGGATGAGGGCTCATATGCTTGAGGACGTGGTTGATATGCGGCACCATTGTTCGACCATGACTGGGAGTGGTCATCAAAGTTGGTGGTGATTGATGAAGCACTTCTAGACAGAGGCGTAGACGAGGCTGGCGACATGGCAACCTTCCGGGCCATTACATCTTATGGGTGGTTCTTGACCCGTATTTGGTATTTGGTTCAGCAGAGAAATCCTATATCGCCAGTGGCAAGAGTGCAGCCTAGCTCTGCGCGTGAGTTACGGCGCAGGCCTGGTAGGAAAGCTGCTGACGAACACCGAACGAACGGCGTGGCAGTGCTGAGTTCATGTCATCTCAATCGAAAAGAAGCTGAGGCTGAAAATGTGATGAAATAGGACCCATGCCATGCAGTGCGGCGCTTCAGCCTGCTCATGGGACATGATGGATCTGAGCTGACAAAGTCCATAGCCTGATGATCCTCAGCCAAGTCCATGATCATTATCGAGATGGGTGTTCGAGAACATCCTGTCTCACAGCAGTGGTAAGCGCCGCACTGGGATCTGGAGTCGCTTTTCCGAGGGACTTGGCCAGAGGCACTTGGCCATATCAGATACCAGAAGGGTCCGTTAGAGCGGCGACATGTATGCCTGAGGCACCAGCGACTTGGGGGTGCGGCCTCAGACTTTTCCTTGCGGACACGCGAATTACCGACTGCCAAGCCGCTGACACATCAAGATGACACTGTAACATGCCAACCACCCTTCGACTCACTCCGTAGATTTATCTCCATCCACAACGCACAAGACAGTCTCCGTCATGGCCCTCCAGTTCTTGGACGAAGTGAACCGGCGTCTTCATCGACCGCAGCAGCGGAAGAGTCGTCTCGCCCCGTACTTTGACGCCCACTACGAGTTTCAGACGCTCTACAAGTCGCCATCCGCCTCCCGGTCCCCGTCACCGGAACTGAGCCGGACCCCGCGATCAACGTGGTCAGCGGGCATCTCTCGAAAGCGATCATGGTCGTCGGTGGAGAGCGTTAGCGAAGCATCGTCTACGAGTCTGGACGTGAAGAGGCGGCGGATCAACCCAACGACGCGCAAACAACACCTGCCCACCTCGCGTTACATGAGGCATGTCAATAAGCATACAAGCCTTCAGCATACTGGTGAGTCTTTCGAAGTCGTGACGGAGCCCGCAGCTAAGTGTTTTACAGGTGATCGAGCCTTGCGGTCTTGTCTGCCGAGCAGTACTCGTCGGGAAAAGACTGGTCGATCCGTCATTTCCACCCCGCGATACCTCAAACGGTCTCAACATTCCTCACTCGAGGATACCCGGCTTGGCAAACTTCGAATGCCCACGAAGGTGACCAAAAAGGCGAAAAAGAAGAGCACCGATCATGGTAGCCTGCGGAGCAACGTCCGCTATTCTCTCCGCCATATGCCTGCACGGCTGAACAAGGCCGTCTGGCGTGCTCTGGACGCTACTTGAAGTTTGGGGTGTATGGGTTTAATCATTTCATAAGATGTCCTAAGGCGGTGGGCGTGCCTTGGCCTTGCCAGATGCTTCGGACAGAAACACGACCGGGTCGGATAAAGGCTCTACTCGGCCGCACATGCGTGGGGATTTCGCTACGGCAGCAGGCAAACTGCTCAAGCGTGCTGCATGCCAGTTGCCCGGAATCAGGAATCATAAACAATTCGCGCAGACCAGACCGCTCTGCCGACGAACGCAAGCTGTCTGGTCATTCCACCCTGAAGGTTTACAAAACAACAACTCAGCCGTTTCTGTGACAAGCCAAACGATGCGACCAAAAGAAACCCAACACAACAAAAGCTACACATACACCAATATGTGCAAGCTAGTCGCAGAGGTACAGGTCTTCAACGCATCAGACGGTATAGTAGAAAGGACGAAGGACACAGGTCACATAGGGCGGGCGGGTACAAAGGACGAGACTCGTCTTGGCTTATAGTAGTATAAACCCTCGAAATATCACTACTTCAAGCACCCCGAATTAAACCATATACAACCGTTCATGCTGCAGTCGTAATAACTAGCCCCGCAGTCAAAACCCTACCCAAGTGAGTTTGTGCTCGGATACGAGGTCTCGCATGCACATTCATATACATATACATACATCTACACAAAACCCACGTCCTGAATCCGACATCTCGCCACACGCATTCTTCCTAAATCTTGCCAGCGCCGCCAAAGCCACCATTCTACACGCATCTGCTCGTTACCCTATTACTAGCGTCACATGCGTGTGTCGTAGTGGGCCCGTTTGTCGTTCCATCCGTCCATTAGTTCTTCTAGCGCAAGCATCCCTTCTACGTCGTCGTGATGGATTCTGCAATAATGGTCGTAATGCTAGCTGTAGAGTTGCGTAGTACTATCTTCACTATGATTTTGATTTTGATTATGTTTATGCTTATGCTTATGCTTATGCTTATGCTTATGCTTAGGAGGACAGGATAGGATAGGAGAGGAGAGAAGGACGATGGCTCATCCGTAGCATGGGTGTCTGTGTATATCCATCCACCCCAAACGAACAACCACAACAACAAACCAGTCCCTCATCCCAATCACTGAGTATCAAAGATAAAATCCCACCCTGCTAACCCTCCCAAATCCCACGCCCTAAAAACAGCAAGCCACCCCATCAACCCCCCCCTACTCCCCCCATCCTCCTCTCCCACAAACAAAACTCATACCCAACGCCCTCCCACACACCCTTGCCATCCCCCACTTCCTCGCCGATGTATTCCTCCAGCTCCGCGACGCTTTTGCGCACCCAGGTGTCCTTGTCCCCTTCTTTCTCACCCCCCTCACCCCTGTTATCCCCCTTATATCCCTCTTTCTCCCCCTCTTTCTCACCCTCTTTACCCCCCGCACCATCACCACCCCCACGCAGAATACCAGGAAACCAAACATCAACGTCAAACTCCCGCAGCACGCGCGTCTGCAGCACACGCGTCGTCTGGGGCAGCTTGAGCGCTTCGGCGTAGATGCTTGCGCCGCCGATGATGTAGATTCTGGCCTGGGGGTGGTTTGGGGTGGTTGTGGTTGTGGTTGTGTTTTCCGTTGTGTCTGTGGTGTTTGGGGCGTTAGAAGGGGTATTTGGGGTGTCTATGGTTGTGTTTGCGGAGTTTAAAGGGGCAGGGAGTCGGAACTGCGGATAGAGCCGCTGCAAGAGGGCGAGGGCGGAGGGCAGGCTTGGGGCTGTGTGGACTTTTTCGGCGGCTTTTGCGTCTTCGTCTTGTACATCAGGCTTGGTAGAGGCAGAGGAAGTAACACCACTCCCACCCCCCCGCGTAACAACAACATTAACCCTCCCCTTCAACGGGCGGAACCGGGGCGGGATGCTATCCCACGTCTTGCGGCCCATGATGACTGCGTTTTGGATGCTTCCTTCTTTTCCCCCTCCTCCCGTAACCCCTCCTTCTCCCGTACCGCCACTCGCACCATCCACCCCACCCACATCATTGTTACTCTTGGTATTGTTGTTGGTATGAGCAGACACAGGCACCCGCCTCGTGACGCGCGCGAAAAAGGCCATGTCGGGCCGGAGCGGCGGCCAGGGGAGGGCGCCGCGCAGGCCGATGCCGAGGGAGGGGGTTGTGGCTACTATGAGGGTTAGGGGGGGGGTTTGGGGGGTTGTTGTTGGGGTTGTGGTGGTGGAGGTCGAGGTTGATATTGCGGACATGGCGGATGCTGCTGAAGCGGTGGTGGTGGATGGGATTGTTGACATGACGGTTATGGTGCGGAGCATGGGTTTGAGGTTTGAGTTTGGAGTGTTGGATGCGTTGAAGATACAGAGGTTATGAGAGTGAGGGCACGTATAATTCGACGTCTGACGTGCAGGTTGATGCTCCAAACAGACATCCAATAGTGGGGTCCCGCGACGCGACGCGAACACAACCACCAGAAGAAAAAGTGCATCCCAATATCGCGTGCGGCCGTGCTGAGATATACACACCCCACCCCACCCCACCTGACCACCCCACCCAGCACCCAACCTCACCACCCGGCACCCCCACACCCACGCGACACTAGACACCCCCATGCGACACTGTACACCCCCACGCGACACTTCCCCCCACGGAACCAACCCGGAAAAACAGACCCATCTCAACAACCCCGAAACCCCGGAAACCCCCGAAGCCCCGGAAACCCCGGAACCCCCGGAACCCCCGGAAACCCCGGAAAACGCAGCAAGCTAGCAGTCCGCCCCGCTTCCAACTTCCAACCCACAACCCACCCCTACCATCGCAAACACACGTCCCCCCCCCAAAAAAAAACAATCGTCACGAGTGAGTGAGTGAGTGAGTGAGTGCTGCTGAATTTCCTTTTGCGGCGTGTTTGGGCTGAGGGACTGTTGCGCGCGCACGCAGGTCAGGACCGAACGCACGTCAGGACCGAACACACGTCAGGACCGAACACGCCGCAGCAGACATGGTATACGAGATAGTGCCAGAAGAAGAGAAATACGCGACGCGGGTATATATACATACACACACACACATAACCACAAAGTACATGACCACATATACACAACCACACACACACAACCACTCAACCCCTTCGTACACCCCCGTATACACCCCCGTATACACCCCGTACGCCCCATAGATCCCAGAGTCAGGTGTTTGGTATATCCATCCATCCATCCATCCATCCATCCAACAAACACCACACAACTCTCAACAAAACACGGGGTACTCTCCCTCCTGAGTCTTGATCCGAGCCCGCCCAGCGCAGTCCAATCCGCCCAGTCCAGAAGTCTAGACGTCCCCTCAAAAGGCCACACTACAAATCAAACCACGCAATCCAACCCAACCCAACCCAACCCAACCCAACCCAACCCATCCTATCCTAATCCTCCGAAACACCACGCTGACTCCTGCGCTTCTTCTTCGGCGGTTGCGGTAGGGGCTGCGGCTGTGGCTGTGGGTGCGGAGGGAGTGGGAGTGGGAGTGCAGACTCCGGCTGCGTGTCTCCTTGTCCTCCATCTTGCTTCTCTACTGCAGGCGACCGTGTCACCTCCTCTTCCTCCTCTGCACCCTCCGCACTCACGGCACCCTCCGCACCCACCACCGCCGCCTCCTCCCCAACATCCCCCAACGCACCCAGAATGCGATCCCGGGCCTCCCGCGCCGTCATGCGCGCCCGGGGATCCACACGCAGCATCGCCCTGCAACACGCCGCCGCAACATCATCGTCATCGTCATCACCACCAACACCACTCCCACCACGCCCATCAAGCCCAATCCCACCACTCCCAACCCCACCACCATCACCCCCCTCCCTCCTCCACTCCCAAAACACCCTCAGCCCCTCCCCAGGCCACACCCTCCGCACAACCCTCGGCCCCCCCAACACCTCCACGCCCACCAGCCCACAAGCCCAATAATCCACCTCGGCACCATGGAACCCGCCCTCGACCTCCTCAGGCGCAAGATACGGCACGGTGCCCGGCCAATCATACAGAATCCGCTTCTCCGCGGCCACGGCGCAGCCGAAATCCGCGAGCATGGCGGCAGGCGGATCATAGCTGCGCACGAGCACATTATCGGGCTTGACGTCGCGGTGGGCGATGCCGTTGTCGTGGAGGAAGGCGACGGCGTCGAGGAGCTGGGCGAGGAAGACGGTGCGGGTGCGGGCGGGCACGGCGGCGGAGGCGTAGAGGGAGCGGAAGGTGGCGGTGAGTAAGGGGGAGAGGATGATGTAGTCGTCTGTGATGGAGCCGTGGGCATCGGGGCACCAGGAGGCGTCGAGGAGGGCGCGGATGCGGGCGATTTCGGCGCGGGAGCGGGACTTGTGGTGGCGGATTTCAAAGGGGGAGGCGAGGTGTGGGTGAGCGAGGGCGGAGATGCGGGTGGCCATTGCGATTTCGCGGTCGACGGCGGGGCGGTTGCGTGCGGATTTGAGGATCTGTTTTGCGGCGGCCGGGTGGCCGGTGCGGGCGTGGGTGACCATGTAGACGATGCCGAAGGTGCCGCGGGAGATGGTGTAGGAGACGCGCCAGTCGCCGAAGGTGGCGTCGTTTTCGCTCGGGGTTGGGGTGACGATGGGGTGATCGTCGGCGGCGTGGAAGCGGGCGAGGAAGGCTTGGAGTTCGACTTGGAATTGTTCTTCTTCGTCGGGTGGGCGCTGGACGTGCTCGAGGGTGAAGACGCATTCGCCGATCATGAGGGCGTTTTGGAAGGGGATGGTGCGGCGGTCGGCGCTGAACATTTCGCCGTTCAGCATCACCTTCTTGCCGCGCTTGTTGTCTGCGATGAGGAAGAAGCCGCCGGCGCCCTTGACCCAGTTGAGGCGGGCGTGCACGCCGGCGACGTTGTCGGTGCGACTGGGCGTCAGGAGCAGGTCGACGCCGAGGTTGGGCAGGTTGCGCCGGCCCTTGCCAATCACCCAGCCGACGTGTGGGAAGCGCGGGAGCTGGCTGAGGGAGAGCTCGTAGCAGGGCGTGACGGCGCCGTCGAAGGTCGTCGTGCCGATGAACTGCTGGTGGTAGGAGGCGACTTCGGATTCCGGGAGTTCAAGGGTGGCCTGGAGGGCACCGCGCGCCGCCGCGTTGAGCGGGATCAGCCGGGCGAACGTGTACGAGGAGAGTTGTTGTTGTTGTTGTTCATCGGCCTCGCCATCGCCGTCGCCGTCGCCCTCGGACTGCGGCGTGTTTGGCTCCGTCGTGCTCCCGCTCTCAATCGCAGCCGGCGCAGGCGACGTCGGAGGAGGACTAGCCGGCGCAGTCTGCAGTGGTACCGGCGGCAAAGCAGGAGAAGCAGCAGCAGCAGCAGCAGCAGAAGATTTCGACATGCTGCAGCAGGTAATACCGAGGTCGTCGACGCGAAATACTATATAGTACGAGTCAGATATCGCAGCATAAAATGAACATCCAACGGCCTAGACGCAAGCCATGAATAAGTAGCAAGTAGCAAGTAGCAAGTAGTAAGTAGCAAGTAAGTAGCAAGTAAGTAGCAAAAGCAGCAGATCATATAAAAAGACAAGAACAAAAAAAGAGCCCTGACGCATCCCTCACCCCGGGGCGGGCGGGCGATAGGGCCTCAGACGCCCCTCTGAACTTTTTGTGAAGTTCGCGATGCGCGTCCTTTCGTGTGGGAGTCGCGTAGAGTGGTGGTATCTTGAGATGTTGTAAGCAGACTTGGAGTTGGGAGGGGGTGCGCCTCGTCGAGCCTGGCCCCTAACCCGATTGATGTTAGCTGTGGCTGGAGAGTTGGGGTATGTAGCTTGGCGCTCGGGTTTTGAGGTTCAGGCAGCAACTTTTTAGTATGCCGTAGCAGATGTGCAGAAAGGGCCAAAACTCTGGTTTTGTGAGTTACCACGAGGCAGGCGCGAACGAGCGGCACAGAAACGCGACGGCAGTCTTGTATAGTATCTGTTTGATTTCTATGATATGAATTTTATAATCTTGAACTTTATCATCACTATCCAGAACACTGCAGTCTGTGGGTAGTTTTGGCACGAACGGTCGTAGCACACACTACTTACTCCACCGCCCATCCATTCCGGCAACGGCTATCTTAGCTACAAACCACAACACTTAGCACGAGCGGAGAATCTACCACTTCAAGACTGGGTGACACCGGTCGTACAGTAAATGTTTTCGAGTACAAGTAGTAAGCTACCAACTATCAGGAAAACGCATACACTGTTATGCTTGCGCAGACAAGAAAACGTAGATGTAAATCCAACTCCTCAGTACATCGTATTCAGCCTGCACCAGTTACGATGAATCACCATAGCGTTATCACCTGCCTCTTCTGGACTGCCGCCTCGGCAACCTGATTTCCAAGGTATCCATCCCTCCATAGCACAACGTCCTCGAGCGCGCCAGACGCCTAGTAACGCCAAGATATACAAGAATGACCGTGTCCAGAACGTAAAGGATATCGCGATCCGCTGCTGGTGTCCCGTGTGTGGAGCATGCCCAGGATGGTAGCGCCAATTCTCCGACATTATACGTGTCTTGCGGTAGAAGCATTGGTCACGTCCTTTGTGCATGCTGCTCTTCTTGAAGTGCGACAGCATTCGTCATTTACTCTGAGCCCGTGGTTTTCTTGCGCCAGACTTGGTATCTGGAAGCGAGAGAGTCCGTCCTATGACTTGTCGACCGTCGATTCCGCGAATCCTTCATGTCAAGAAAGGTAATTGTCTTTTTTTTTTTCTTTTGACTCGATCCGTTCCAGACCCTCACGTCTTGGGGTTGTCGCAAAAGTCCAGCTCGTCGGTGTCTCGGATGTCTCCAGAGCTGTCTGGTGGGGTCAACAGGTAGGTGCTGCTCTCCATGTCATCGACCCCTTGGCCGCCGTCAGGATGCTGCTCTGGACTGCCGAGGGATGGCGCGGCATCACCCCCCTTTTCAATCTCGCCACGGAGTAGCTTTTGCAGCCAGACAAAGTTGAGCACGACTTGGCGGTAATTGTCCCACCATCTGCTGCCAAAGAGGATGCCGCAGCGGCCCGTCTGCACGGCGTAGAAACGCTTCTGGGTGGCATTGACGGCGGCACCGACGCCGACAAGACTGATCCACAGATGGATGTAGGGCATGGTGGCCCATGCTTGGATGTCAAGATTCTTCAGCAGCTTGTGCAGCTCGGTGATGGGCTCGGCGTTGGCCGGGTCCGTAAGTGGGATCTCATGGACGACAGCGCGCAGGTAGACGGAGCCGGCAAGCCAGCACGCGCGAGCGATGCGAGCCATGACGGAAGCTCGCCTTTCCATGATGCCAACACTAGTACATGGCTCGGGAGGCAGGCGGATGGCGCCTCTGAGCGACGAAAGAGTGGCTCTCGTGCTCTCTTCAGACACCCTATGGTACTCCATGTAGAGCAGCTCGGTGGCGGTGAAGAGGTCGAAAAGCATCGTCTTGATGTCGGTGGTGAAGAGTTGGTGATCTTCAAGCACCTCGAGCGCTTCAGGCGAGCCTTGTTCGGCGTGTGAGGACGGCCATAGCAGGGGGCCACCAACAAAATAGGGCTCGCGCATGCCATCAGCGGCCTGGTGGAAAGTGCGCAGTTTGGGCGGGTCGACTGGGACGGAAAGGGGATCACGGTTTCGCTTTATGGAGTATATGGTTTCATAGCTGGGCGTGAATGTAAGTGAAAGACCAGAGGCGGTGGTTGACGTTGAATGCACACTTACCTCAGAGCGGAGCGAACGATGAATGGGCCGTAGGCAGGACTCTGTTCAGCCAGAGCGGCAGGACCACCCTTGCTCTTGACGTAGGCGAGGATGCCGTGGTAATGAGCCATGACGGCGCTCTCTGTTTCGGGAGTTCCATCACTGGCCAGTACCTGAAGAAAGCGCAGAGTGAGACCAAGGTCTGGGGGGAGCACGTGACGGGAGCACGACTCGACTTACCTCGTAGGTGAAAAAGGCGATGACGGACAGGATGGTAGTCTCCTCGACCTCGGAGGCTTTGATCTTCTTGCTGAGGGCGTTGAGGGCGAGTGCCTTGTACTTTAGCAGATCGGTGGTTTCGCGCTCGCGGTAGATGTCAAGCTTCTGGGTGGCGACCAGGGCGATGGAGGTGAGCCATGCGGGATTGGTGAAGGACTCCTGTTGCAGTTGACCAGCAAAGGGCGAATACTCGGACTCTATGCCGGGACTGGCGACGGAATAGAGGCCCATGACTGGAGGGCGCAAGTATGAGTGTATGTACAGTGGAAGACATAGCAAAGGGAGAGAGAGAGAGAGACTCACACTCGTAGTAGCGATTGAAGAACTGCATCATGCGTCGTCTGCTAAAGGGCATGGAGGTGAATTCGGCAGCGGTACCGGTAAGCTGGCCGCTAGGAGAGGAGCAGCAGGTGGGGGCAACGGCTACTACTGCTGCAGAGCTGGACGTTGCGGAGGTGGAGGCGGAGGTGTGGTCGGATTGTAGGAGGAGGTGTGGAGCAGTGCTGCTGGAGTGACGGTCATCGTCATGCTCCTCCCGACGGCGGATTTCCATCTCCACTTGCTCATCCTGATCCTCAGGGATTACTTTCTTCTTGCCCCTCGGGTTCCTCTTTGTCTTTGAGGTAAGCGGGCGGGCTTTGCGTGGTGGAGGTGGGTCTGGCTTATGCTGCTGCTGCTGCTGGGCCTTGTCGGAGCCGGCGTGCTGCAGCTGTTCTTGTTGTTGTTGCTGTTGCTGTTGCTGCTGCTCGAGGAGGGTGCGACGCTTCTTCATCTGTTCGCGGGTGACGTGCGAACGAACACTCTTCATGCTCGGGGCATCGAGGGTGGTGCCTGACTGGACGACAAACGAAAAGTTCCGCATGGTCGCGTCGAGACGTACAGGCAGGCAGGCAGACAGACAGGCAGACGATCAATGGTGAAGCAGAAGAAGACGAAGACGAAGATGGGGAGGGTAGAGAGGAGGCGAGAGGACTGGGGGGGTTGAGGCAGTGTTGAATGTAATGGATAGATTAATTTACCTTTTGGCACACACACACACACACACACAAACACACGCGCACACACACACGCACGCACGCACACACATAACCACCACCTCCTCCTCCTCCTCCGAGACACGCCTCGTGGAAGAAGAGCTTAGTCAAGGGTGCAACGGCCAAACGTAGACTTGCAGGGAGGAGGTGTGCGTACAGCAGCAGGGCATAGATGAGGATTATGGTGTGTAGGAGTGAGAGTGGTGCAGTTAGTTGTAGTAGTGTATGTAGTGCAGTAGGTACAGGTAGGTAATAGTACCCGGTACCTAGTCCAAGAGCAGAATTACGCTTTGCTGGCGTTTATCTAGCCTGCTCTCTTTGCCAGGATGTAATGATTAATAGATCAAACAAACCGTTTTGCCGTAGAAGGTCGAGAAGGCTTGGGAGAACAGGGTGTCAGACAGTAATTAGTGAATTAGTGTAGTGTCTGTCTTTAATTAGTGCGCGCCATTTACCCGGCCGCATGTAGGGTCGCTGCCCTTGAGCCTTGAGGACTGCACTCCACTGCAGGTCAAGCCGCGCAAGGCTACGGTAGGTCCGTCGGTAGGTAGGTAGGTAGGTATTAGGCAAACCTGTAACCGTCCTGGCCAGCATGCACCAGCTAATTAATTAATTAATTACCATCTAATAATCATCTCCAAGAAAGTAAAAAGAGCCCTTACTTTTATCACTCTTTTACTTTGCAGCCAATCATCCTATCTCTAGCCCGTGCCGTCCAATCATTGTCTTGTTCTTGTGTGTGCTACCTGACCTGCCTACGCGCCCTGCCACGCCTTGTGCTGTGCCCTAACATCCATCTATGCATGCATGTATGTACACTGCTGGCCTACACTACCCTACTCCCACCACTACTAATTACTACCACCACTACTACCACCAACCACCACCACTACCCCGTCCCTTTATCCACTGCCCCACAAACTCTACCACTGACTCATACAACAGCCAACACATCGCATCGTTCCACCTCTCCACGTGAGAAGTAATAATAGTATTAATTGCTAGTATATAATAATTAGCCATGATCATCTACAGTATGTACAAAGCTAGGCTGGCCCACCACCCCAAGAACCACGCCTCCACGCCTCCACACGCCCTCCAGATGAATATTATATCCCGGTCCCGCATCACGCACGCACGCACTCGTCACATATCACCACCACCAGCAACAAGGATCTACGTCGTCGCAAAGAAGCGATCGGCATTCGTCTAGAAGAAACGAGCGATCTCATCATGCCTTTGCTATGCCTTTGCTATGCCGCTTTCACTCCGACTTCACTCCGACTGAAGGGTCCTCTCCCCTTACCCCTCCAATCCCAGCACAATGAGCTGTTTGTTTGTCTGTGTCGTGGTAGGTATGTACTACTAATTAGTTTAGTGTACTTCCCTTCCTCTGTCTCTGCATCCTCTCCATTGTGCATGGAAACGCAGTCTGCCGTCTCCTGTCTGCGGCCTCGAGGCGGCGTTGCACCTGGAACATATTTACACGCAACACAACACACATACATCAACAGCATTAGGTACTGTCGAACATGGAACATGGAACATGGAACATGCACTTCCCAACTCCTTCCGCTCGTGCGTATAATTTAATATTTTCTATTAGTCTGTGCTGTCTTGCTCTGCTCTGCTCTGCTCTGCTCTGCTCTGCTCTGCTCTGCTCTGCTCTGCTCTGCTCTGCTCTGCTCTGCTCTGCTCTGCTCTGCTCTGCTCCGGTCTGTGCATGCATACCCGTCTTTTCATCCTCCATCTACCGGCATATTATCGTGCTTTCTTTGTTCTTTTTGTTGTCGTCGTTGTTCTCGCCAAGCGTATTCTTTCCCGCGCGATGCCTTGGGTGTGGGGTCCCCGATACTTCGATCTTCGTGTGTCTCTGTCGAGGCAAGTCGTCGCTGCCCTTGTCCACACACCACACACCTATATCTAACTAACCCTCTGTCTCTCCCCCGCCCGCCTGGAACGAGGAATGGCTAGCTGGCTAGCTAGCTAATTAGCTAGACAATGGAGGAACCGTCTCGAATCGGATTGGAATGGAATGGAATGACTGATCATCATCGTCGTCGTCGTCAACGTCCAAGACAGGCATCTATCGCGAACTGATGGTGCTTGCAAGTACCCTTTTCTGCTGCTGCTCTCTCCACTGGCTGTTGGATGGAGGTCAATCGTGTATCCTGACTTGGGGGTGCTCCTGCTGGCACTTGTCGTGCTGGTTCCTTCCCTTTACCATCCATAATAGATCATAGCTACCACCATCGCCATCATCGTCGTCGTCCATGTTGCCATTAGTGCCCGTATCCCCATCCATCCAGCAGCTTCCCATATCTCGTGCATCCAGATCTCATGCATCCATTGAAGCACACATAACACCTCTACCTCCCAAGCGCCGGATCAATATTCCCTCCATCCACCATCATCTGCTGCTGCTGCTGCTCCTCTTCGCCATCCTCTCCCGACGACACGCCATCTTGTTCTTGTTGTTGTTCTTGTCCATGCAAACCGCCCTGTGCGCCCATCAACGCTGGATGCTGCTGCTGCTGCTGCTGCTGCTCCTGAAGCATCGCCTCCGCAACAGAAACAGAACCAGAAACAGAAACAGAAACAGAAACAGAGCCATCCAAGCCTACAGCCCCGTCCATGTTGACTCCCCCACCTCCATACTCCTCCTGAGCCTCCCGATGATATTGACGATGTTGACGACGACGATGATGATCCGCCACCAAACCACACACCCCCTCATCCCGCCGATCCTGCCCAGCACCAGCACCACCAAACACCACCCCCGCATCCCCATCCCCATCATCATCACCACCACCACCCCCAACCTTCCCCCCCTCACCAGCACAACCACCCTTCCTCGGCCTCCCCGACCGCGGCGCATCAACAACAAACTCCTTGCGCACACACATCGACCGCGCAGGATCAAACCCACGCTCCCGCGCCCGCTTAAACAAATCCTGCACCCCACGCGCCGAAATGCCCGTCTGCGCCGTAATCGCCGCATTGGAGAAGCCGTTGATCTTGAGCGTCAGGGCCTGGGCGCGCGTGGTGATGTCGTAGGAGGGGGCCATGATGCTTGTTCGTCATTGTTTTGGTTTTTAGGGGAAGGGTCTTTTTTTGGAAGTTTACAGGTTGATTAGCTAGTTAGCCTGTTTGATTAGGTGGGTAAATGTTTTAGAGTGTGAAGAGCGGGTCCGGGTCGGGTCGGGGTCACGTGGTGGGCTTTGCTCCGGGCAGGAAGCAGGCAGATTGGTAGGCGCCGTAGGTACAGTGATACTGTACAGTACAGTACAGTGCAGCACAGGTACCTAGTCATCACTCTACACATCAAGTAAATACTTTAACAATCACTGTAACTGTCAGGCACGCACACAGGCACGCACGCAGGTCGTCGCTCATTCCCAACGTACGTAGAAACCAAGCAAATGTCAACTTTAAGAAACCACCGGGTCGTCTGGCTTCAAAGGAACAAAACAACCCGCTTTCCCTTTCCCTTCTTCCCTCCTCCTCCCTCGACCTCCCCCACTCGCGGAGAGACAAAAATGCCAGCATGCAAAAAAGAAACAAACAACAAACGGGCTTTGGAAAGACTAGATATGTAGACATACGCAAGTCCATATAGCACATTATTGTGCCCCCGAAAAAAAAACTTAACACCACGCAATTTTTTTAAAGCCAGCCAAGTCAGCGCCGCGAACTCTGCATCTCACCGTACCGGCCGCGCTCGCGCGTCGTGTCGTACGCCTGCAGCACGCGAGCCTGCGACTCGTCCGTCTGCGAAAAGGCATAGCCGCGTTGCTTGCGCATGCGCTGCACCTGGCGGACCTTGCGGATGGCTTTTTGGAATTGCTCCATTCTGCATTGTTGTCGATGGACTGGTTAGCTGGCTACTTCAAAGGCAAACAATGGGATACATGAATGCATGGCAACGACTGACCTGGGTCGGTAATCCTGGATGTTGTATTTCTGAATCTCTTGCACGTGGTGGTAGGACTGTGGGTAGTACATGCGTTTGGCACTGTTGTGTGTTGTTAGGTATGCACCACGAGTACGGAGAGGTGCCGACTTACTATTTCCACGCGTAGTCTCGCAGCAGACAGAGCACGGGCAGGACCACGATCAGGCCCCAGTAGACCGGCGTGCTGAAGAGCACCGGAATCACACCGTGCCACTCCTCGCTGAACGGAATCATCGGCGCCACCGTCGCGTAGATGGGCCATAGCACCATCCAGATGATGAAACTGCCGGGAATCGCGATGAGCGTGTACTTTGTCCACGTGTTGACGACCAGCGCTGCTTTGCCGAGGACGGTGAGCAGGGCTGCCGTGTAGAGCGCTCCGCCCCAGACCCAATGCCCTGCCACACGGCCGTCGCCCATCGGCAGATCCCACAGCCAGATTGCTTGCCCGACAAAGTAGATGATGAGCGAATGATAGAAGCCATTTGCCATCCAGGACCAGAAGCTGTGCATCTTGAAAAACGTGCCCTTTTGCGTGAGTTGATAGAGCTGTGGATATCTGTCCAGCAGTCGGGCAGACACGAACTGGTCAAAGATACCCAGTGCGAACGGGGGGAGGAAACTGAAGAAGACGTTGTAAAAGGACAGGATCCACGACTCGTAGATGACCTGTCCAGAGAATGCGTTCTGGAAGGAGTACCAGAATTGTGTCATGAAAAGCACAACGTTCTTGTAAAACGAAAACAGAATCACTCGGCTGATGCGCTGGTTGCTCCACGCACCGTGCACGAGCAGCAGTTTGCGGAGATATCGAAACTGCCCAATGGCCACGTCGGCGCTACGCGCTGCTTGAAGACCCTCCATACCACTGATACCGACACCGACATGCGCGGCTTGGATCATAGACACGTCGTTGGCACCATCGCCAATCGCGAGCAGAATGGCTTTCAGGTGCCGCTTGACCAGCTTCACAACAAGAGCCTTCTGCAGGGGCGAGACGCGGCAACAGATGACTGCCTTGCACATGACGGCCAGGTCCAAGAACATCTTCTCCATATCACGTTCCAGGGCGTACGTCAAGGACTTGCCATCGATGACAAGCGCCAGGACGTCCATCTCGGCACCACCCATGTTCTGAGATTGTATAGCCTTCAGTTTCTTCGAAATGTTGTCCCTCGTGGCTTCTGCAGTCTCCTCGTTGATGATCAGTAGCGTCATGTCCTCACTGACCAATTTACAACTCATGCCGATGTTGATGGCGGTCTCTTGTCGATCGCCGGTCAGCACCCAGACTTTGATCCCGGCGTTCTGGAGTGTGTGGATGGTGTCCGGCACACCTTCTTGCAACTTGTCCTCAATTGCAGTTGCACCCAGAAGGGTGAGGTCGTGTTCGATGAGCTCGGCGGCCTTGTCCAGCTCCTCTGCCCTGTTACCACTGACGGTAGTCTGGGCAGTGTTGAAGACCCTGTGCCATTCCCTGTATTCGTCCTCGGGCACCTCGCGCATCGCAAGACACAGTGTGCGCAGACCGTCCGCGGCGTATTCTTCTAGGTGCTGCAACGTTGTTTCCACAATTGAATTATCCTTTGATAGACGCTCAAGAATGACCGTATCGGCTCCCTTGCAGTACACGCGAATCTTGCCATCGGGACATCTGAAGATAGTCGACATTCTCTTCCGTGTCGAGTTGAATTCGCAAACAGCGAGAAGCTCGTATTCTTGCTCTCTTCCATCCGCAGTAATGGTTACAGCACGAGGCTTGCGAGCGATAAACCTGTATCCAAGTTGAACAGCGCCTTCTACTAGAGCACCCTCGTCTGGAGACGCTGCCTGGTACTTGATCGTGTCTTTCTCCTCATTTCTTTCGGGGATGACCGTGTGACAGGTGGCGAGTAAGGTTAGAAATTGGTTGATGAGCTCCCTACTTGGGTGGTCTCGCTTATTCTCCTGCAACTTCTTAAAGTCGTGGATACCAATCTCGACGCCGTCTTCCATTGTGGCTCTCCTGTCTTCTGGAATGTCTTCACCGTATTGAATCCCGCCAATTGTGCACTGTCTAAACTCCATTTGATTACAGGTCAATGTGCCCGTCTTATCCGAGAAGATGTATTCAATCTGCCCGAGCTCTTCTACCAGGGAAGACGTTCGACAATTCGCCGCAGTATTGGTTTTCTCGTAGAACATGTCCAAATCAGAGCTAATGAGGCCAGCCAGGTAGAGCTTGACAATCTCAATCGTAACGAACAAGGATAGTGGGACCAAGTTGGCGTAAAGCACCCAGTATGTGAATATGTCGAGGAAGAATTGCTTAACTTGGCCAGTGACTGTGGTCGGTTGATAGTTCAGGTATTCGAGCTTCTCAAACCCAGTGCTGCGCACTATAATGTCTCCGATAGTACTGATGATACTCAGTGTGATCAGAACCACACCAAGCATAAGGACCTGTTTGTTGACCATCTTCTGCACATTAGTCGTCTTGATAGGAGTTGCGGTGGCGTTTCTCATCAACTTCGTTTCGTGGCCGGTGAAAACAACTACACCGTGGATCCACTGTGTGTTGCGCAGGGTTGCGCCTCTAAGAAGGAGCTGATCTGGAGCCAGTGATAGTTCCTTCTCCCCACCCCCAACAGGTATCGTCAACGTCGCTTCGTACGTGTACAGGCTGCTGTTGGGCTGTTCCGATCGGATCCTGCCACTTAGACGGCTGAGATCAGCCGGGCTAACGAGGTCGGCACTCTCCGGAATTCCTTGTTTGATCTTTAGATTTGTTTCGCCGTCAAGATTGGCCGTTTCGATATAACAAAGACCCTCAGGCTCGGAGCTGGCGAGCAGAACCAGATCTGCTGGGAACGGTTCCTCCGAATCAACCCTGACGATATCTCCCACTTTCACGTTCAGCCACTTGGTCTCCTGAAAGCTCGACCCCTTCAGGACCCGCGTCTTCGAATTGTTCAAAATGCTGTCTTGTGCTTTGCGCCTGTAGTCTTCGACGTATTCCTTGACAGCAGAGACCGTGAGCACGATTGCGAGAGGTACGATTGTCGTATATCGGTTCGTTGGCGAGACATTGGGGATCTGTTGTAAGATTGCGGTGAATAAGAAAAACAGGTTGGCGTATTGGGAGAACTGCTCGAGGAGGAATTTGGGGAGGAAAGTGATGACACTGTACTTTGCTGTCGAGACATGATTGTCGACAGCTTTCAGTTCCAGATTGGCGGGAGGATTGTTCAGGTGTATTATGCGAGGCCCAAGAGTGGACGGATCGACTTTTCCTCGGCCAAATCCAAACAAGAAGCCTCCACCCGACGAATTCTTCTTCGTTGATGTGTTTTGACTATCGCCCGAGGAGCGTGCAGCATCGCCTCTTGTTGCTCTTGCGCCGGCTTCAGTCAACGGCAAGTCCATCTCAGAGTATTGCGGGCCCATGCCGACCATATTCTTCACCCGGCCCAACATTCCGCCGCCCAAGCTCAAGATACTGTTTCTATTTCTCGCATCATGCACGCCTTGTGGGAGAGGAGTAGCCGGGTCGTCGATGCCTCCAGAGGCATAGTATCCACGCATTGATTGATCGTCGTCGTGCAGGCCTTCGTGATCGGAGTATCTCTGGTAGTTGTTTAGATCTGACGTCTGCGAGTATAGTCGGTTACGTCCAGTAGAATATGGTAATGTTTCTGGTCCGCCTGGTAAGCCTTGTCCGTGACCTCCACGCTCGTGCTGTGGTCCACCTCCTACAAAATCGTCATATGATACGGAAGGGCGGGGCTGCGGTTCATGGGGCGTCTCGGAATCATCAATGTTGTAGCGGCGGAGGAGGTCTTCATCTCGGACTGGAGGTTGCTGGCCGGAGGAGTAGTATGAGCGATTGTCCTCAAGATCTAAAAGTAGGTCATCATTGTTGGACTGTGGATGACCGCCATGCGGCCGGTCCGTCATTGTGCAAAGGAGTCCTCAAGGGAGCTCTCTTTATTGCCGATGAATCATTCAGCCTAGGCTGCACCCCTTTCGTTTGCTTTTGTTGCTGCAATGTTATGTAGTTGCGGTTGATGCGAAGATTATTCCGCTCCTGAAGCTCCACCGAAGCCTCCGCAGACACCCCTGTCAACCGTGCAAGGCGTAGGCCGGAGCGGTACTCAACGGTGCGGTAGCGGGAGTGGACGAAGTGCTGATTCGAGCTTCGCAAGTCGTAAAATCGAGGTGAGGTTGGGTATATTTTGTGGGTGTCTGTCTGTCGATTCTGCGATGCTGATTGAGGTCAGATCTCCTTGGGGGCCTCGCTGAGCGCGTCAGGGTCGTAGGCGCAGCCGCGCTTGGCAAAGACTATTGATTGACACAGCCAGCGGCGCAGTACCATCTATAACTTGCTTGCCAGCGACCCGAAATGCGCAAAATGTCAGACATCTCAAGAATACCTTGATCGCTGTGCGCTGTGAAATAGCTATGTTTGTCATGCACGCATTCACTAGGCACATGCAGGGTGTGTGGAGTGTTGAAGCCGGTAATGCGACAGTTCTGCAATGAACGTCCAGAGGACACATTCCATACAAAGGAATACACATTCCTCTATTTACACTTCATGCAGTCTATTCTACAAATAATACATATGCTCACCGTACATTATCGATCCGCTAGCATGTCATGGATCGCTTTCCAGTACTTGGGCGACACCAAAGGCTGCACTTCTTCTTTAGCCAGCCAACAGAAATCCTGGACGCCCAACACGCTATCCTCAACGTTCGCTTGTCCTGCGAATATGCGCGCCTTCATGTAGAAGGTCTTCTCTCCGAGCTTCTCAATGCCATTGGTGGTCACCGGATTGGCGAGGGTTTCAGCATAGTGGCCTACGGGGACATTGCCAATGACCCACGTGTTCATGTTGAGCCCGCCGGTTTCCACAATAATACGCTCTGCCGCCTGTGGAATTCTGTTAGTGAATTCTTAAGAGGAATACGGCTCTGACATACTCGGTGCAACCTCTCGAAGCCATCCACTGGTGCTTCAGGTAAGCTCCATCGGCCCCGCTGGTCCTTCACCAGGAGATAGAGTGTACGTTGAAGTAATCTATTGAGGCTTTTCTGGTCATTCCTTTTGTCCGCTTCGGTAACACGAGGTGCTGGCCGCTGGACTTGCTCGTGTTTGACAGCACCTTCTTGATTCTCGTCCAGATCCGGCAACTCCGCATCATGTAGAAGTGCATCAAGCTGATGTTCTGGCTCGCTCTCCTTTGCACCAACAAGTAGCTCATCGTGCCATCCCTCCGCGCCGTACGCATGATATTTGCCAATGTCCTTTGCGAACGTTAAGCGCTCTTTCCGCTTCTTCTTTTCGTCTCTATCTAAAGGTGTATTCTTCTTGTACCACAAATACTTCGTGAACGGCATGGCTAGCCGTTCGTTAAGTCGACGCTGATACAGGTAGAAGGCTTTTTCGAAAGGATGGAGGTCGCGTGTGATCATAGGGGCCCGGGAAAGAACGACACCGGTACGGACCTCAAACATTCGTTTTGGCGCGGCATTCTCGGAGCTCAGAGATGTAGAGGACATCGAAGTAGGGGCTTCCGCTACTGCTGCTGCTGCGGCTTGCGCGTAATGCCGTCGAGTGATGCTTAGTCTACAAGTAAAGCAGACACTGTCGGCTGAGGGCGAACCTGAGATGTTGATGAGCACGAAGCCGGTACTGCAGTGGATGTATACTCACCAGCCTTGATGGCCAGCCGACGTGCTGAAGCCTGTCCGGCATTCATTGGAGAACGACGATAGCTGAACTGCTAAGGTATGACGGTCAAAAAGTTCCATCGAGATGGGTATTCAGTCACCCAGCTTAGCGTGAAAATCCATATTACTAAGCAGAATCTTCCCTCAAAGTAATAATTTTTGTTGCCAACAATCATTTTCTTCTCTCCACGGCTTTTTCCTTATCACCAAGTGCTTCAATCGCGCGTCGGTATATTGGTCATTCATACGAGCCAAGATGTAACTGAGCAGACTTTTTCGCTAGCTGTACCTTCACCAACCTCAAGGCGTACCGTTAGATAGATCCTGCTCACATTCTCTAGTCTCACTCCACGCTCAATGGCTTGACTGTTACACTTCCGGTGAAGTTCAGGCGGAGTCGTCCGAGGAGCCATCATACCTATCACTGCCGTTGCGCTAGGTGTTACTTCCTGCTGTCTGTCCGTCAAATCCTATTTGGTGAAGCTCTCCTTGTAGCAGTATTTGGTGACTTCCAAAGGCCTGATCCGTATCGAAGGACACCATGAACAGTACGCATTCAGACAGACCTGCAGTCTTCTTGGTTGCCTACGCCTGCTCACATGCAGATGGCTCAAGCCAGAGCTGGAAAGCAGGCGCGTGAAACCGTACCGTATGGAATTACATCAAGTTGTAACGGTACCGTTTCACCGCGCACATTTGTAGCGAGAACATAAGTGGAACGACGAGATGAGGTAGCAAACACGTAGACGGTCCCAAACTCCAAAAGCCATTCCTGGTGTCAATTACTTGCTTTATCAACAGGAACAAACAAAAGTAGTGGAAAATCACTTATATACCACCTAATACCTATACTTTTGCAGGCTTCATGACGCCAAGCCTGATCTTTACCCCAGCTCCCGTCTTCATAAGTTCATGACTAGGGCTGCAGCTGCAGCTGCATCTCGTGTTAACGCTGGTTTCTTGCAGGCGTGAAGGTGCCTTTGCGCCTTTGCACCTCGACAGACTCTCTCCCAGCAGTTGTCCGCCATGGCGACTGGCCTGTTGGACTTGGAAAATGAATTGTCGTGTTCCGTGAGTCTCTCTCATCGTCACCCCACTCCCGGCATCTAAGCAGGGTTCTTTCGCCGGAGGTCTCGCACAACGCCGCCTTGTACATGAAGTACTTGCTATTTCGTCACAGCGTATATACATATATATTACGAAACTCGGGGACTGACGGCGATTGCCCTAGATCTGTACCGATATCCTCTATCATCCGCTCACTCTGCTTGACTGCCTACACACTTTCTGTGGAGCATGTTTAAAAGAGTGGTTCGCCTTGCAGCGCTCTCAAAGTCCTGTAGCCTCAAACCCGTTTACCTGCCCATCATGTCGAGCACCAATACGAGGTACCAAGCACAATGCCACGGTCAATACTCTCCTGGAGATGTACTCCCAGGCAAATCCAGAGAAAGGAAAGACGCCGCGTGAGAAGGAAGATCTAGACAAAATTTATAAGCCTGGCGATGAAGTACTCCCAAAACCAAGGAGGAGAAGAGATGAAGGAGAGGATGAGGACAGGCGACTTTTGGAGGAGGTAAGGGGATTAAGTCTGAGAGAAGTAGGCGTCTCTTCGAATAGCGTACAAGACCCCCGATCTAGTGATAGGCGCAGAAGAGAGCGAAGCAGGGACACTAGAGACAGAGAAGGTCGTTCACGCAGACCACACGACGTCGGTAGGATTGGTCATGAGAGTCTGTCGAGGGATGCAAACACACCTGTACGGCAAGTAGAGCACCAATCAAGCCTCCGTTCGCTTCTCTCAGTGTCTGAGATCGATTCGAGAGAGATCGAGGAAGAGATTATGCGTCAAATAGTTGAAGAGGGCCTGCTTGATGGTATCGATCTGTCAAACATTGACGTTTCGCAAGAGGATGAAATTAGTGAGAGAATCGCGCAAGCCTACAGAAGGAGGCTAGAGGACAGACGGCGAGAACGACATCGCCAGCGGACTGTGACAGAGAGCCAAGCCAGGAGCTCAGAAATTGCGACCTCTTCTAGGACCGAAGAAGACCAAGTGACAAACAGAAGACAACGTGATCGAACGGAGCTGCCAGGGGGAGCTTCTCGCACGGGGCCACCAGTATCAAGGCCACATCTTTTCGAGGCTGCAAATCAGCCCTCTGGACACCGTCGTCACCGACGGTCGTCAAGCCAAGATAGCAGTGTTAGGCCCTCGTCAAGACAGCGGTCGACGATGGGGCTACCTGCAAGCAATAACAATGCCGCCGCTCGTTCTGCCACTGACCTATCTGAGCGACCATCGTCGTCGCGAGCGACTAATGGACAGAGACCCAGAAGACTATCACACAATGACAGGAGCGCGACCGAACCAGACCGCCAGGCTATTAGAGATCAGTGGAGAAACATAGGAGCAATCAGCGCTGTCGCCTCTAATCCCACGTCTACTCCAGCCTCACCTCAGAGAGCCGCGCTTCCAGTACCGTTGAGCCCGCAGGTGCAAAGTCCATCTATTGAAAGAACCAATGTGACTCCACCAACATCGAGACGTAACACAGACATAATGTCGACACGAGCTTCCAGGCCTGCAGAAATTAGGCCGAGTCCACGTGTTGGAACAGAGCCGGATCCACTTCCGTCTCCCAGAATAGGGGCGAGCGTCACTGTTCCGCCACGTTCTACTAATTCTTCCCCTCAGACATGTCCCACGATGTATGCAGAACCGAACATTACTTGCAACCGGTGCGGCAAAGGCCATATAGAGTACGAACTACACTATAGTTGTCAGCTATGTGGAGGCGGCCATTACAACCTTTGTCTTCGCTGTTACAGATTAGGCCGAGGCTGTCTTCATTGGTACGGCTTCGGATACATTGCGAAGCATCGATACGAGCGACAGGCACCTCCAGCGGGCTACCCTCCAGGTCATGAGCAGCCGCATGTATTGATAGGCCATCGGTACAAGCGGCTTGGTTCTGAGGCCACCCGAGTGTCGACTTCGGGCGACACGCGGCAGATCATGACGAACGAAGACCCAGCGAAACGCCTGGAAGCAGGAGTCTTCTGCAGTATATGCCAAGCATTCGCCAACACATGTTATTGGAAATGTGATATCTGCAACGAGGGCGAATGGGGCTTCTGCAACGCCTGCGTCAATCAAAGCAATCACTGTACTCATCCTCTCCTCCCTCTCACCCATAAATCCACAACAACTTCAAGAGCTCCTCCTAACGACCTATCTCCAACATCTCCAACATCTCCAACACGCCCCTTATCCCCCAAAATTATCCCCAAATCCGCCTCCATTGTTCGTGGCCCCGCCACAGCCCTGTTCCCCCTCGCGAACACCCTTTTCCACCCTCTCACCTTCACCACAAAGTGCAACATCTGCTCCTACCCAATCCCGCCCTCCCACACCCGCTACCATTGCTCACGCTGCAATGGCGGTAATTTCGACATCTGCACTTCTTGCTATCATGCCCTCGTCAGCTCCTCCAACATCGCACCCGAGAACGGCCACCAGGGTTGGCGCCGCTGCCCATCTGGTCACCGCATGGTGATAATCGGCTTCGAAGACCGTAATGGTGGACAGCGGCGAATCGTCGAGAAAGACCTGGTCGGCGGGCTAGCGCTGAAGGATGAGGATGGCGATGACAGTCAGGCGGTACGCACGAGTGGGAGAAACGCGAATGTGAGCGTGACGCCGAATTGGAGCTGGCGAGACACGGATGGGAGTGTGAAGAAGAGTCGCACGGCGCATGCGGATATAAACGTGCCCGGGACCGGCGTTGCCGGAATGAGGTTTCCGCCGGATGGGGGCATGGGCTTGAGAGTGCTTGCCCTGTGGGGTTATTATCCGCAGGAGGGGGTGAAGGATGAGCTGATGTTTCCAAAGAATGCGGAGATCAGGGAGGCGGAGGACATTAACACAGATTGGTTCTGGGGTGTGTATGCGGGCAAGACTGGGTTGTTTCCGGGCGGGTATGGGAGGATATTGTAGATGATCTATAAGAATATCGCCCTTAAGAGGCTGTCATATGAACATACGGCCTTTTCGAGTCGAGAAGGCAATCTTCGAGACCACTGCTATATCGCCGTTAAGAAATCATGCAAAGCAAAAGTAGGACAATGACTCATGTGGTACCGATATTTACGACGCAATCGAGCCCATATTACACATACATACTCAAACCCTGACACTTACAATTCCATCACACTACGTTATATTTTGCACACAAAACTCCCAACTTATCCAATCCCACAGCTTCAGATCCTCGGTTTACTTTACTTTTCCCGGACACGTTATTCCCAATCGCCTTGGCCGTAGGATGGCAGGATATAACTGATGTTCAGGTGGAGTGAAGGCCACATAAAAAATCCAGTTAAGGGGTTTGAAGTATAGGTGACCTACTGCCCCTATCTCCAAGTCAAGGACTGTTAGAATTGAGAGAGTAACCTGTCAAGCCACAACGCTAAAGTCTCAAGTCGATGTACCAAATATAAGTTATAGTAATGCTAAGGAGCAATATATACCAAATATCCGTAACATCATCTCTAAGCTTAGAAATCAGCCACCACCGCTCCGTTAATGACACCTAGTAACACTGAACAGAACCCAAATTTATACCTATGTACCAGCCACAATCTATGTTTGGTTAAGCAAAAGACAGCTTATCCCCTACCTTTCGACGTAGTTAGTATAGATACAGAATAGTTTCTGGTGTAGCTGATCCATTTTCTCGGTGCATATTTGTGTTTCTACCATCCATTATTAGCATTCTCCCATACATCTTGATGCTTACACTTACCAATCGTCCGCGGGAACTTTCCAAGCTCACTACGAGTACTTTTGAGTTCATGCATACTCTGATGAGAAGTAAATAAGTTGTCCCTGTGAATATGACATGGACGAGCTGAGGTCCTGGTGAGGTAGCTAACCTGAGCTAGTATTTGTTGGATCTCATTTTTCCGATGCCGCAGCTCCAGTTCCATTCGTCTCTTTTCTTGTTGTATCTCCCTCCCCTGATCAATTATCTTCTTTCTGCCTGTCTGGACGTCTTGTTCGCGCTGCGCGACGGCTCGTTCACGCTGGTCGAGACTGAGCGATGCGTCGGCGTTTTTCCCAGCGACAACAGTCCCTGTAATGACTATCAGCTTTGTCTTTGATCAACACATACTCATCACTATCTACCAGAACTCTACGATAGCATAGATAACGTGCAGTGTGTGAGAAGGAGGGTATATCACACATACCGTCAGCCTGCTTGATGGGACACTTGCCGGGATTGCCGGTGTGATAGTGAGCATACCAACATTCTTCGTCCGACTTGCCGCAGCCACCATGGTCCCAGTAGAAGCACGATACTGGGTGGCTGAAGTCTTTGGGTTTCCTCTGGGCGTGGTCTCGGTCGCGGTTGCTGAGGAATGAATCTTGCCTGCTGATCTGGTTCGTTGAAGGGGTCGTGGCTCGCTGGTGAAAGCTATGGTCCTGGTATCTTCCATGGTTGGAACTGGATGAAGATATCTTTGGAGCGTGTCGGGTCATGGTACTATATCTGAACAGAGATAGATGGTATGTGATGTAGTGCGATAAGCTCAAACAGGAATAAGGGGTTCGTATGGAAGATCAAAAAGACGCTGATTGAAAATGTTCAAAAGGATATGGTATAGTAGATGAGTTAATAGCATGTTATATATCTGAAAGCCTTGGCTTGTGCATTTGAGGCCCTTATTAATGCCTCCCAAAATTAACGACTCTAAAACAAGACAAGCGAAGCTGATACTACCACGTAAGAGTGTAGAGAACGGGCCCAGATGAGATCATCGCGAACTACCAGCAGAGGGAAAGAACAACACGGCATTCTCCCGTGCCACAGTACTGATCTATAGAATGTACAAAATCACGACTAACTTGACCTTCAGAGAGCCCATAAACCATGTGGAAAAATCCTTATAACGAGCCGAGCCTAATCCCAGCCATGGAAAGGGTCAGTACATCCGTTGTGGATACCATGCCGATGAAAGAACAATCTGGAAGACTGACAGATCGAACTCAACCTACATCTTCTAAGAACAGACTGACCTGGACGTTTCCATCAAGATTGCCAGAAGGCACATGAGAGCAAGTGACTTAGAATATGAATAAACACAAATGATCTGACAAAAAGACTACGTAGACCAATCCTATGCTCTAAGTGGAAGCCATACCATAAACATGGGAGTGAAGTCGGCAGGAATAGAACCTGCCGCCGAGAAGAGCCTGGCAGGATTACGGTACAAACGGCCGTCAGAACTCAAACCTTTCGTATCGTGTACTATCAATGCCGCGAAGGGTGGGTGCTCTTTGACCTGTGTGATATGGAGAATATGGCTCTCTGGCTATATTTAGGTTCTTGTACCCACGTACAACCCAGTCTGTGTTTGATAGTTTTCCTGATCGAGACCAGACTGTGTGTCCAGTTTATCTTGTCAGTTTCTGTCAAGGATCTGGTCCTGGAAAGATTGGGGAAGCTGAATGTTGCCAGACTTCAAAGACAGACGCATTTCGATCCCCAAGTCAGTCGCAGACACGTCTAGTCAAGCGAGAATTCGAGCGTGAGAAAGTAGAATCCATTGCATTACATTGACATGGAAGGGAAGGCAAGAAGTGTCTCTGAAGAAGACGGATAGTCACCGAAGTGTGAGACTAGACGGATGGTAGCATATGTTTGCTTTTGAGAGCACCGCTAGTGGAAACGTGCCAAGCCTTATGAATCAGGACAAGCGTCCGATGGCTGGTGTTCGCCTTTTTGGCCTCAATATGAATATATAACACCTGCTGTGTCACAAGTCCGCTGATCTCCCTGTACACTCCAATTTCGTCACCAATCCATTCCCAACCGCATGTCTCGTCACTATCATGAACGTATCGGCAGTGCAGCTTCAATCTGTTCCGTTACCTGGCTCGGTAATAATTACTTTCCAAACCCGGCTGTTTCAAACGAACCCCGCCGGGAAAAAGGCTGGGCTGACAGAACATGCAAGCCTTCAAATGGGTTCCCTCTGGTGCCATACATAACGCCTTGGCTAGTCGACGCAATCAGGCAAATCCGCGTATTCCGACCGGTTAGATTGACCCGCCTCTCTCACTGGGCCACCAAACCCTTGTCTTGACAATCTCTTGACAAGTAGCATACTGGCATGGCCGCATGAGAGGCACGCCGTAAGCAAACGTCTTACCCCTCGGACGAATCATCGCTGGAACAGTTTCCAACCAGAACCCGGCAAAAGAGCTGGGGAATGAGATGGTGAGTATAACACGTCCTGGACACGAGACGAACCCTATGCCGGACTTGTAAGCACGGGATCGGGTCAAAGGAGGTCCTGAAACGACTTGCACCAGCTGAATACCTTGTGGTTATCGTCTGGTTGTCGTCTGAAGCGGTATAGATTCTCTAGAATCCCGCCCTACCGATTGCCTGGGATGTCGGTGCATGGTAGGGCGATCATGGCCATGAAACTGCTCTACTGTCTACCAGCCTAGAGTCTTTTGGGGATTGTGTCATGTTATATGCAGCATTGATGCTGTGATCCAGCTTCGCTCTCCCGTGTTGCACATCTATGGCCCGCGCTAGAAGTCATATATCTACGACTAGACGCATCTGTGCAGGGTTCTCCAAGATTCCCTCCGTTCTCAATTTGTTCCAACAACACACATTTCCTATTATTGGTCCTCTTGCACACTAATTCAGTCAGCTCGGGTCTTAGAGCATTAACCCTCCGCATTACGCGTGGCTCAACTGCTACATGATCACTCTGATCAGCTATCCTGGCCAACTAAATAGATTGCAGCTCACTTACGCCACTGTGTGATACAGAAGGGAGCTTACGACTTGGTGCTACAAGTACGTGCTGCAAAAATCGTTTAGTACCCAGACATTTTTGACACCTCTGACCACACATTGACAATATGTCCAGCAAGAGAGTCACCATGCCAGTGGCAGGATTTGACCCAATGCTGATGACAGCCTCGGAACTACAGAAACTCCTTGAGGCACGCATTTTAAGAAGTGTTGAAATTGTGGATACCTACCTGGCTCAGATCGAAGCGCACAACCGCAGGGGCCGACAGCTCCGAGCTTTGATATCGGTCGCTCCTAAACACCACCTATTGGCGATTGCGCAGTATCTGGACAATGAGAGGAACGAGGGCAGGATCCGTGGCCCTTTACATGGTATTCCAATTGTAGTCAAGGATAATATAATGACCGATCCTCGTCTCGGCATGGATACTACTGTCGGTTCCTACGCCTTCGTAGGTGGACGTCCGAAAAAGAATGCTACTGTCGTGGAAAGACTTATTCGAAAAGGAATGATCATCATAGGAAAGGCCAACCTCACAGAGTTCTGTGGTCTAAAAACACCACAGATGCCCCCAGGCTGGTCAGCTGTGGGAGGTCAATGTCAATCGCCATATGTCTCACGCCATATCGCCAAGGGAAAGCTAAAATGGGAACTTTCCGCGCCTGGAGGCTCCTCTACTGGCTCCGCAGTGAGCGTTGCGGCCGGATTTAGCACTCTAGCAGTGGGAACCGACACTATAGGCTCTTTGATTACACCAGCGAATCGAGCATCTCTTTATGCCATGAAGCCAACACCCGGAAAGGTCCCAATGGATGGTATATTTTCTCTTAGCGGTACCTTTGATAGTCCAGGGGGCATGGCTAAGTCTGCGACGGATCTTGTCAATCTCATGAACACTCTCGTGGCTCCAACTGAATGTGAGGTCGGGTCTCCTGCAGCTGGAACATGCTACAAGATCAAAGAAGGCTGGGAGGGCCTCCATATTGGCTTCGCAGCGCCATCAATATGGAAGATGTGGCTGAAATCAAAACGCATAAATGCTGATGCAGAGAGATATATGGTCCGTACCTCCACAATCACAGTGACAGGTGTGATCATCACCTAATACCATAGCAGAGACAACGATACGAAAGCATAATCGCCACCCTCCATGAAGTCCACGCCTCCTTATCCTACCCAATCGAGCTTCCTCTCCCGGGCAGCCTCAGTCTCGACGGCCGTAACTCCTTCGAGCCCATCGTTTGTAAGTTCTACTCTCTCCCTCACATCCCTCCCCGTCACCTTACCAAGCCTGGCCCCCAGACCACGAATTCAAGGCCCGCCTCAACGACTTCCTCGCCTCCTTCACAACCACAAAAGTCCACTCTCTCGCCGAGATCATCAACTTCAACCTCGAACACCCCGAACTCACCCTCCCGCCCTCCTCCCCAAACCAAGACGACCTGCACGCCGCCCTCGAATCCACCCTCACCCAAGCCGACCTCGCCCAAGCCCGCGCAAACCTCAAATCCCTCGGTGGCGCCGCCGCCCTGGACAAGCTCTTCTCCTCGCTAGCCGTCGACATCATCGCCGCCCCAGGCGACAGCGCCCTCTGCAGCCTCGCCGCCGCCGCAGGCTACCCCATGGCCGTCGTGCCCCTCGGCGCGCTCAAGCTCAACGGCCAGCCCTTTGGCATCGCCCTCTGCGCACGCGCCCACGAGGAGGCCAAACTCGTACACTTCATGACGGCGTACGAGAGCACGTTTCCGGGCCGGCCGTTGCCGCTGCAGCTGGACAGCGTGCCAATGCTACGTGACGACAAGGAAATGTTACCGGATAAGCCGATTGTGGATCTGATCTTGCACGAGTGGGATACAAGGCGGTTTAATTGTAGCGCGGATGCGTTGGCGGATTGGCTGAATAGGAGGTGGCGGAAGAGCGGGTATATGCTCAGTCCTGAGACAGTGTGTGAGGTGTTGAGGGGGAATGGGAGGGTTGCGTTTAGAGGGTTGGGAGATCAGGAGGAGGGCGCTTTTGCGAGGTAAGGAGGTCTGACTGGACGGTGAGGTTGAGAGGGTAAAGGGGGAAAGGTCACGGGCATTTGACATCGCACGAGGATTGTATGGACTGTATCTCAGCTCGTCGATACATTTGTGGAAGACTAGACTCTGATACACTCATATATCTCGCTTGGATTCGTGTTGCTTTCATATCCATGACTCGAAGTTCCAATTTCCAAGAGTGAAAAGCATTGTGCAAGGTAGAGCGAGATTGCACGCATAATCTACCATAATCTTGTTGAACAGCCACGTTTGGGCAAAGGTGGATCAATTGCAAGGGAATGACGAATGACCATTAGCATCTTACCAAGCGTCCGAACAGCTCATGGAGCCAGCTCTTGGCATGTCCATGATAGCAAAGGTCTTCACTTACGTCGAATACCTGAACGAAGTTGAGATTCTCATGACCCTACGACTTTGATCAAGTTAAAGAGCCATTATACGAGATGTGAAGGGTCCCGCCCTCCCATTCACCCTGCAGCCAGATCTGCAGTCCCCTACATACGTACACACAAATAATCTGTTCCAAACCCACGCAGGGTATACTCCCTGCTATACAACCCAATGCAAGCAATCCAGACACTAGGCAAACCCCCCGCAGGGATACTCTCCGCCGCTAGAAATGCAATGGCCGTATCGCCCAACAAACAGCCAAAGCCACGCAGTATCAAAACAGTAGGGTAAATAAAAGCCCGATTTGCAATGCCGTTAGATCCACTTCTCCCTCCAACTTTCTTCCTCGCCTTCAAAATCGCTGCCGTAGCCCCACTCCTCTTCGTTTTCGTCATCCTCGCTTCCGGCGTCACTCCCCTTCTTCTTCTTTGCCCAGTACTGGTATGCGCCCTCGCCCATCTCGTCGTCCTCGCTGAGCTCATCGTCTGGATAGTCCGCTCCGTGCCAGCCCTCTGCATTCTCGTCTTCTTCGTCGCTGGCAAATTCCTCGTCGCTACTTGGCATGTCCGCCTCCAGGTAGCTCTCCCACAGCTCCTCCTCGCTCTTCGATATTATGAGATAGCCAGCATCTGAGGGAATTGGAGTATCAGCTGGCGCAGCGTGTCGAACGTACGTCTCAATGACGTACTCGGAGGAATCGTCCACGTCCATGGCATCCTCTGAAGTGGTTGGGTTCTTGTGGGGCTCTGGATCCGCTAGAGAAGGGATTCGAATAGGGACGGGTTGAGGGCTGCTTGGTGCTTTGCGCGTGCGGTGTTTTGGGATTATGGGTTGGTATTTGAGAGGTCGTGGGCTAGGCGTGGGTGTCGTCAGCTTTGACGCGGCCGTAGAGGCTTCAGTTGCTATAACTTGGTCTGCCATGGCTTGTAGCGCGGCAACGGTAGCATCTGAGGGTGTAGTAGAGGATCTGGAACTGAGGCTTGCTATTGATGGGGTCTTCTGTATGCGCATATTTGGGCGCTTGAGTGGAGTGGAGGTTGCAGGTATGGTAACGCCGTCCTGTGTCGTAGTGATGGTAGGAATACCGCTTTGCTCTGATGTATTTGAGGCATCGTTGGGGATTTCGATGAATGTTGCCAGGTCATCTCCAGCACGGCGTCTTTTGCGTGAGGTGGCTACGGTAGGGCGTGTGAGGTGGAATTGACGTGGTCCTGGCAGGACAACGGGTTTGATCTCCGTTTGCGAGTTTTGAGGATCTGCCAGGCGCTTAAAGACGTAAGGAACAGCTCTTGGTCGCTTGAAAGCTCTTTCCGGGTCGTAGTACAGTGCGTCCGGAGCTAGTTGGTCGCGCTTGCGCTTGATATAGATCTTTTGAGGCGCAGCGTCCATGGTAGAGTGTTTGGAGATTAGAGGTTATAGTGTTGTATGTGTATGTGTTATTGTGGTGTGGTGTGGTGGGAAAGATGTTCGAGAGTCAAAGTTTGAGGTGCTGGCGATGTTGTTTTGTTGACGAACAATGCTCAAACTTGCGCTAGTCATTCCCGCGCCAGTCCATTGATTATTTGATAGTGTTGTGGGCTAATGTAGAACTAACCTAATTTTGAATGTATATTCCATAGTCTACACCCTTCCACATAGCAAAGTCGTCTTTATCCTCACCTCTAGTCTGCTTGCCAAAAGAATACGAATCTAAGAACCAGAATATACTCAGATAGTTCCAACTTTTTGATAGCTCGATCTTATCCATATCTAGTAGTCAGTCAAACCACGTAATTCATAATCAGTGCTGCAAACTGCATTCTATAAGCACATAAAGCGCATTACTATTCTCTATTACATACGCAGTTCATGTAGTTCAAGACTCAAAAACTCCACTGTAAATGCACGAATCCCACGCCATAGCATTTACACTGCCGTAGAAACCAGGAAACTCGCAAAACTCCCAGCGGCAAGGCCAAAAACAAGTACAGTACTCATGAACGCCCCCGCCGCTTCTCGCTCATGCGTGTCCACGTAGTCGACAAATACCATCATGCATTGGCTGCCAATGAAGCCGTTCGAGAAGCCAAACAGGATCTGTACGAGCAAGTAAAAAGTGTCACTGCTCACCACCGCTCCTCGTCCACCGATATTGCAGAGCTGATACATTGGAATGAACACAACACGCGCTATGGCGAGCAAGAATAGGAGGCGTGGGTAAGCACCCAATGAAAGTCTCGGCAGCGAACAAGCTAGACGCCCGATCAAATCACCAGAATTCCAAAACAGAAGGGCAAGCGGTATGAAAGCCGAAGGCTGGAATATACGAAGTGAAGAATCGACTGGGCGGACAGAGAGGATCTGTTGGGTATAGACAGGAAAGAACATGCTCAAGGCGAATGTCAGAAATACTGCAGAGGCCAGCCAGAACAACTTGCGGAATAGGAGCATCAACGGTATCTCCTCGCGCTCTACAAGCTGCGGAATGCTTTCTCCTGGATCGACCACAGCCATGGGTCGTTTTCGGCTTCCGTTTGTTCGGTGCCGAGCCATGAGGATGAAGAAGGCTATGAGGGTTAAGACTGATACGCCTGTCGCTGTCATGAAGTATGCGAATGCTGACTTTGATGACTCTTGTGGTACATCATCTGCTTGGGGCCTCCTCTCGGGCACAGCCAGCACGGATACAATCTGAACGATACATGGCAACACGCCAGCAATTGCCTGTCCCGTCATATTGGCTTGCATGTATTCCTCACGTCCCAGGCCAGACATGTACGCGAAGATGCCATTCTGGAAGAAACCTGTAGCCATGCTGGACGCCCATATTGTGACCAGAATGAAGCCAAAGTATCCGCCTGCAGATATATTCAGGAATATGCGCGTTGATATTGCGAGGAAAGTGAATGTGACAACGTATATGAAGAGTGCGGTATTGATTCGTCTGGGATAGTTTGCCTTCGCCTGGAGTTTTGTCAGGACTGAGATTGTACCTAGGTTTGCGACAGTCGATACGGCAAGCTCTGAGGACTGGAAGCTTTGAAGGATGCTTTTGTTGGTCTGAAAGCGTCGTTGGAAGTAGGGACCGGCTGCTAGGAACATGTTCCTGCGACATTGTCAGTGACAGTGGCGTCTTCCTGAGCGACAAACCTACCACGACCACAGCATTGAAATACCAAGGAGCATGAATATACCATAATCCACCCATGAGAAGCGCATCAACTTTCTGTTCTCTCTTCCAACTTCGGTTTCCACGCTCTCCTCGCCTTCACCCTCACCGTTCCGGAGGGGCTCATAGTCGTCCCGATCTTCCCTGGACCCAACAAGCTCCTGGAGCCGCTCAAGTAAGCTGCTCATAATTATGTTTGCTCCAGCTTTTGGTCACACGTCGGTGGAATAGCGTGGAGCTCCGAGGCGCCTTCAGGCTTTGAGATGACAGCGAAAATTCTTCGGGAGTATCACTGGTACAGTGTGCAGTGATGGGGTCGTGATGTCCGACAGGACCTAGCTGAATGAGGTTCGAAGTGTGTCATGCTATTGTGCATTGCTGACTCCGACGTCCGGCGCATGTGCTGTTCACAAGATGCATTGCTCGAAGATCGACGTGACTAGCGTACCGTAGCTATCACGCTAGGGTTGTTGAGAACTAAATGAGAAGTACGGCTCCGGAGATTTCTTGATGCCTGAGGCAAAAAGTAATCTGATAATGATCGGGTCTCTTGGTCGGTTTTTTCCCATCGTCGCAAAAACTTGGAGGGCTAGAATAATAATAAGTAATACTTCCACTATGTTATACATGAAAGATATCTAATAAATTATATATAGGGATAGTTCAGACTTCGAATCTTAATCCTATCTATTCAGGATTTTATTAGTTTCGATATTGGACTATATGTTCGAGGTTCATACGAATATGGGGTCTTTGGGTTATGCGAGCGGATGTCAGTAGCGGACATCACACATAAACACTGACACACCTTGTCTCCAAGACCGTTCACTCTCTGTCAGTGCTTATTTTCGAGACCATGACTGCCACGAGAACGATATACAAGACACGCATAATCAATTTTTTCAATTTAAGGGTCAAAACTACTTAAGAGCTATCAGTCTGAACTAAACGCAAGACGACAAGCAGAACTTCAAGGTAGACATTCTGGAATGCAATTCAAAGAAGCAAGTACAACGTATAATTGTAGTTTTTGGTGCAGAATCCCAGATCAACAAGATCATGATGCCCATCTAGGAGTTCCGCGTTTAGCTCTATTTGTATTGATATTGGTTGTTTTGTTTTTGTGCTTTTCTTATTGTGATGATATTGGTTGTTTGTTTTTGTGTTTTTTCTGGTTTTGTGATTCACGTATAATTAATGATTGTAATGATTGATGGCTTATTGAGGCTGTAGAGGTGGTCGTGCCAAATATGTGTATGCTACTAAGGCAAATTCACATTCGGGATTTCGAGGGTGAAGCCGAGTCGATAACACGCCATCGGAAGGAAGTCCATTAACAGTTGATCGTATGCCTGCTAGCAAATAGACTGCTATGGAGAGATCCTGGGTTGGCCGTGCTGAAGACCCACGCTTACCACCCTCTCAGAGGTGCAGTACGTCGGGGCGTATATCCATTGAGTTGGTCTGCGCCTTCTCGATCAACTGGTTGATCGGTGGGAAACCATAAGGCCGGACGAGATCGGCAACTCTTCTCTTCCTCGCCTCCAAGTCCGCGCCTGGTGGCAAGTAGAGATCTCGGAGGCGGTAGAACTTGGAGTTCAGTCCATTAATCTGCCGCCTCTCGTAGGTTTGGCTGAGGCCCCTTCCAGGGTGTCGACGTGGCGTATCAGGTGGGAATCTTTGCTGGAACATTCTTTCGACGGCATCCCAGTTTGCGTCGTGGTCTACCCCTCCTTTCATGAAAAAGTAGTAGAGGTAAAGAATGTAGGCATTTTGCTCGTCGTCGTACTGATGGCGGGCTTGACGCTGAGCAGGGCACTCATTGTCAGATCCGTCCGTCGACGATCCCTGGTCAGTGACATTCCGGTCGATGATGAAATCGAGACTCATTCGGTTGTCGGACATGTTGCGAGATGGTGCGAGATGGTCCGAAATCTGGATCAGCCGTTCTTGTGGAACGGTCGAGCGAGGCCTGGATGAACTTTCCATTCGTACACTGTGTAGGCTATAATAAAGCTGGCAGTCTCATGAGCCCGCCGAGCCACCACCACCAAAAAGGAAAGGAAGAACGATTGAGCGAGCCAGAGATACGAGGCGAAGGGTGAGAGGTTACACAAGTGAGTAGGTAGACAGCGCTACACGATTGATATACACTACTTGTATACCTGTAAGACCGTCAGTGGACTTATGAGGTACTCCGTAAGTAAACAAGGAAGTATGGCCTACCCAAGATATGTATAACAAGGACCGTCGACCCAAGTACGTGGAAGTGTGACCAGGCTTAGTTGCAGAGCGTGTCGCGACCTCCCCAGCGGCCCAGCCGACAAGCCTTTAATGGAACCAGCAGATAACCCTGTACTATTCCAGAAGTCAAAAGTCTGACCGGCGGTTATAGTCTGCTATAAGGCCCGTTCGCGTGTCCGAGTATGGATGTTCTGGGGTTGCTGCCGATTATTTGACGCGGGTGTACCGGGGTGTCGTATTCCCTCAACCTGGAGAGTCAGACTGAAGTAAGGGGCACAGTAGAAAACGGGGGCTGAAGTAGCCTTTTCTGGAAGAGGGCCTTGTCGTAGGGAATAGACTGCCGGAAGTACTCTGCTGTATGTGCTGTTGTGGTTGATGTATCACAACCGAGCATGTAAGGTGTGCCCAAATGATACACGCTGAACAAGCCCACAGCCTTGTAAACGTGATACAAGAAGAAAGCTCAAAGTCGGTCTTAAGAATGATGAAGATGACCTGGCTCCAAGGAGTCCCATGCAGGTGGCTGGATATTATAGTGACTGCATAAGGCAGAGTAAGCAAAGCTTCAGACTAGCGAACGAAAATGGTTTAAAGCCCAACTACTACGTCTGACTTGTCTATCAAACCCGACTGAGGGGCAACAACTGTCACTCGTCTATTCACACCTTTCGCCAAGCGCGAAGCAAATGCTTGAAGAAAGTGATCGAACCAAAACATCGACCTTCCTTATAGGTGATTACGACTCAAGAACATACGAGCTCGTTAGGGTCAACGGCTTCGACCAGCCGAGACGGGGCTTCAGCTCATACCACCTCATTGGTATGCTATGTAGATAGGCTTGTTCGATTGGTTGGTATCGATGTGGTGTGAAGGAGATAAAGGTCTTCGGTCACCTTGAAAGCAAGGGCGCCCTGGCGTTATGAAGAACGGGTTCCCGGTTTCACACCCAGGGGACGGCCCCAGGCATCGCTTCCCATTTGCCGAAGACTCCTCAGAGTCATGGCATTCTCAAGAATCTCCACAAGATATCACGGCGCAAATCTCAACGATGCATACTTGCAGCTTGCACAGAAGACTTCACCAAGCATCTGCATGTCGGTGGGATGCCGACTCCGCGAGCTTTGGCTTGCAGGTCATTGCTGTAGGGCTCAGGCGAAGATCTCCAGCGGTGTGGGCCAGTAGGTGGCACAGGCGAGGCTATCACGATAGCCCGACGTTTGGTCATGCCACCTGTAGCCGTTAGATCCTCGCCTGTTAATCACATATGTTTCAGTTTGTATAGAGGACTACAGACTAATACTAATCAGTACAAATCCCTCCTCCCGACTACCAAGTCCCTGATTTTACCTTACAGGTAGCTATATAATACTTGCGCTAAGCTTGTTCACTTCGTAGAAGAGCGTATGATACGTACCTCTAGAGCTATCTATCTGCGAACCCAACACAGTTAGGGCTGGGCTATGTTAAAAACAAGGGCCAATTTAAGTCAAAAGAGCCAGGCAAGGTCTTAAAACTTAGTGTGATATATGTTGTTATCCGTCGTGGTGTCCATGTTGATATCGCCCTACAGATTTGCTTTTCTGCAACAACAGCCGTGAGGAGATGTGGTGTGATAGAATTCGCCAAGACGGAAGACAGTGACGATCGCACACAAGATTGGGCGTCAAATTCCTCAAAGCCGCGCGAATCGCGCAACGAGGCGCCTAGTGGTGGTGGTGACAACGAGCACTGAGCAGTGAGCACGCTGCACGGGAGGATAGAGCCTTGCCTCCCTTGCCTCCCTAGCCGTTTCCGCAACCGGACCCAGAGTTTCTCGGAACTTGCCCTCGATCAATCGTCGTACTATATACGCACGCTACTATGGCCGTCGGGAAGGATTTTCTGTCGTCTGTCAGACCGGTGCTCAGAGGACTAATAATATCTATGTGGAGCTTAAGGATGCATCCGATCGGCAGGTGAGGGGGTTCTTACGCGCCGTGGACTAGCGCTGTTTACGCCAATTACACGCGCTGACTATATCCATGAACACGGTACTTGGACAGGTACATGCAATGCATAAGAATGAGCCAATGTACATGAACAGAGGAATTAGAAATTTGTTGGAATGGCGGCGTAGTTGCAGAAAGGAAGGGCGAGGAGCGAGAACGAGGTCACCGGCCGCATGGTGCTTCCCATGTCTCGAAAGGGCCACATCTCGATTCAAGGGGCTATGACATTCCGTAATGAATTCGAAAGAAGGCGAGGAGACATGGAATACTAGCTAGCAGAGGACTAACTTATCTTGAAACGCCACAGTATAGTCCACCCATAATCGATATAGGTACCGCATTGCGAACGATGTTGCCATGAGAACAAGCATGATGCGCAGATCCACCCTATGTACGCCCATCTACCGTCACTAGAATTTTCACCTGAGAATTAGACCCGAAAAGATGATACAAGGATATTACGAAGTCTGCAAGGGAGCTTCATTATACAGTATTGAAGATTTTGAACAAGCGATGATGTCTAATCGTCCCAACTCGGTACCCGGAGTCACTCCTGATTTCTTCTGCTTTGTGATTCGCTAAAGCAGACCAAAGCAAGCGGTGCAGTTCAATAGTATTTGGCTACACAAATTTTACAGCTAGGCAGCCTTCGACTACAGCATCCCTGCCGTGACATGTCCCCAGCATCACGACCCTTCGTGTGGAGTCCTACATGTCACACGTCGTCTCTCCGTCAATCGATAGCCTTAGACCTTTTTGGTTCATGGATGGGTCTCCTCGCCGAACAAAATTCCGTCGGTCCGTTCTCCGCCACATACCCAATATTCAGCCTGAATAGGCAGATATTCAAAACAAGTACCCCAACAGTGAAGAGAAGAATGATAGCCCGCCGGTAGGAAATGGTACCCAGATAGGGACAGCGAAGCGGGGATGGAGTATTAATGATGGTACAGAAGTCAAACAGAACACGAAACGAATATAGAGCGAAGACTGGAGCGCCGCCCAGCCAAACTTGCAAATAACCAGGACTGCGGACTAAAGCGTGTAACGGGTTCAAATATCGACATGTGGGAACCGGATTGAGAAACAAATTGTAGATAGGCTGAGAGTCTACTGTGCCCCTACCTCTACCTCCTCCTCAGCCCAGCCAGGAAGTCCGCCATCACCCTGAATGGCAAGACCATAGCCACTGCTGCCGCCGCCGAATCCACCCAGGCCGGAGCTGAGGCTGCCGAAAGAATTCTGGGAGCCCTGCTGGGCGGTCTGCGAGAAGGGTCCCTGCGAGAAGACTGGAAGACTGACCGCTCGGGCATGCTGTGCACGGGCGCTGAGGTTTGAGGGAGCAAGCATGCCTCCGATGGTGGTTGAACTTGTAGATCCTCCGTTCATTAAGCTCACGCTACTCGTAGCATTATGGGTAGGGTGCGTGGGCTGTTGCACAGTAGGACTAGCGTCAGCGCCATAGAAGGCTGCCTGGGGGGAAGTGTACGATGCTTGCTGAGACTTCTGTTGCTCTAGCGCATTCTGATGATGTTGCTGTTGCTGATTATGCAGGTACATCATCAATGGATTGTTCGCACCAGTGTTGAGAATGGACGAGGCTGTTGGCGCCTGAAGTGCTTGGTACTGAGCATTCGTGCTGGCTACTCCACCTGGAGCATTTGATCCAGTCGGTGACACAGAGGTCTGACTTCGATTCTGCTGAATACCGTTGATAGGTGAAGGTGATGACATGCCCTCGTGGCTACCCGACTGCTGGTTCTGTTGCATCTGGTTTCCAGAATTGATCTGACGAGGTGGGTTTCCACACCTGTCTTTGCCGAAATTAACCTTGAATCTTTTGTACTCTTCTCGCCCGCGAATGGCTTCGATTGCTTTGATTGCGTTGGCAATGTTTGTAAAATTGACAAATGCGCAACTCTTTTCTCTGAGGGCGTTAACAAGTTCAATCTCGCCATACTCAGCGAAGTCTTGACGCAGCCGCTCCTCGCTCCATGACTCGTCGAGGTTGCCGATGTAGACATTGCGCGAAGCACCACCACTGACTGCAAGCGCTATGGCTGGTGGAAGTGCGCCTGAATGCTTCCCCCACCCTATCTTGAGACGTCTATTATGGATCATAAGACCCTGCAGATTGCTCAGCGCATAAAATGATGCAGCTGATGTCGGGTCAATGAACGTTACGAAGCAGATATGCTTGTCCGGGATGTAGCGAATATGGTGCAACAGACCTCCTCTAACCACGTTGCAAATCTCTTCGATTGTGGTTTCGGGATGAATGTTACCCAGGTAAACAGTTCTATTACCGAGATTGTTCACTCCGCCAGCGGAGGTGGCGACAGCGGCGGCAGCAACAGACTGCTGTGCAAGCGCATTCGAGATAATATCACGGTCTGCGCCGTTCAGGACGTGTGCATATCCGGGGGCAATGCCAAGATACTGCGCAGCATTCTGCTGCTGAGTCTTGGAAACATAGGCACACCGATCTTTCCCATAGTATACGCGTCGGGGGGTTTGCCATTTTGGCTCCTGGGGCAATTGAGCTACAGCTTTGATTGCATTTCCAATAGACAAGAAGTGAACGAAGCCAATAGCTTTCTCACGCACAATCTTGACCGTGTCAACGGGTCCGAACTTGCCAAGATCTTCTCTGAGCTCTTCTTCAGAAACATCCTCGGGCAGGTTCCCTAGATACACGTTGCGTGAAGCGCCTGACTGTTGGACAGCGAGTGCTACTGATGTGGGCACTTGAGATGGCTTGCCCCAACCGATCTTAATGTCTTGACCTCTGATGGATAATTTTTTAAGAATGGCATCCGAATGAAAATGGGTCGCAGAACTGCTATCTAAGAACGAGATAAATGCGCAGTTCTTATCAGGAAGGAGTCTGACAGATTCAATTTGACCGCTTCGTACGTGACCAAGAATCTCCTCAGCAGATGTCTCAGGAGGGATGTTACCCAAATAGACGGTTCGGCTGGTGCCAGAAACGAGGCCAGGAGCCATATGCATTGATGCGCCCATCCCGCCCATCGCTTGATTACCCATTCCAGGGTAACCACCCGTTGGTGATTGAGGACCACCGAAGAATGCCGGTGCGTTCATGGAGTTTGGAGACATCATGCTGTTGTACATTTGCGGGGATAGCGGTGTCTGCTGCTGAAGAGGACTACCCATCTGATTTTGTTGTCCCTGTGGCTGAGTGGCAGCATTTTGAGCGAAGCTAGAAAAGTTCTGAAATTGCGGGGAGGTGAAAGCGGATGGAGATCCTGGTTGAAAAGGACTTCCCAATAGTAGTTGCGAAGGAAGTAAAGGAGTAAAATTCATATCAAAAGCCGTTCCAGGAGTCTGCATATCATTCATATTTTGATGCTGTCCAACCCTGCCTGTATTGATTGCAGGGATGTTCCGTTGGGGGTGGCGATCTCCGTAGCCAGACATTGAATGCTGATTCTGGTGATACGCCCCGTGCGAGAAGCCGGTATGATCGCCGTTCATGGCGGGCTTTGAAAAGGAGTTTTGATGACGGGGACCAGTATTTCCGTTGTGCCCACTGTAGCCGTTGTTCGACTCCTGATGTTGCATACCGAGAAGATGAGGAGGCAGGACCACGCTGTCCCGCGGGTGTGACGATAATACAGCCGTGGTGTACTACTACAATGTCCGGTCCTTGAGGTACCGGACTATTACAATGTTATGCGTAAAGATCTAACGTATAGGTAGGCAGTGGTGGCTGACGTCTGGGAGCCCAAGGGACTTATTAGAGGCAAGAGAACCTGCGAGACTGCATCAGTCAGTACAGCGCCTCAAACCCTAGCTGATTGAGCAACAGCAGCCGACGCACCTTTGATACAAAGACACGAAGACACAAAGACTGTTGTAATATGGACAGATTGTTGTCCAAGAATACAGTATTTCCACACGGCGGCTACTGACACGCAGTGCTATGTCGAGAAGACGTCTCCTGATGCTCCTAAAGATGCCTTGCAGCGATGCAGCCCTGAACAATTGGTATCCAGACGTTTCAGTCGGATACACCAAGTTAGAAGCAGATTGGATGAGGCCCGTTTGATTGGAATGTCGAACAGAAGGGCAGTAGAAGCAGCGGGGAGGCAGATGAGTAGAAGATAGATGCTTAAGGAGCGAAGGGATTAAAGTTGAGAAGAAAGGAAGAGAACGGTGAAGCCGCAGATGAATATGAAAGGATTAAGGAGTGAAGCTACGTCAATCGACGAGCAGAGAGGAAATTGATGCAGATGAAAGAAAGGGTTCAGAGAGGTGAGTAGTAAGTGTAGGAGTGGTGAAAGTATCGTCGCGCGCCGTTCCTCCTGAATGAAGGCACGCTAAGGAATGCAGAGATGGCCCCTGCAAATCACCCGTGTCCGTTCATGGGCTAGCGTGCAGGCCTGAGGCTGCACTTCCCAATCGGAATGACTTAGGCATGTTGCCTGTTGCCTGAGGTGTCGGGTGATGTCAGTACGTGTGGGTAGTTTTGCCTATTGAGTACAATTATGGCATGGCATGGCAGGAGCAGACAGTTCGTGTCGTTCCCTCCACATAGAGGTTTCGACTGTTTACCTGCCTCATGTGTCCCGTCTCGTGTGGCGCACCATCTGAGCGTGATAAATAATGCAGGTGGCTCGTGCCGTCCATTTTCGGCTAAAATAAATATCAAAGCCCCTGTCCCGAAGCCTGATGCGGACGGATGTATTGATCATGTAGACAGCCGCCGCTTCTGCAAGACACCGCATGATACACCAACCGCTCTGTAACAGACAACTCATTTGACTACCATATCCAGCTTAGACTACCGCAAAGAAGCTTTCAGAGAATACTCGCAGAAGCCCTAAGTATCTGTTCTCCTGTCACCTCCTGACTCGTAAGGCAATATTAGCACCTCATCTGTTCTGTCGGATGAACAACTTGGGCGATGGGCATTCATTGACAGACGAGCGCCACACTTAAGCTACCGCCCCCAATTCTCTAGAGGACTATGCGCAAGGTGATTGCATTCATCCGTATTCTGTTACTGTCTAAAGCCCAGACCTCATGCGCCGGTACTTCACTACCCTGGAGGCCTCGCCTCGTGTGATATATCTCCGTTGACATACATAGAGCATAGATTTCGAAAGAATCAGTCCAACACAGCGGGCGATTAATAAATTTTATGCTCCGCTCTAGACTTAAACAGATGTTTCGCTTTCTAGAGACCAACGAAATCGGAGCTGCAAATGGTTTGGAACAGGTCCCTAAGGACAGATTTGAGACTAGCCGCGTTAGGATTAGACTCGAATAAGATCCAGATCGGGGTTAAGCCGGCATCAACAACATGGAATTCGCGAAATGTGTCCGACCTCTGCCATCCACGGAGTGCTGCATCCGTCACCCACGATCCGATGGACGAACTCTATCCATCCATATCTCAATGCGCCGTGGTCGCCACGGTCCTCAAAGTATTGCTCTTTCCTGCGTAGTAAGCCACCAATTAAATGACCGCTATCAGGGTTCTGAAATCACACATAGCAAATCTACTGACTTTGAGGTGCATCGAAATTGGCTTGCTCTCACCAACTCACTACCACTGAAAGAATGGTACTTCGAGGTATGATGACCAATGAGTCTTCTTAGATCTGCTTGACTTGCTTATGCCGTGTAGCAAACGTCTGAATGGACTCTTGACTACCCTCCTTTCTTTGCGTACTTTGAATGGGTGTTGTCTCAACCAGCTCGATTTATAGAACCGGGTCTCTTGAATATCAAAGCTCTAGGCTTCGATTCATGGAAAACGGTATACTACCAACGAGCAACGGTACTAGCCTCTGAACTGGTCCTCGTTTTGGCCCTGTACATGTGCGCATACGCACTCACACGTTTGGCATAAGCTAATTCAAGGCTCAGATTCGTTCAGACCTCTCCTTCAAAAAAATTAGCGCATGTGTCCGCTTTGTCGATACTGCTCTCGCCCGGTCTCCTCATCATCGATCACATCCATTTTCAATACAATGGATTTCTCTATGGTCTACTCATTCTCTCCGTGACACTCGCTAGGAACAGGTCGACCCTGCTTCTCAGTGGCATCATCTTTGCCGCACTGCTCTGTCTGAAGCACATCTATTTGTATCTTGCTCCAGCTTATTTCGTCTACCTGCTTCGAGCCTACTGCTTGAGCCCCGACAACATACTTCGTCCACGGATTACCAATTGTCTCAAGTTAGGTATTAGCATTGGTGTCATATTTGTGGCATCCTTCGGACCATTTGCATATTTCAATCAGATTCCGCAAGTGCTGAGCCGACTTTTCCCGTTCTCTAGGGGCTTGTGTCATGCATACTGGGCGCCGAACATTTGGGCTATGTACTCATTTACTGACAGGGTTCTTATATACTGTAAGTCTGTCCTGATATTTCCAAGTCTAGTGGATTGACTCTCTGTAGTGGCTCCTTACATAGGCTTGAATGTTGACGCAGCCGCGCTGAGTAGTGTTACTCGAGGAAGAGTTGGTGATACTTCTTTCGCTGTTCTACCAGATGTCACTCCTGGCACAACATTCATTATTACCCTGACTTTCCAGATTGTGAGCTTATCTCGGCTGCCCGTCACTCACCAGTTCTTAACTCGCTTTAGATTTGTCTCATCAAGCTGTTCCTCAAACCTTCCTGGGAAGGTTTTGTCGGAGCGGTGACACTCTGCGGTTATGCCTCATTTCTATTCGGGTGGCATGTTCACGAGAAAGCCATATTGCTTGTCATCATTCCCTTTAGCTTGCTTGCACTCAAAGACAGAAGATACTTAGGCGCCTTCAGGCCGCTAGCAGTCGCCGGCCACGTCTCGCTTTTCCCGCTCCTCTTCACGGCAGGCGAATTTCCGATAAAGATTATCTATACGATCTTCTGGTTGATCTTGTTTTTACTTGCATTTGACCGACTGGCACCAGCGTACGTATCTGAGTTTGCTCTGCAGCCGAACACAATCACTAACACTTTTTTAGATCATCTCGTCAACGAATATTCCTCCTCGACAGATTTTCACTGCTCTATATTGCCGTTTCGATCCCGCTTATCGCTTACTGCTCTCTATTGCACCGGATCATCTTTGGGCCCAGGCTTGAGTTTCTACCTCTTATGTTCATTAGCTCATATTCCGCGATTGGTGTGGTTGGAAGCTGGGTCGGATTTTCCGTCGTATATTTTTCTCAATAGATCTCTAAGAACCTCTCCGTAGTAAGCGAACACCCGCTATGGTAAATTCGGCTAGATCTAGCAGGCTTATGATGCGCAGACTCTACATAGTCTCCTTGAGGAGCGGAGGTCGTCTAAGGCATATATCTTTTCAAATACAAGCTAAGAAATCCCTTTAAAGCATCTTGGACATTCTCTGGGCCGATGAAAATATGATAATGAGCATTTCGGGAGTCTTACGACTCACACCGTCCTGACCGCAGCCTATTTATAGTGATTATCGTGCCAAGAAGCGACCGGATTCTCCCCTTTAGAAATCAAGACCTCTACGGTGACAGTTGAACACATTAAATGACTGCGTTGTGGACTTTCATAGAAAGCTTGCCAAGTTCAACTCATAAAGTTGTGCTACAGGAATCGGTTGAGGCCTTGTCAAAAGTGCTTTATGTGGTTCCATATTTGAGCTGATAGAAACAAGCGCTACGGTGACTATATTTGATCAGTTTACTCTGATATAAGGCCCTCGAAATAGAACAAGACCTCTTTCTGGGCTTCTCCGGCGTACAAAGATCCTCCCATTCCTTAGGAGTATTCTATGTCTTCCGACACAGGCATGACATGGAAGGCAGACTGAAAAGGGGGGCTGATACCGCTGGCTGCACAGAGTATGATAACAATATGTTGATAGATCTACATAATCCTCGTAGTTTGACGAGCAGAACAAGTCCAAATACGATGCTTGTCGTGATGAGAAGCGCATCACAATCGTTAGGCTAGCTTTTAACATTTCTTTGAAGTTGCAGGGACCAGCCCCTAGTTGACTACCACGGAATATTGTCGGAATTGCGTAGGGCTGCAGCGCGTTTACTACTTTGACTTCTCTGCCGAATTACTATTCTAACGGCTTTCTTCTCGCGACCTGTTTTTCTTAATCCTGGCTTTGTTCTTCCACGCCCGCCTCATTGTCGTTTACGCCATCAAGACGCGAATCATACCTGGAAGTCAACCCCGCGACGCGTCAAGCATCTCGAAAACGATTCCAGAGATATTCACGAGATAAGAACTGCGCCCCTCCATAATTCGAACACGGTCGAATAAGTTGATCGCACATCACTGTGACCTGTGTATATAAGTCTGAAGATCTATAACATATAACAAAGGCGACAGTGTTCCGCATAGGGATAAGCCTATATCTGTTGTCGAGGAAGAGGAGTCGGGGTTGGAGACGCGAACCAAGGGATTGAGCAAGACTCCCTGTGAAGTCGACGTGTTTGATGGGTACGACCTGTTGAACAATAATGGTAATATAGATTATGATATCAGAGTGTACGCGCTAACGCGCGCCAGGTATTGCACAAGAAACAGATTGTGCCGTCACAAGGTCTAAAAGACGCAGAAATCAGTCGCCTTTCACCAAATACAGAGGTATGAGAAAACAACGAGCGTACGCATACAAAGACTGACATATATTAGCTGTGGGCACTAGAGATATTACCAGGAATCGAAGAATATTTCATAGATTATGAGAGCTACCTTAGGGTGTACGTCATAAACTGGGATTTCCACACTTATAGCTGACAGCTTAGCAGAAAGTCATACTACGACAAGGTACGCCCTTTACGCAATATAAGACATTCATTACGCACGAACCTGACAAGCATTAGAAAGAGTTCACTTGCTCCATAACTGGCCGCTCAGGACTAACATTCAAAGCTGCGAAAGCCAGCGAGGTACGATTAATCTGAAATCATGATGTAGGTACATGCAGACTGATTGTATGCTAGGAACAAGGCGTGTTGGCCGTTGAGATGAATTTCCCCGATCGCCTGCGAGAGCCTCTGCTTCGACGCGTTCAGCACGACACAACTGCAAGGTTTGACACTCTTGGTGAGCACTTCTTAACCTTTCCACATCGCAGTCAAAGCTGACAATAACTAGTGCAGAAGATTTATGACGTACGCACAGTACAAGTATCGATCATGGGACATTTGCTGACACCGTCTAGGAGTTTAAATACGATTTTTACCCGGGCGAAGATGTCTTTCTCCAAGGCGGAGACTCGAAGCTGCCAGCTATTGTACAAGAGAAAGTGCACATCAACGCTACCAAGAAGGCTAAGTATACGTTGAAGGTGCCAGCTTTCGGCGAGCCATTCACACATGTAGACAATGTGACGGCAATTAGTCGTTCTCGAGACTCTTTCAACAAAGAGCTGCTTAGAAGCTTTTTACGTGCCACAATAACGCGGGAAAGCTGGCATGGTGCACCCTGGACAATTCGACCAGAATATTGTATTCAGTACAGCATCGACCAAAGTTTACCTCTACATCTTCAGAGAGAGGCCATCGGTGCGAAACGGAAGGCCGAGAAAATGTACACACACAACAACGGTCAGGACCTTCATGCCTTTTTTCACCCGGATCGCGAGGTACATCATATAAGGAATGTCCCCAACATGCGAGATCCACGCATGCCACCCGAACCAATGGTGATCATACCTAGACCAGGCCACCAGCAGCATCTTGGTTACCAGCAGCAGCAACCTTATATGAACGGGGACCGACCCGCTTTCATGCCTGCTCAGCAAGACCAGCAATTCACTAATGGGATGCCTACTCATTTTGCACACAGCTTTCCGCATCCTCAACATCACCACCATCACCATCATCACCACCATCATGTCCCACCTACGCTGCACTCGCAACACCATAATCCCCAATCTCAGCCATCACAATCGCATCCCTTCATAGTAAATGGGAAAGCACCAATACCTCAATTGCACATCACAAACGGGCATAGGAAGTCAGGGGACGGGGCCATGTTTGGCACCTCACTACCTATTGGTCAAAGTCGTCCGACGATGCACCGACCTATGCCTCCCATACCTGTTCCCGTTATCGAAAAAATAAAGTATCCTATCGAAGACTTGGATCTCCATCCCCGAGCAAATTTGCCGGAAAGGCCACCTCTCAAGAAAATCTCCCAAGACTATCCCGATATTTCGGAGGATCGAGTTGGTGATATGCTTTACATATGGACGACCTTAAACATGCAGAAGGAGCTCTTTGTTGTGGACAACTTTTCGCTGGACGACATGATTGAAGCACTCTCCTTGACTTCTCTAGACGTTTACTGTGAACTCCTCATTGAGCTCCACTGTGCAGTGCTTAAAGTGCTGGTTAACTCCAAAGGAAACTTCGAGATTGAATCAAGTTGGGGCTTCGACTTGGAGGACGAGGAGGAAACATCCAATTCATCCCGAATATCAACAAAATCACCATCCCCGGCACCAGAGCCACCACCTCCAGCGAAATCTACTCGCAGCAGCTTAGCGAAAGCGGGGATTGTTCTCAAGGAACTTGAGAAACGCAGCCCTTCGCCGGCCCCCATTGTCCATCGGGCAGATGAGCTCTTCGCTGAATACGACTGGTTGGAACATTTGAAAGAACGTGACTTTGCGGATGGGGGCTGGCAGATGATGTTGACTGGTTTCATCTACAAAGTGTGGCAAAACGATAGTCCACAGAATCGCTTCGAGGACCAGTGCGAGCAGATATTGGCACATCTCGTTCCTGCAGACCTTGAGCCGTCAATCACGACTGTTGTTGATCAATTTGCCTCAATGGAGATTAACCTTCGCATCGCTACTCTGCATATTGCAGTATACTTCGCAGCACAGACTGTGGCGTTCAGACAGACTCTTGACACATACGGACCGAAGATCGAATATATGCGGCAAGAGAAGGTTCTTCTGAACCGAGAGAAACTTCGCCTGTAAGTCAAATTTACTATACGTTTCAACCCATGCTGATGTAGAGGACAGCGCTACTGAACTTCGAGAACTGGCGAGTCAATACGCGATTGAGCGACCAAATCATCTCGAAGAGTCGCCTCAGCCCGAGCCAGCTAATACAGCTGATGTCAGCATGGCTGGTACAGAAGAGAATGATGCGATCGAAGAGGACGACGAAAAGCCTAGGAAAACTTTGCGCAATGCAAAGCAGCGCAAAGACGCTCGGAAGCGAAAGCTTGAACAAGAGGTCGCAGAGAAGGAGGCTAAGAAAAAGAAGAAAGCTGCAAAGAAGAAATCGGACTGGGAGATTCTTTGTGAGAAGAAAGAGAAGACGGAAGAACAACTGAAATTAGTGGAAGCCCAGGTCGAGGACAAGTTGAAACTGATGGTCCAGACAGACGGCGTCAGGGTCAACACGCTGGGCAGAGATCGGTGGTGCAACACCTACCACTGGTACGAGAACACTCGCATATTGCCAGACGGAGGGCCGAATTCAATAACTGGCTATTCTCAGGGTCGTCTATGGGTTCAGGGGCCTCCAAAGGAGTTTTACGACAGCATTGCCAATCCGCCCGAGCAGTTTGCCAAGGAAGACAAGGAGAAGTATGGCATGTCAGCTCTTGAGCGGAAGCAGAAGGACGAAGGAAGCACCAGCCTTACCTCATGTGAAGAATGGGGCTACTACGACGAGCCTGAAGTCATCCACAAGTTACTATCTCGCCTTGATGATCGAGGTATCCGGGAGAAACAGCTTATTAGCAACCTCGAGCTAGAGCGCACCAATATCGCTCGCGCCATGGAGCGCATGAGAGAGTTCCGCGCAGAGCTTGATAAGACGTATCAAGAGGCGGCGGAAGAAGGACCACGGTCTAGACCGTCGAGGAAGAAAGCTGTCGTGGATCCCGATGCCCACAAACATTGCCTGGAATGGCAGAACAAGGCGGCACAGGAGCAGCTCGGGCATACACATTTCCAACAACCACTGTCGAAGAAGAAACGAGCCACTAAGCCTTCGGCGAAGAAGACGAAAGCTGCCGCAGTTGTAGCGAAGGCTCCATCGCCTTCACCTGAGCCAGTGCCTACCCGGAGAGGAAAGCGGGTAACCCGGCAAGCCTCAAAATACTGACAAGTGTCGTGCTCTGCCTCGGTCGAAGAGCTGCTTACATGTTGATAATACCGTCTAACAGGGCTTTTCATGTACAGAAGCACCGAGCGAGGCATTTCCGAGTTGAATACACCGCTGCTATGTCTGTACGGTCCGATGCTGAGTACAGTTCTCTCACGTCTGGATCCCCTTATATGTGTTTTTTTGTTTTGTTTTGTTTTGGTTTTCATCAACCATTTGAAACTCCCCTTGAGACCTACTACGACGACGCTATGTAAGCTGAAGGGAGTAAAAACTGCATAGTCCGGGGCGCAATTGTGAAGGGAGAGGGGCACGGTCAACGAGTTTGAGCATATCACGGAGCGTGTCATGCATGGAGTTCAGCGTATTGAGTAGACTCCCGGGTCTCCTGGATGGTGATGGAGGTGGTGATCAATGGTGTATATAGCTAGGTATAAGGAAACTAGACAACCACGTACTGGGTGGTGGAGAGATATTATGAGTTGATGTCTTGACCTGATGTTTCGGCCTGATATCTCGGCCTGATGACCCCGGCGGGGGTGGGTAAAGTGTAAAGTAAGGCTGCAGGGGGCGAGCGGGTGATTAGGACTAGCGCGGCTGTTCCCCAAAAGAAAGCCAGGCTCCCCAACTGCTTCACCTCCGCCCGCTCGTCACCCCAATCATCCATCATCCCGCAGCTGCTTCACGTTGCAGCCTGCCTTTTACTGTACTGAACATCAAAACATTTATTCTTCCAACTCCCGTCACACCCACCAGATCCCTTGATTTACTGGGTACTCACTCCTTCGTGGCGTCCACTCCACGCACCACCCTCGCTGCACCTCTCAGGATAGAAAATTAATTCCAGCAGCACCCTGCACGTCAAAGGAGCCAAGTTGAGTTCCACTTACCATGTCGCCAAACGGTGCCCGCAAAGCCGCTTCCTCTATTTACGACCAATCCCGCTTTCCTGGTCATTCCACCGTAACCAGACCGTCGTTCATCTCCAACGAACAGTACGAGAAGTTCTTCACCGAGAGAGAGAGAACGGTGCCTTGCACGTTCATCCCAAAGAAACAGTATCTGAAGCAGAGTAACCCTGGAAATTGGCGAGAGAATGATGTCACTGGTAGCTCTATCTGAGGACCTGGGTGTATCGTTGACCTGACGCGTTGTGTAGATGTCAACCCGGAAAAGGACGCCTCTGCGCCGGAATCTCCGCTCATCAACCAACTCGACGACAAGACGCTTGCAGCCTTCCCGACGGGCCGACCTATGGAAGACAAGGCAGATCTCGTGCAGTGTAAGCATTGCAAAAGGCCAGTTTCACGCATTGCCTCAGCGGCCCACATCAAAGAGTGTCTCACGAAGAAGACGGAGAAGCTCCGAAAGAAGAAGGAAGCAAAGGAGGCTAAGGATGCTGCAGCACGAAAGGAAAAAGATGAAAAAGACGACGACGAGGGTTCGCAGTCAAAAGGAGCTCGTAAGAGTGCTGTGAAAGGAGCAAATACTGACAGTGCAAAAAAGGGCAAGAAGAGGAAAGCGGACGGGGATGGCGACAAGCAGCCGAATGCGAAGAAGAAGAAGAAGGACGAGCCGAAGCCGAAGGCAGGAAAGCCTAAAGGTCCCGTCGACGTGGAGAGACAGTGTGGTGTCGCCCTCCCGAACGGAGGCCAGTGTGCCCGAAGCTTGACTTGTAAAAGTCATTCGATGGGCTTGAAGCGAGCTGTCCCTGGTCGAAGCTTGCCATATGATGTTCTTCTACAGCAGTACCAAAAGAAAAACCAAGCTAAGCAACAACGTAAGCCAACTGCTACGTCGTCGTTATCAACCTCAGTCAGCTAACCATGTCCAGGTGCGGCCATTGAAGCAAATGCTCCTCTTGTCGACGATCTCGACGCCGAAGGCGGACCTATCGACTCGGATGAGGAAAAGGAGGCAATCATGGCGGCCATCGCTCGGTCGAACCCTCAGCCCATGGCTACTCGAGTTCCTATTGCGCTGAACCGTAAGTACGGCTATATCCGGATGAAAGACATGTTCCGCACCTCCTTTACGCCTGCACGTATGGGACGCGTCGACAATAATAATAACAATAATAATAATACGAACAACAATAACACAAACAACGCAAACATGGGCAGCAACACTGGACCGACGCCTATTGACACCACAGTCGCGTCGAACAACCATGGAGGCGGCATGCTGAACAGTGCGGCGCTGACATCAGCGGGCCTCGACAGCAACTTTGGCAACTTTAGTCCGATCATGAACGGGGGCGACGTGCATGAGCGTCGGCGGGTTCCAGACGGTCAATTCCATGGTGGACCGAGATCGATCATGCCCGGACAGCTGCCCGGACCTGCAAGTCGGAAGCCGAGCCTTACTGCTGGCGGTGCTTGACGCTGTCATTATAGTTCTGTCTTGCTGTTTTTTTTATTATTGTGTAGCCATAGTTCCCCGGCTCCATTATCATCACCCTGTCTCGTGTAACCAGCACTACGACAGTCACATATGGCGTTTTGAATTTCCAAAGTTTAGTTTGACTAGATTTGCATGGCTCGATATGAGAGCAGGAAGCATGGGTAGGCGTTGTGGATATTGACATGTGCATCAACCGGTGTTCTCAACGGTTCTTTTAGGGGAGGGGGATATGGCTGCGGAGTGCTGGTTCTAAGCGGCCGTCACGTGGCTGACTTACACGCAGCTGATTGCATCTATACATGGATGAGTGATTGCTGAGGAGGCATGCATGGATGTGTATGAGAAGACATGGTCTGATAGGCCTGACATGGCATGGCGTGGCAACAATAGTCATTAACAATCACATGACGATTATAAGCACAATCATACATATACACAAGACAGTCAAGATGACAATCAAGATGAAAGTCCAAATCGTAAATTCGTAAATATTCCACCGGGTATCGTTCCACATACACACAACTATATCATCTCGTCTGTCTCCGTCCTTCATACCGAGCACATATATACCATACATATAATGTAGATGTATAGCATCCATCTCAAACTTCAAGCAGGTAGCTCTCCTTCTCCGTCTTCTCATCTTGATCCTTGTCCGTCTTCTTCTGCTTTTTCTTCGCCTCCGCCTCCTCCTCCTCCACTACCACCACCATCAACCCATCACCCGCCTGCAACCGCTGCTCCTGCTCACAGGCAACAGCAAACGCACGCACCCGCCACGCACACACCCACTGCAATGCCGTCCACCCAACCAACAGCACAACGCCAACCCCAGCCAGCGCCCACATGACGACGCGACACTGCTGCTGGCCCGCACCACCCGCAATACTACTGATCCCAGCACCATCAACAGCAGCACCATCAACAGCAACAACACCATGACACAGCGAGCGGGGCAGCCCGGCAAACAAGCCAAGCAGCAAGAAGCGCGGGACGGTGCAGAGCAGGGCGTCGAGCAGGAGGTGGTTTGCGAAGATGAGCAGGAGGGAGGGCGTGGGGCGGTAGGTGCCGTAGATGGCGAGGAGGGAGATGAGCAGGGAGGTGAGGAGGTAGAGGGTGAGGTTTGTGGTTAGGGAGGAGGATGTGGAGGGGGGGAGTTGGGAGAGGGCGAGGAGAGAGAGGGTGTGTGTGGCGGCGAGGAAGGTGGAGAGGGTGAGGGTGAGGTTGCTGGGGGTGTTGGATTAGTTTGGGTTTTTTGTTATATGGATGGTATTTTGGGAGGAAAGGGTTAGGTGTTGGAGATGCATGAGGTATTAAACGTACCGGTTTGCGCGGGTTTGTAGATGGGTGTGCATTTTGATGTGGGTGTTGGTGGTGGTTGTTGGTTTGGAGTAGATGTATGATGGTGATGATGAAGATGGGACGCTAAGTCAATTGGCGGCGAGGATGTTGATGCTGGGAGATGTTTGTTGATCGCAGATTGTCGAAATCGCAGGAATGTATGTATGTATTGACGCAACCGAGGAGGATGCGATGACCAGCACCGCAAACAAGGAGCTCGTATAGGTGTTTGAGACAGTGGTGGTGGTTAAGGAGTAAGAGGATGGCGCAGAGAAAGGTAGTCTGGGGAAGAGAAAGTGATTGTTTCCCTTAGCCGAGCAGGGCGCCTTTTGACTGTAATATGGAACAATCGATGAACGGATGTAAACGTCAGCGGTGAGGGCTAAAAGGCGCGTGCACAGACAACGACTGAATAATCGATAGAGCGGGATGTCGATCCGAATCAAGAACAATGAAGCCAGTCCGTGCGGTGGGCGGTTATGACGACAGTGGTGAGGATGAAGCTGTGGTGCAGGAGGTGTAAGAAGACGGTGATGGAGAGACGACGAAGACGACGACAATAGATACGGAAGCCCGAGTGCGTAATCCAGTCGAGAGTAAGTGTCGACAATGATGGAGATTAGGCACGCGAGCTCACGATGGTTAAGTATATAGCTCGTGTTGGCGTATAGGTAGCTATGTATTAGTCGAGTCGGCGGTGAGTGCTGGCTTGTTCCTAGTGCTGACAGCCAATGAGGTTGCCGGGTACGAGACTTGTGAAGGGCGAGTGAGTGTATGCGGTATAGATGAGGGGGCTTCGTCCGTCCCGGGCGCGCAGCAAGAGGAGGATGACAAAACAACAGTCAGGGTGTTGAGGGAAACGTGGATGACAGCGGGTGGGTCGGGCAAGAGAACCGTGGACAGTGACAGCAGCAGCAGGCAGCAAATATAAAAACGATATAGATAGTATGGGGATGATGGGACAGTGTACCGGACGTGTGCGGAAAGGTAGTAAAGAGAGCTTCTGCAGACCTATTATAGTGTATAGGCTACAGTGTATATAGGCTACAGGCTACTCTCTAAACTGCTACAACCTGTCATAGTGGAGTTGTGTCGCCATCTCGCTGTGCTCCAGGCCAATCACCGACACTTCCCTTGATACAAGCCCAAAGAAAGAAACAAAGAAGTAAATACTGAAACAACAAGCAACAAGAATAGCAAAGCGAGTACTATTAAGCGCGCGGCCAGGAAATGTTGATGAAGTTGTTGTTGTTGTTGTTGATGAAGTCCAGCCAGTCTTCACTCTCCGCGGCGAATCATAAGCGCTGGCTCTTTCCGAGTTAGCGGGTCCTGCTCGGTCTTGGCGGTGGATCCTTCTTTGCTGTCGACGCGTGATTGGCTGCTTCTTTGGCATTAGCACGTGACTATCACGCACGATCGATTCCGCCAGCATCCGGACGAATCCCCCGCTCTTGCCCCTCTCGCTTACCCGCTCTTGCCTCTTTCACCCGTTCTTGCCCTCTCTTGCCTTGCCCTGACGCTGGTGGCTCCTGCACTTTTAAGTTCTTGTGTTGTTGGTCGTTGTTGTTATTGTGCTGCTGATTAATCAATGTACATTCACTTACTCACTCACTCACTCACTCACTCACTCACTCATTCACTCCGCAGTATCATCTGTCTCTGTCTCATTTCACTCACTTGTCAAGCATATTCTACATGTTAGTCAGCCATCTCTGTCCTCAGGCTGTTAGTCATCTTGCTCTACTGCTTAGGTCCACTACCCCAGTCAGGTCGTCTCCCCACATCACAACCCCAGACTCGTGGTCGCAGGACATACATGATGAACATGTACCACATCCACATGCACCCCGTGTCTGACTTACGCCCTCTCAGACACTCCATCATCTTCTAAATGCACACGACGCCCTGCTGCAAATCAACATGTTGCCCATCAAGCATCTGCCCTGTCTATGGCTGTTACGCCGCCCGCGTGCCCGTTGCTCGTCCTTGGTTTCTGTCTGCCGTCGCATTCGCTTACCATGCCAGAGAGGGATAGAGGGCGACGTCTCGTCATGTTTCTGCCACAACAACTCACTTGCCTTGCTTGTTGCAACCTATATCCAGCTGCGTGTTGACGTCTTCTCATCACAAGAGCCAACTCTATGCCTGCTAACTTGTACATATTCTTCGCTATTTAGTCGTCTGTGTTCCCCTGCTTCAGACTAATAATTACCCCTCATCTCATTCTTCCCCGATCGTCCATATATCTATTATATATACACATCCATATATATATATATGCCAAGGTAGCACCACATACATCCATCATGCCTACCCCCGCAACCATCAACGTAGCCTTGCGCAACACCACATCCTCCAACAATGTCTACGCCTTCGTCACCGGCCGCGCCCTCGACAACAACAACGCCCTCTTCCTGCTGTCCTCCGACGGCCGCACCCCGTACTACCCATCCTCCCCCTCCGACACCGTCCAGCCACTACAGCGCGACATTGCCATCCCCCTGGGCGCCGTCAACAACACCGTCACCATCACCGTGCCCCATCTCGCCGGCGCCCGCATCTACTTCTCCATCGACGCCAAGCTGCAATTCTACCTCAACCCGGGTCCCGCCCTCGTCGAGCCCTCCGTCACTAACCCCTCCGACCCAAACCTGACCCTCAACTGGGGCTTCTGCGAATTCACCTACAACGACGCCCAGATCTTCGTCAACATCTCCTACGTCGACTTCGTCTCCATCCCCATCGCCCTCGCCCTCACCTCCGTCAACTCCCCGCCCCAGTCCGTCGCCGGCATGCCAAAATCCGGCCTCGATTCCGTCTGCGCCCAACTCCGCCAGCAAGACGCCACCGACTCCGCCGGCTGGTCCCAGCTCATCGTCCAGTCTCCATCCAACAACAACAAACCCCTCCGCGCCCTCAGCCCAAACACCGCCATCGTCCGCAACCCGCATCTCTTCGAGGGCTACTACGACCCCTACGTCGCAAGCGTCTACTCCCGCTTCACATCCACGACCTTGCGCGTCAACACCCAGGCCGCCTTCGGCACCCTCGCCGGCCGCGTCTCCCCCGACGGCTCCACCCTGACCATCGGCTCCCACGCCTTCGCCCGGCCCTCCGCCGCAGACATCTTCTCCTGCTCCACAGGGCCCTTTGTCGAGCTTGGCTCCGTCGAGCGCGGCGCCATCATCGCCCGTCTGGCCGCGGCGTTTAATCGCTCTGTCCTGCTGAACACGGATATCATTCCTGACGGCAGCTCGTCCGCGGCGCAGTACTATGCGGATCCGCGCACGAATCATTATGCGCGTGTTGTGCATGCGGTCAATGATTCCGGGCGGGGATATGCGTTTCCGTATGATGATGTTGCGCCTGATGGTGGGGTTGATCAGAGTGGGAGTGTGTTTTCGGGGGATCCGAGCTTGTTGACTGTTACTGTTGGTGGGGCGTGATGGGTCGGTTGGGGGTGCGTCAGTAGGTAGGTAGGGGATCCGGTCTGGGGATCATGTAGATATCTGGTGCCTGGTAGAGTGCTGATATGATGTTGCGGAACAGTGCTGTATATATGATGATTTGGACGGCGACGTATATAGCTTAGATACACCCACAAACACACATATATCCAATCGACTGTCCCTTTCTCCCCCTATATCACCCTCGAACCATTCGCCACCAATAATAAAAAACTTCATGCATTTCCCCCCTCCCAGGTGCTACGTACATTACATCGACTTACCTTACCGCGACTGGCCCGGCAGCCCACTCTCCCACTTCACCGTAGGCGGTACTGGCTGCTGCGGTGCGCGTCTGCGTCTACCTTTATACTGTTGTATGATCCTATCTCAGGGAGATCTACTGTTGGAAGTGGATAAAAGGGGAATCTTAGACGTTGTTCCTGCGGCTGGGGAGATGCGCCTGGGTCAAACCAAGGCTGGAATTGGGTTGTATCGTAGTCATACGTGGTGGCTATGGGTCGAGTGCCCTTCGATGGCTGTACTCCACGGACGAGACTATGCCCAGTGTGGCACTTGGTTGAGGAGCCGCTCGACTCTGAATCAGCACCCTGATTTACTACCTGGCCAAATCCATCGACCCTTTGCCGTCGTCCTCGAGGCTTGGTCACACGCGGCCTGGGGCGCTTATCTGGAGACGCGCTTGTCTCCAAATCAGATCGTTCATATACTCCTCGGTTAGATTTCGGTTTGTCCTTTCTGGCTCGCCAATTGTAGTATTGTTCAGCATTTACGACTGCATCAGCGTCAGAGTCATCCGAGGAAAGAGTCAGCTCTCCGAGAAGTGTTTGAGAGTGTTTGACACCCATGCTCGCCTTTCCAGACGAGGACGAAGATCTCCTCGCCGCCTCACCTTCTTCGTTCCTATCTGACGTCGAGTCTGTGCTGTCACCGTTGGGGACTGTCTCACATGTGACTTTGGCTGTTTGCTTCATCGAGCGTCGGATGGAAGTTCTGGCTTTCTGTAACGCATCTAGCAGGCCCTGCTTCGACTCGGCATTACACAGCTCAACAGCCCGTTGGTAGGCTCCTAGTGCGCCAGTCATATTGTTCATAGCCATTCTAGATTCGGCCACGTACAGCCAAGGCCGAGCCCTCATTGGATCTTGTGAGACTGCACCTAGAGCATGCATCTCTGCACTTTTGTATCTGTTGTTACAAAGATCGAGCAGCGATCGTTCCAGGTATAGGAAAGCTGGAAAACTCGAATTGGCTCTGAGCGCAGGCAAAAATGCGAATGCTAATTCATTCCGCAAATTTTGAAGGCTATTACTGTAAATGCGATGAGTAAATAGCTCCTCCACGTGTGGCATTCTTATGATAGACGTTCGATATTCCTGGCCATCCTCTGCACCAATATCCGGGAGAGGCGGTATTGAATAATCTGTGTCTGTTCGCTGATATGAGTGCTTCTCCCGCTCCGATTGCCGTATGAAGAATCGAGAAGGAGACGTTGCAGAACATGACAGTTGTGGAAGAGGTGGCTGAATTGTGTCGGAAATAGAGGGTGACAAAGAAGCCGTTTGCATTTCCGCCATGACATCCTTCTCTTCATCCTTATGCAAACATCGCGAAGAAATGCTATCTGGCTCGCGATCATCGGACTTAGATGTAAGACCAAGCGATTCGGTCGACTCGTAACCGTAGACGCCTGTAAATTGTTGCTTGTCACCCTCGCCACTTCGGTCGTGGCTTGTGGGCGTCTGCAAGGACACGGCTGTCTCGTCCACAAACGCAGAAGACACATCGCTGTGATCCGTGCTGTACCCTGCATCGAAGCAGCATTCACCATAATAATGGTGCACAGTTACTTCTTCTTGGATTTGTGCAAAGAGTTCCGACGCGCTAATCCTCTTGCTTGGGTTAGGACGAAGCATACGTCGAATCCAACCACTCAGAGCTCCGTCCTGAGCATTCGTGCCGCCGAGTTGATCTATATACAAGGAAAACGCGTCATAGTTTGACCTTACGAGGGTCAGACCAGTTCCATGGCTTTCAAAGAATGCGTTTCTTTGGGCAAAAGTATCACTCTCAAGGACTGTAAGCATGTCCAAGTAGACGCATCCCAAGGACCAGATATCAGAAGGCTCGCCTCTAGGAGCTTGATCCACAACCTCTGGGGAGGCATATCCTGGGGTATATGGTCCGGTCGGTCCAGTGGTTGTGCCCCGGGTCCGATCACTCCAGTCTCGTGCAGTACCGAAATCGGTCAACAAGACGTGATCACCCTTGATCAGAATATTGGATGGCTTGATGTCCTTGTGGCGGCATTGTTGAGAATGAAGATACGAAACAGCTCCGGCAAGACAGCCGACGAATTGCCGTATGAGAGGAGCCTTTTCAGCCATAGTAGGCGCCTGGTTCATGTCCAGAAATACCTTCAGGTTGGTGTCTGCGACAGGAGACATCAGTAGGCCTATGAATCTTGGATCAGTATATGATCCGACGAGCTCGACCAAGTGAGGGTGTCTGAGGCGTCGAAGATTCCGCAGTTCGTTCTCGAACATCCTCATGGCAGCTTTGTCTCTAGCAAATGTTCTAGCTCGGGATATCTTCTTGCGTGCGAATTCGTTCAATGATAGCTTGCTTCTGACATGGTCGACCACTCCGAACGCTCCGCGGCCTAGCAGCGGATTAAGGATGTGAAAGTGAGCATTGGCATCGCAATTGAAGTGCGCGTGCCGACCCTTCTCCGTTTCCATGGAAGCAGCTTTTGTAAGAACTAGTCTTTGAGCATCGAGAAACTTGAAGCGGACAGAGGATGCCCTCAGAGGTTCCGGAACGGCCGAATCGGAGTACGGGAAATGGAGATCTAGACAGCCTTCCAAGATCAATCTTTTCATAGCATCAACTCGGTCGATTAGTCGAAGCACTGTGTAGGACCGAGGTCTCTTGCTCCATTCTAGCTTCCCTGCAGATAGCAAGAGCGAGCGTATCTTATCAAAGAAGGCCTCATCAAGACTCTTCGCGTCAGGGGTGATGCATAGCGAATAGAAAAGAGTAGATAGTCCGTCTTCAACAGCCTCTCCCTTGATCGCTAGGTTCTCCATGACCCGATGTGCTCAGTATCACCGGCTGCTATACAATACAAGTCGAGTCGAGTCCTCTACCTCCGACCCCTATCTTCAGGCATACGCATACACACTTGTGCTAGGTATGATGTGTCCAGCTCTTTCGTGAAGGAGACGAAGAAGGTTCGGTAGAGCGATCGAATTAACCTTGAGATCTATGGAAGCCTGTCAGCCTTGGGTGTACTACATCTCATCCTGTTTGGTCAACTCGCATGGATCCTCCTGCTGCAGCAATCGAACGGCCTGCTGAGTAGTGTTCATACACCTGGTGGAATTACAGGCTGGCGACTTTGATCCCCGCCACGACGCCTTGGGTCGCGCTTTCTATCAAAAGAGAACAGTCCAGAGCTGAGATTTGACCTCGAGCGGGGCTGTGTCAGAGCAAGGATACATGCCATGAGGCTGACCGGCTGCTAAGCGAGAGCCTTTCACGTCGCCATGACATAAATGGATCATACCATGCGTTCGGGATACACTTCGATATATTCATACAAAACGAATGAGAGAAGTAGCAGGAATACCATTTACTACGGATTTCGTTAAGCACCGACTTGAACTAGACATAGAAAGACTTGATAAGAGAACGACACGCCACAGCAACTCTATCGGATGAACAGATGAGAGAATGTAATGCGCAAGGAAAGGACTCCTCGGGTGACAAGGCAAATATACTAGTACCTAGAGGGGGCAAATCAACTTGGGAACGTTGTCGGCTGCACAAGCTACGAATGTCAGCATTATGTTTTGAAGCTCATAAGACCCTTTGTGAATATCAACTATAATGTAGCATATATGTGCTAACTTCAGACCAGGATGTATGAAGCCTCGGGTCCGTTATGCTGCTTGAAACACAAGATTCCGATTCTTCGAGCTCACGCGTCCATGTATCCACACTTCTTCCCGCTGTCAATGGATCGTGGTCAAGATGTGACCCCTGCCACAGAATTTCGGGTGAAACGGCTTGGATGTCGCACAGGAACGACGCGGAGAAAAGGTGTTGAGTGCGTGTCCTCGTACAACAGTGACAGGGTGTTTGTTGCTGCACGAGCAAGAGGTACAACGTTGACAGGGAGAGGAGATTAAGTTCGATTGATAAGATGGCCAAGCATGCGATACGGAAACGTTGTAACAAAGTCCTCGGCCCGTTCGTGAGAGTTCCATATCAGTTGCTATGACGCAAAGGGCGCGATGGAATGATAGCGGACGTAGCGCCAGGCTAATTAGATATTTGTCGGAGGCTGGAATGCCATCCACCATGTAATATTATTGCATACTTCGTCGAGTGTTTTCGATTGTGTCGGTCATTATTTTGAAAAGAATGCAAGGAAGTCAGTGATTCGCTGTTGGCGCTCCAAACACGGGACTCCTGCCGATCACCACAGGGATCCCCCCTGATAAATGACAGTCTATGACTGCTCGAGCTCGCCCCCACAAGCATATATGACGTAAGCAATGCGAAGTTGAAGGCCTGAAGCTCGAAGTCTGAAGCCCTACAGCAAGGTGTGTTGATGTTGGGGTTGAGTGCAAGCGGTTGCAGAGGTCATACAGACTATGTTGATTATGGAGTTGAAGGCATATTCCATCCGACCGGAACAAAGCAATGCAGTCCGCTGTCCGCTGTTCGGCGTGGAGTGTCATGAGTAGGATACGCCAACCATGCACGAGCTTGGCAAGGATTGTCTGTAACTTGTTGTTGTAGTGAAGGACTTGTCTGGTGCCACACAACGGCTCTCGAATTGCAGAGGGAACGCGTCCAATCTTCAAATACCACGGATGGCCAGGACGCCAGGCCACGTCAACAGTTCTTGTTCACATCATGAGAAGCTCGAGAAAATGCTTCCTTTTCGTCGACTGAAACTTAGTGTTGATAGTGGATCGGACGGTACTTAGTCTGTAGACACGCAATGGTCTAGGATATAGGGCCAAGCCAGCGGCATATGGCGAGGAGTGACAGTCCTAGCCTCCTGCTAATAAGCTAATTGGTAGCAAGAGATCTTGGGCCATGATGAGAGACCCACTGCCCAGGTATGTGGGTAGTCAGTAATTAGTAGTATTAGCGGTGATGATGCTATAGTCACTATGGTGGTAGTTGTGGTGGTGTGCAGTGGTACAGTCGACTGCAGAAATTCGGTGGTAAGCGGCTCAGCAGTCGTCTTGCGGGCGTCGCGGAATCAGCAACAGCCGAGCGATTTACTCTCCGATCGTCCTGCATGTATCAGAAGTCGGTTGTCGTGAAGGAGGAGGAGATGGCGTTCAAATGAGGTGCAAACCGAGCGAGACAAAAGTCAAAGAGCGAGCTGTAGTGAGTGAATGGGAGGACACAAAACACACGACCTCGCAGGGTCGGGTGGATGGTGGGTGGTGGGCGATGGGCGATGGGCGATGGGTGAACAGGGCAGGACAGCAGCCTAAAGCATAGCAGAATAGCTGCATAGACGCTAAATTATAGAGACGTAGGCAGCTAAAGGCCGCTGGAGACAGTCAATCTGGCGGGCTTTTCCTGTAGTTACCTACCCAGGTGCTACCACAGGCTCCCCCCCCTCCCCGTACTTGGCATCATGCAAGCTAATCCGCTTTGACGCTGTGCCTAGACTGACTGTGGTCGGTATTGGGTAGACAGGACCTAGTAAAAGTACCTTGACTCCGGCTTCTACTCAATTCCTCATCATCCTTCATCCTTGCCACACGCCTCAACTCAACACACCCCAATTCGCTTCCACGTCCTATCTCTTTCCCTTATCTTCCTCTTTCTTTCGCTCGCTGTCCGTTTGCATCCACGCGACGACGACGACGACGATAATATCACCTCCTGTGGACATGCTACTGCGACTCTAACACAGTCGTCGTCCAGTCTGGTCTCCTGTTCCCTCAAACACCTCTCCTATCCATCGACCGCGGCCGTCACTCCTGGTTTACCGTACCTTTCAACCCCAATTACTCTCTCAAACCGGAACCCATCCACTCATCCAGCTCTCAAGACTCGTCCCCAGCCATCAATCTATTTACAGTCGGGCCGCCTAGTTCCGTGGACTGTTCCTAATACTTCAATTCGACAGCTTGAGCTCCTGATCCTGGTACTGAGCTCACTTAGTCGCGAAACGGAATAAAGTCAAGAACTGGCCAATTCTTCTCGCCACGGCCAACATAATCTCACATCCACGTTGTGTATCTAGACACTCGTGTGAACTCGGTACTGTTACGACGCGCGCCATGGGAGGGCTCGCGCCAACATGGATGAGCTTCGTTGCTGTATCATGGTTATGTTTGGCTTTCGCCCATGGCCAATCCACACTTTTCCGCCAGTCGTACTGTTCCAGTCAAAATACAGGCTCTGACTATCCTGTCGGTTAGTGCGCGATCATGTTATAACATTAACGGTACTGACGCGTCTTTTAGACATCAATATGTATCAGTCTAATGGTGCTTGCCACGACAGGTGCAACTCTGAAGGCTATGCGCTTGCCATCGTACAGTACACAAGTTGCTGGTGCTCGAATCTCATCCCCGGCACTGAGACCAGTGTGGACAATTGCAATGTGGATTGTCCTGGCTATCCCGACGAGAAATGCGGTGACCAGGGCAGAGGTCTCTATGGATACGTAACACTGGATCGAAGACCGTCTGGGACAGCTGATGCCTCCTCACCCTCCTCTACACCGGTAAGTTCCACCTTTGATGATAATCTGGTTATAATCAGGCTCGTACTTCGACAACGACGGGTCCCGACGCGCGATATGTCTGACCCAATCCTGTCTTCTTTTCGTTATTCCTCCATGCAAGATCATTCGATCTTCTAGTTTTGACGCGCTGTTCAGAGTCAGGTGGCTGCACCAAGTTCTACATCTACGAAAGAAACTGTGACTGACGAGCATACTATCGTTCAGACGGTAGAGCCCGACACATCTGTGGTCACCTCCATTGTATCCCTCACGCCTGTATGATTTGATATTTTCTTTGGATTCTATAATGTTTTCTCTTATTGGCCTCGCTGACTCGCTTCAACAGAGACCTGCCTCGCCTTCATCCTCGTCACAGAATTCAGAGCCTCAGACTTTTGTCAGCACAAAGATAGTATCAGGCACCCCAGTAACCGAGTTCGTCACGACGTATCCGACCAATTCTCCTGGCAGTTCCCAACAAAATAACGACAATGACGACAGCGGCGTGTCTGGGGGTACAATAGCCGGTGCAGTTGTTGGAGGCGTCGGAGGCCTCGCTGCACTTGCCGGCTTGGTATTCTTCCTAATACGACGACGTCGTCAGAATTCAGATGACTACAACGGTGATGACAAAAGCTCGGGACCCCGGCGACATGTCAGCACTATGAGCAAGACGGGCTTGCTTCGTTCCCGCTCAGTTAAAGAGCCTCCTGCTATCGCCGTACCACCAATCGTATACCGACAAGGGAGCTCTCATGGGCAAGAGTCCACCCATTCTGACCATGCCAGTACAGGCTTGGAACGAGAGAGGAGGAACAGTCGACCAATGTTCTACGATCAGAGACTGAATCCGTCAGCACTTCTCGGCCTTGAAAATAGCAGTCGTACCAGCCTAGGGACCATTGAAGATAATCGTGACTATACCAGGACACTGAATGTAAGGCATTGATGGATCCTAATTAGACTTGGCTAACTCGCTTGTGTTAGGTCCGCAACCCCGATCCCGAGTGACAGTTTACGCAGTATGCACCTCGATGACATATTTTCGTTTTTGGTTTGACATAAGCATCGGCGTTTTGAGCATTAACAACGGCAACGACATTGAGATTTATTCACGATAGTATACGGAATACTGCATGTGCGTGTGGTCTACATTGACATGCCCTATCCCGGACATGAACGTCCGGGCATCTGTCAACGTCATTTGCTGTCTTGCTATTACCGTTCTTGTATCTGTACATTTTTGCATCAGCTTCTTTACTGTCATCTGGCTGGTGCTCTGCTAGGCACGGCATATCACGCGCGTAACGTACATAGTCCGCATGGAGAGATGGACATGGGCCATGGAGTTTACTACCGAACCCGAGTCGGTAATGCGTTATAAAAAGACAACGGCTCTGGTCTGAGAAGCTTGAGAGGAAAGGCTTCCTGTCGTTTACAGCTATGCAGACCATATGCCGGAAGGATTGGAAATGCGCCAATTAACAAGAATAATGCAACATTTGTCTACTTTGAGACCTTCATACTTTGGAAAACTGTCTTGTTCTCAATACTAAAAAATTTTCGGAGATGCTCAACTAATGCTCGATTATGCCTGGCAACGACCAACTGACAACCCTGAAGAGAGATGATGCATTCTAGGTAGCCCTAGGTAGCGACTGCGGGTCCTGGCTTGGCGGCCTTAATATCAACTCCAGCGCGTGTACGCGATATCTACCTACAACCTTCCACACAATTGCTACAGTGTCACCGAACCTTGCACCAAAATCCTGCAAACCAAGACACTACTCCTGTAGTCTTTTGCCCTAGGGCCTGTTCCCAGCAATTACCAACTAAGCTCCTTTGCCTTCCATCCTTAAAATACGTTCGGCTCATTGCGCCACACACACTCGAGAATCCTACGGTCGCCTACTAAACGTTGGAGTCAACCTCACAGGAAAGGTGGCCGCGTCCAGACATCATATCACATCTGTTCCGAGGCGGTACGAACCGCAGCTAATGCTGACTGCCAACCGACACTCCACGAGCATCGCACGAGACCTGCCTGTTATCTGACCGCCGTCTTGGACTAGATCGCCCTTGTAGTCCCATATACCCTGGTGTCGCTCTGACTTTGGAGCCAGAAATAGAGAGCATAATCGATAGCAAGAGCTGGCAGGCAGCAGTATTGCACATCTCACGAAAGCAGTCATCCGTGTGGTAGGAATCCTGTGATTGTCGACTACTGCGTTCGGTTGTTGAACGGTCTGGTGCAGGAACAACAGTTCGCTCCTTCACGCCAGGGGGGTGCTTGAACTTGTCATTCCGTGTCCCCAGCAAGGCTAAGGGCGAACGTAGAGGGATCGTGAGATCCAAGGTCTGGGAATCTGCGTCCTTAGAAGCTCGGTCGAGATAGTATCTAGTCGCATCAGTGCTCTGTACCAAAAACAGAACCCAACGCCTTGTCCTTGGGATATTTAAGCCGTCATGAGCAAGATGTGGGAGGTCGATCCTGAGACCAGAAGCAAGGTCAGTCTTTTACTCGATTCACTTCTTTATAAGAATAAAACCCATCATTCTTTTTATCTATATACCCACTCTCTTCTCCTTCTTCATCTACTCATCTCCTCCCTACCATGGATGCTGGCACATATCACTGGTACCAAGGTACCAATGCTGACTGGATCGCTGACTGGACTCGATATCAGCTCCTGGAGATCCAAAAGATCAACGGCAACAACCAGTGCGTGGACTGCGGCGCACCAAGTCCACAATGGGTACGTTGTTTCCCACCTGTACACTTTTGACTATCTATAGTCATGGCTAGCTCTGAGAAGATGCTCACATTTGTAGGCATCGCCCAAGTTTGGCATCTTTTTCTGCCTTTCTTGCTCCGGTGTACATCGTGGCCTTGGAGTTCACATTTCATTCGTCCGCAGCATCACGATGGATGCTTTCAAGAATGCTGAGCTCGAGAAGATGAGATGCGGCGGAAATCAACCTTGGCGTAACTTTTTCAATGCACATGCCAGCACAGCGCGTGATGGCCTAAGTTTTGACAACTGTAGCATCTCTCAACGATACGACTCCGAGGCTGGAGATGAATGGAAGGAGAGGCTAGCAGCAGCGGCTGAAGGCAGAGAGTATGTTCCTCAGCCGAGCACGAGGCGAGTGCGAGGGTCCGGGTCATCAAACGTAAGTAGAGCACAGACGCCACTGTCAAAGACAAGGAGCGCGGACATCCAAGGTGGTACTGCCGGTCGGTCAAGTTCACCATCGTTAGGGACGTCGTCGCTAGGTAGCAAAAAAGCACAGAACGAAGCTTACTTCGCTAAAATGGGCGCCGACAATGCCAATCGACCGAAGGATTTAGCACCTAACCAAGGTGGTCAGTATTCTGGTTTTGGAAGCGATCCATTTCCGGAAAAGAGGAGTGATGGCATCGTACCAGGAATAGATGACTTTCAGAAGGACCCGGTGGCTGCATTGACGAAGGGCTTCGGATGGTTGAGCTCTACGGTTGGGAAGGGCGCGAAGACAGGTTATGATGGCTGGGTCAAACCGGGCATGCAGAAGGTACATTGTTTTTTTCACGATATTGGGTTTTCTTGTTCGGCTCTTCTTGCGACTCTCTTGTCTTGTTTTTTCCTGTGTCACGAACTTATGTTTATGTTCTTGTTTTCTGTACTTGATAGACATCTCCTTTCCCGTCACGTTATCATGGTTCTCCTTTCTGCGCTACATGGCACTGCTACGTTCATATGTGACACCATATTTCCTCACCCTTTATCACAACTACGTTGTTCCATTGTTTGCCGTTCCTGAATACATTTCTCGCCAAGTTTGCACGACTGACAAGTCATCGCAGCTCGCCGAATCAGACATTACGAATCAAGCCCGTCAGAACTTCACCACGCTCTCCACCAATCTCAACCAAGGTTTCCAGTCCTTTGTCGAAGGCTCTGACCAGAACCGTGCCGGTAGCTCCTCTGTCACTCGCGGAGCTAGCGCCGCCAACCCGGAGCGCAAGGACTTTTGGGACTCCTTCGGTGACGCCCCGAAGCCTACCGGCCAGCAGAAGGATTTCTGGGACGAGTTTGGTGCTGAACATGATGCGGGCCCTACTACCGCTACTACTGCGGGCCCGAAGCCGAAGAGTAGCGTGGGCACGGCGGCCATGAAGAAGACGGGCGGCGAGAGTACTAAGGGCGGCAAGGCGAAGGATGACGAGTGGGGAGAGTGGTGAGCTGGGTCCTCCTTACGCACGATGCCACGGTGATTAGCGAAGGTGAGCGAGAGGCGTGGTGAGGCAGTAGTATGGTGGCCGTCGATGCACTACCTGTTTAAGGTATCACGCAGTGCAGATCGCATATATAGATAGATCGGACAGGGACAGCCTTGTTTACATGTCTGTGTGCGAACCTTGAAGTAAGCCGATGGACCATCCGGCGACGAGGTAGCGCGGAATTCAGACTATATACACTCACCCGCATACATACATATACATATATATATATATCTATATATAAACAAACATACACACAGATATACACATACAGATACACAAATACAGATATACACATACAGACACACACACACATAAACATACAACTTCACAGCCCAACAACACCCTAAAGAGACCACCAAAACCCACGAAAGACCAGCACTCCCACCCATCAACACACATACAATGCCAGGGTTCTTCTAGATTACTCAACAGTCAAGGGGTTATTTTCCCCTTTCCATCTTAAAAAAAAACCAACCAACATTTGTGCGCCATCTGGGTGTTTTGGTGTTTTGGTGTTGGGGGCCGTGGGGACGGAGGGGAACCTAATGATCGTCGGGTCTTGCATTGACCGTTTTTGATTTCCAGTCAGCATGAATTGGAAGTGGGGAGGGAGGAAGGAATGATGGGAGGACCGGGGGAAAGGAAGGAGGGGTGGAGGAGGGAAGGATGTAAGCATGATGCTCGTGCGGCTCTATATCTATCCATCCATCCAGTACTGTGGTTCGGACTATCTGCCTGCCTATTACCTGCCTGTTTGCCCCTAGGTCCTACATACATATGTACATATGCAGGAACAGGATCCGCCACGCGACTGTGGATGTATGGATGGATACATGCATAAAGGCTAAGTAGTTGCGTGTGTTGGTTGGCCTTTGTGCTATCTGCCAGCAGGGTGGTGCGCAAGGCAGGACAGGCAGGGCAGGACAATCAAGCGTTGAGGTTGAGCTTGTTAGCAGTGAGATCATATACGCATCTGGCTCTCCTAGGATTGATTGACGCTGGGATGGTAACTTTACTTCCTTACTATTCTCCTGGCATTAGCATTGGCATGGCTTGGGCTGAGTCTGAACGGTCAATGAACAGACTAGAATAGCCTAGTCTAGCCCTGCCGTGCATGCGTGCCTATAAACGGTGTTGTCATCATACATATAATTACAGTATCCATACACAGAAGCACAAGGCTGCCAAGTATCCTGCCCGATCCAGATTGGATCTGAATCTGGTTCGTATTCGGCCAGCACCCAACACGCTCACTACCCCAACTGCCCGAGTCAGACTGCTGCTGCTGCCTGTACCTGGCCTTGCATCGCAATCCTTCTCAACGGGCGGCCGAGTAAATGTGTGGGGGAATGGCCTGGAACGGGGGTAGTGTAGCCTAATGATTGCTATAGACGTGTGTGTGTCTGACGTTGGCGCGCTCGGAGCGGATCGTGGTCGGAGTTTTGTACTGTGGCTTACGTGATGGCTACTGCCTCGGTCGTATTGTTGTTATTGGGTACTTTGTGCGTCATGCATAGTTGGTTGTCTTGCTCGAGAGAGAGGATGATAGCGGCTAATTAGTGTAGCCTTGGGACATATATGTTAGCTCAGATGCGACGATGAGCATGAGTGTGTTTGTGCGGGTCTGCTACCTATCCATGGATGGAGCTAGAGGGCGGGATTCGGGAAAGCGGGAGTCGGGAGTCGGGCCGTTTGACGGACTACTAAATATATGTATGCCATTCTACGTTCGAGCCTTCAGGGAGACAACTCCGACTATTAATAGGTATGTGGCGATGGATGCGAAATCTTAAGTTGTCGAAATGACTAATGAATTACCAAATGGATGGGAAACCAGGCGCTGGCAGAGGTATGTGCTCCAGACAATCTTTTTGTAGGCATGCACTTGCGCCACCGAGCGAATGAAGGGAATTTGTAACACTCCCGATGAAAGCACAATAGCTGTGAAACCTCGCTCTAAGAGAAATGCATAGCATTTGAATCGCAACATAGATTGGATATTTGGGGCTGGTCTCGTAGCAGTAGGCCAATGAAATTGTCGTTGTTCGCGTCGATTGTTGACAATGCACACGCAGTGCTCGACGTGGATGATAGGCAGATCCATGCATAGGTATAAGTTCATATTACTGCTGTATACTTCTCGTGATTTCCACCCCCCGGATACCAACATGTCCAGGCCCGTCGCGAATCATGCGTGCCTTTGACAGATATTGATCGAGGATACTATTTCGAGTGCCTGAAAGATTAACACTTCCACCGAGGCTTCATGGCTCTGAGTGCAGATCAAATGAGATTCGGTGTGCATCCCAAGCGCATATGCTAGAGATCTGGAATAACCAAGCCGAGTGTATAGTGGACAACGCCTGACGTATGAACAACTAAATATGCACGGTGAATGACCAAGAGTGCTGAGCACCGCCCTGCTGAGCCTCACACTATCACGGTGTTCTGATCGACGACTCCATGAAGTACTTGTGCCAGTCAGATGTTCCAAGAGGGCGCATTTCAAGGGGTATCCAGATTTGTAATGAGCATTGCAAACCCGTGAGCTTCCAAAGTGCAACCACTGGTGGCATACTATATTTCGACATCTACCAAGTCTCTTGCTTATACCGACCTGTCTTCTCCATGTTTGCAAGATATAGCTCTGCTTCTTTGCGCTGAAACCTACCTTCTTGTTGAAATACTTCTATTAATGCTTCACGGACTGCTTGTGGCATTTTACCAGACGACCTATGCAATCAATGAGCAATGCAATGAAGACACAGCGGAGTCAGAGCGCTCACTTACCCGCAAACGTAGACCAAGCCGTCGTTGGTGTCAACTGCGCTGAAAACCTGATGGGCGTATTTGCGTATGAGATCTTGTACGTAAACCTTCTGTCTCTGTGAACAGTTAGCGAAGCACTTCCTCCGTTGTAGAAGCTGTCCACGCACCTGATCTCGCGAAAAGGCCGTGAATATATCTAGTGTACGCTTTTGTGAGAACGAATGCCACTCTCGCTCGAAGAAATAGTCTGATGCTCTGTTTCGACATCCAAAAAACAAGATATCCCTTGATCTACTGGAAGAGCTGAAGCGGCCTTTGTTGTCTGAGTCCACCTCGTCCAGGTACATGTCGCGCTCGTGAACAAGTGACCGCAGGGGCGCAATGCCTGTACCAGGACCTATCATGATGACAGGTTTGTTCAAATCCTCGCGCTTCACACTTAGGCTGCCTCGCTGCAGGGTAACGCTTAATTTAGATCCAGGGCGAAGCGTTGCCACGTACCGCGTGCAGACACCTTGACGGACGCGTTTTATGACCGTACGATACTTGACGATTGCGATGAGCAGCTCAATATTTGTAATAGCTGGACCCCGCTTCAGATTGCCTCCGCTTGCTATGCTGAACTGTCTGCCTCTAATCGTAGGGACCAGACTGCATACAGACTGCCACGGCACCTTTACGGTCTCGAATTCCTGAAGTACTTCCAAGATGCTTCGTCGCGGTCGCGTAGTGTAGTCATAGAGCTCATCGATATATTGTGGGTCGGTGAATTCCAAAAGGCGATTGTGCTGGAAGTTATCTTCTGTGAAATGTGAAAGGATGGCGAAGAACGATCGGCGGGGAATTGCCATGATATCTAGATGGTTTGTGAGCAGTAACCTTAGGGTCAGCGGTCGCGAAGTATCTATGTTCTTGACAGGGGGCGACGGGTATTCAGGACTTTCAGCATGGTTTTGCATAGTCGGGTGGAAACAAAGAGGTTCGTCTGCAACCGATGTCCATTTCATGATATCGAGAAAATTTGAGACGTCTGAAGGGAAGTTTTTCGGATAGATAGTCAGCACATCACCCGGACTGTAGCTGACTGGCGGTGTCGACAATGTCAAATGCCGTACATCTTGCCAATGAGAGGTTGCTGTCACCCGCTCATTTGTCTCTACTTTAGCTACCAGCCCACTAGGTATTGACAGGAGACTGTCGTCGGGCTGGTCATCATAAGCCTGTCTCCCACTTATAGGAGGATTTATAGACATGCTTGTCGCTTGATCTGCTTTTAGCAGCTGGAGTTCCCATTTTGGTCGAAGGAGCACATTATTTGGTATAGGGGTGACGCCCTCAGGCAGAGGATAATCGTTGCATATGCGCTCATATAAGCCAATGGACCACGGTAGGAAAGAGCCATCAATGCTTTAAAGTCGTCAGGCTTACATGCATGACTTGTGCGAATATGCGACTCACCCCTCTGGATGTTGCTCATCAGATTCTCCCCGATCGTAAATTGGAATTGCACCAAGCTGTACTAGACGGTTAAACAATTTGCGATGTGCCCAGTTGAACCTGTCAAAATTAACATGTTTGCATCTTTGGCGTGCTAGGAATGATTTGATATTACTGGGGATACGAGCTATCGCCCAGGCCAAAAGACACGAAGTTGACTTTTTGCAGGCACCCTGGGCGCAGACGAGCACTCCGGATAGACTTCCAGAACGACTGTGCATTGGCTGGTAAGTCGCCTTGACCGGTGGTCGATATAGCGAATAGAACGATTGTGTGCTTGAGTAGCTGATTCTACAAGCCCATCGGGTCAGAGCATTGGAACGAAGCGTTGCGGATCGACTTCGTGAACACATACGAGGCTACAATTGTTCAATTCTAAGACACGCGTAGCAAAGCGAAGTCTCTCGGTGAGGCGCCCAAGTTCTTCAGCTATGTCCTGAGCGCTACCTGTTTCAGAGCCATATAGCACGAGAGCGCTGCGCCCTGGCACAGGATCCTGGGACAAGGCCATGCGTGGAAATGAGCAGACGGTGTGATGATAGCGCACACAAAGAATTTGCGTGGTACTACAGGATTCAGACTGCTTAGGGATTTTGGTGGATCTAGCTCATCATGCGACACCAGTGTTGCTCCACCGGTGCCTCCAGGACTTACGGAAGCAAGTATTGGATGGCCAGGGAGTGTAGTGTGGTGAAAAGGAGAATGTGAAGGGAGTCGGGCTGCTGTGTGTTCGTGAGTGACTAATAAGTGTTTACCTAGGTATTGGTTGTTTAAGCTGCGAACGGCAACCGGCGACTCAAGGAGAGAAGGCGCCACCTTCACCACAGCAGGCAAGCACAGGGCAGTCACCCCCGGGCACCCACCATACGCCCTTGCTCGCTAAACCGCATGCGGAAGCCACCCACAGGCCATGTAAGTAAATTTATTCCGCCTCACAACAACGCCTCTCCTTTCCTCTTCTCTTCTCTCCACCAAACCTTCATCACAAGAACTAAACCAAACACTCTACTTTCAACTTCACCTGTATTCGGGCACTTAGCTTCCCAAAAACAACTCCCTCTCGTCAATCGTCCCTCCAGCTCAGGCGGCCTTACGACAAGTTTCAACCTCTTAATCTTTACAAACTTTCCAAGGCAGACAGCAGTCTACCCAGGACCCCACAAGTTTCCTCAACTTTCTGCACGGTACCCAGACACTCCTTTCTCGAGTGTCTTCATCTTCTTTGCACACCTCGTGTCATCAAAATCAAAACTTTCAAAATGTCCGCCACTGTCGACAGCATCACCGCCCAGACGGCAAGCACTACCCTCAACGACACCACTCCAGCTCCCGCTGAAAAGCCTGCGGCCGAAAATGAAGCCGTCATCGCTAGCGCTGCTGAGGGTAGGAGACTTTATATCGGGAACCTCGCGTACGCGACCACTGAGGGGGAGTTGAAGGAGTTCTTCAAGGAATTCTTGGTGTACGTTTCATATCTAACAAGTCGCATCGTGCCTTGCACTGACGGACTCACAGCGAGTCCACCTCTATTCCCACAAACCCACGCACCAACCGGCCTGTTGGCTACGCTTTTGTTGACCTCTCCACTCCATCCGAGGCCGAGCGTGCCATCTCTGAGCTCAACGGCAAGGCCATCCTTGAACGCAAGGTGTCTATTCAGTTGGCGCGCAAACCTGAGGCTCACACTGAGGGCGCTGAGGGTACCAACGGAACCAAGGCTCGCAAGGACTCAAAGAAGGAGAAGCCCCGCCGCAGCAAGAGTGCCGCAGCAAAGGTACGTCACACCCTTTTACTTGTTCCGGCTCTGGACTTGCGATAGCTGACTGACACTCTAGAAGGATGGCGCTGCCCCCACTGAGACCGCACCTACAAATGTACCCGGCCAAGTTGCCCCTGCGCTTACACAAACCACGAACGAAGCACTGACTAGCCAGGATGGCGCTGAGGGCACCACTACTGTGAACCCAAAGGCGGCCAAGACTCCAGTTCCCCGCAAGCAGCGCGGCCCTCCTGAGGACGGTGTTCCGTCCAAGACGAAGGTCATGGTTGCCAATCTGCCTTACGATCTCACCGAGGAGAAGGTACGTTACCCATTCAAACCTGGAGGTATATCATGCTGACCTTGCCGTAGCTCAAGGAAATCTTCATCGACTACCAACCCTCTTCGGCCAAGATCGCCCTTCGTCCCATTCCCCGTTTCATGGTGAAGAAGCTTCAAGCCCGCAATGAGCCCCGCAAGGGTCGTGGTTTCGGTTTCGTTACTCTTGCATCTGAGGAGTTGCAGCAAAAGGCTTGTGCTGAGATGAATGGAAAGGAGATTGAGGGCCGCGAGATTGCCGTCAAGGTTGCTATCGATTCTCCAGGAAAGGAAGACGACCCTGAGGCCTCCATCGAGGCCACTGGTGAGGAAGCCCCTTCTACCGCTGAGGCATCTGGTAGCGTCGAGGCCCCGACCGCCACTGCATAAATCGCTCCGGTGACACGATGAAGAGGCAAAGAAAGCCCGCTTGCGAGCACAATTGTTTCTCACATCACATCGTAGTCTCTATCTGAGGGACGTTGTGTGGATCGCGCATCCAGACTTTTGTGTCTCCCTAAGCATGATTATCGTCTTCATTCGTTCGCTCGTTATGATAACGTTCTCCATGATTGAGCCTGGCAGGCAGAAATGTGCATGGAATGCAACTACACAAAAATACCTACTATACCAGTTTTGGTTGTATCTTCTTGACATGTCCTTAAAAGCTTAACATATTTTCCATCTGTCCTCTCGTTTCAAAGCCGTGAATGGTCGGACATTACACCCTGTATTTTATGCTTTCCTTCGCGCTTTCACCCAAAAGGTCTGGGAAAGGTTAGACTATGGGCATGGGTATGATGTCCTTTTTCGGAGTTGAACGAAATAGGGTCGGGAGAAAAGTTAGGTACTGATAGAATTTAATTGACGACTTCTGGATGCGAAAAAGACTACTCAATAATTATCTCTACTTGTTCGCTTGTTTGTCCATCGACATGCATGTACATCTTCGAACACATGTGATTTTTAAATGAGCGAGCCTGGCCTGTGCATCGTGAAAGTTAGTGTAGCTTCCGAAGCTTTGAGCCGAGCTTAGTGACGAGGGCCTCACTCCGCAGGCTTTTGCCTAGTCCCGTCTCCAGCATCCTCATTCTCAGCTATATTGGAACGGTTCGACATTCTGATTCAGATACGTACATATAGACTCACTTAGGTAGTGACCGACTACCAGTCCTCTCTTCCATAGCTTCCTCTTGAAGAACATCGTCAGTGGGGAACGTCGTCATTCAAAACCTCCAAGACTGGCACCTTGTACTTGAGCATCATGGCCTCTCTCAAAATCCTCGTGCCCGTAAAGCGTGTGATCGACTACGCCGTAAGCCATCAGAGTCTTCCACTTGCCACAGACTCAGTACTGATCCAGTGAATCACAGGTTCGGCCCATGGTCAACAAAAGCAAAACAGGCGTCGTGACCGCAAATATTAAGCACTCCCTCAATCCCTTCGACGAGCTGTCCATCGAAGAAGCCGTGCGACTACGCGAGCGCAACACGAAAGATGCATCGAAATTCCCGCACAAAGTCGAACGCATTACCGCGCTCGCGGCCGGCCCGGCGAAAGCCCAGGATCAGCTGCGCACAGCGCTTGCCATGGGCGCCGACGATGCAATTCATGTGCAGACGGACGTCGGTCAAGAGAGTGGCACAGGTGGTCTAGAGCCGCTGGATGTGGCAAAGCTCCTCGCAAAGGTCGTTAAAGATGAGGGCACAAACCTCGTCATCCTTGGCAAACAATCCATTGACGACGACAGCGGGCAGACAGGGCAGATGCTCGCCGGACTGCTGGGCTGGCCACAGGCTACGCAAGCCAGTAAGATTGAATTCCCGAGTGAAGGCGAAGTGCAGATTACCAAGGAGGTCGATGGGGGCGTGGAGACGGTCAAGGCGAAGATTCCACTTGTGATCACGACGGATCTACGGCTGAATGAGCCGCGGTATGCGAGTCTGCCGAATATTATGAAGGCGAAGAAGAAGCCGTTGAAGAAGGTCAGTTTGGAGGACTTGGGGATCGAGGCGGGGGGCAGATTGAAGGTGCTTAAGGTAGAAGAGCCACCGGCGAGGAAGGGGGGCGTCAAGGTCGAGGATGTAGATGGGATGATTGCGAAGTTGAAGGAGTTGGGTGCATTATAGAGAGACTGGGGACATAACGATGATATGTACATAGATTTGGTTTGTATGCAGATACGAACTCTACAAGCAGAGCTGCTGATCATCGGACTTCGTGCTTCATCTGCGCTGGTAGACTCTTCACAACCTCCAACAATGCTCCTAAAGCAGTTATAGTGTCTATAATCTGAGCACATGACTAACATCGTAATTCTATTTCAGAACATGGTTGTCTTTACCATCACCAATATAATACTATTTAGTCCACAACACACAGTGCGATTTAACCAACCCACTAAACATACATCCAAACAAAGAAAGCCATATCTGCCCATTCAACGTTTCGTTCCTCCGCCTGCGATAGGAAGATTGCAGCACAGTATGATCTGTTAGCACATGACGTCCTTTTCTTCTACACAGGTCAGATCGGCTCGGTAGCAAGTTTGTATATACAAGTGGAGTCCCGAGCATTGACATATCATTTTGTTTCTTATCTAGTTTTCTAATCTTTGATTTTTGGGTTGTCACTTGTATGGGTGAGCATGGAATGGATATATGACAACATGAAGAGATAATGATAATGGCGATGATGAAGATCATAAGATCGTATATTGATTGGTATGTAAAAAAAAGGTTCATGCTAATATCTTGATCAGGCGTTCTTCGGCATAATGATAATAGCTACGACGCTAGAGAATCAACTAGTAGTCGTTGTCACGACGCGAAGACCCGTACGAGTCTCCGCCAGTGTTCCCGCCATATCCAGAGGTGTTAGTGTTGGAATCACGGGAGTCCGAGCCATAGCTCTCTTTATTACGGCTGCTTCCATACGAATCGTTGTCATTGTTGCTACCGTACGAGGACGTTTCCTTGCGGCTGGAACCGTAGCTATCGTTGTCATTGTTGTTGCCGCCGTAAGAGGAGGTTTCCTTGCGGCCTGAACCGTAGCTGTCGTTGTCGTTGCTGTTGCCTCCATAAGAAGAGGTTTCCTTGCGGCTTGAACCGTAACTGTCGTTGTCGTTGTTGTTGCTGCCCCCGTAGGAGGAGGTTTCCTTGCGACTAGATCCATAACTGTCATTATCGTTGTTACCACCATATGAGGATGTCTCTTTGCGGCTGGAGCCATAGCTGTCGTTGTCATCGGAGCGCTTAGAGCTACCATAGCTGTCGGACGAATTGCCGTAGCCTTGCTTCTCGCGACCCTTTTGCTCAATCTTGTCATTGTTCATCAAGTCACCAGCTTTCTCCATAAGCTTGCCGACGGTGGATCCTGATGTATGTTAAGGCTAGGTGATAGTGGAAATGGCATTGGAGGCTGTACCTTTCTTATTGCTGCTGTCGTCATCATCATCATAGTTTGACTTGTTTCCGTAGCTAGTACCGCTAGGATTACCGCTTCCATAGCTGTTGGTGTTCTGGCCAACATAGGAGTCGGAATCACCACCGTAGTTGTCGTCCGAGGACTTTTTACCGTAGCCGGAGCCGTAGGTATCAGAGTTGTCATTCTGTAGGACGATTAATACAACTCAAGAGATCATGAGTCGGGATGCATCTTACGTTGTAAGACATAATGTATGGATTGAACCTTTTGGGTAGTGTGGAAGAGTAGACTTGTGAAGGAAGATCAGAATAGGAGTGGAGATGCAGAATATCGATTGGATGGGGGACGGCAACGCTTCTTATACCAATTCTGGTATGCGTGAAATTCAAGCAGGCCGTCGTTGGGACTTCGGCGGCATGGACATACGCAGGCAAGCCGGAACATGGCGTCACATGCGGAGCACAGGATTCGAGAACTGGACAATTACAAACAAGGTTGAGGACCGGCTTGGGTGGTTACTACAGGAGGATTCTCAGGCACTTCGACCACTAACAAGTGCATATGCGGCACGAGCGGTGGTATCGTGTGGTCTAGAATGGATAGAGGGGCGTTAGCGCCTGTGGCAGTACACAACTCCAGCTGGACGGAGGACGAATCTACCGAATCGCGAGGGCTTTGGAGGAGTCTGGACTATGAATTGTATGCGGGATATGTATTCCCATGCCTTAATTGTTGACAGCCTAGTGTCTGGTCCCCCGATCGCTTGCCTGTGAGGCGCACGTCATGGCTCATTGCGGGGTGCGCTAATTGACAGACCTCAACCGGAGAAGGCAGTAAACATGTTCGCAATGAGGCAGGCGCAGCCGTTCGTGGGAAGTGATCGGAGGGTTCAGTGGAAAAGATCTACCGATCTGATGTTGGGGGCTTCAAGCTTCGCGGAATTATAGTCGATCGAATGTGTTGAAGATCGAGATAAGGCCGCGACAGTGAAAATCGACTTCGCTGAGCACCAACAATCCTTGGACAGCTGCATCTGCAGCCACAGTGGCTATTGACCCCCCAATTCGTGGCGCCTACAGCACCAGCCACGGTGAGGCGCGGCCACGCCGGAGGTCTTCCGTGGGCTAGACCGAGACTCATTTATCGGACGTATTTGCTCTACAATAACTTAGCAAGGCCTTTCAGTAAACAATACCAAGACGACGTACCATAAAACGTTTATGGAAATCAGAACGTAGTAGATCGTTCACGAATTCTTTCTTCTTCTTGTCTTCAGTTCCTTTGGCTTGGTTCTTGAACACAACATCGTCGTCCCATCTATACCCAATTAGCGGTTTTCTACTATGTGCACATGACATAGTGCAGCATACCTTCGTTTGATATTGAAGTCGCCTGGATTCAGCAGAGGGTTCCCACGAGCAATGTCAACTTCGCGTTGCTCTTGTTCCTTTGCAGCTCGCTCAGCCTCCTATTACGCCAGATTAGCTGCAATCTTCATACAACACTACTGATCATACTTCTTTTGCTTTTGCCTCTGCTCTCTCCCTTTTTATCTTCTCCAACTCTCGCATAAGCTCGGCTTGTTCATCTTCCTCGTCATCGCTGCTTATACGTCAGCGACACAGTGCAACGGCACAGTACTGGCTCGAGGGAACGTACTCGTCGTCACTACTGTCACTGCTTTCATCACTTGAATTCTCTGAGTCTGCATCGATATCTTTGGCTTCTTGTAATATTAATCTTCGTCTTTTTACTTCCGGATCTTCATTTTGATCCTCTTCATCTGCTGTTGCGGCCTCGATGGTTCGCTTAGGAGCCGCCGAGGATGCCTCAGCATCGCCAGCATCATCGGATAATGTGTTACCGTTCTTTTTTGCGTAGTGTGCGGCTTCAGCTTTAAGAAGCTCTGCTCGGAGATCGCGTGTTTCGTTATCGCCTGTGCCACCCTGACCTGCTTGTCTTTACATGGCAACAGGTCAGCGAGACGGTGATATGAAGCTTTAGAAAGCTTACCGGTGCTTCAATGTCATGTGCGCAGGCAATAGCCGCTGGTGATAGGCAGGACCGCGCTGGGCCTCTTTACCCCGGGCCTGAAACTGCGTCAGCCTTGAAAGCTAAATGATCACTCCTGAGATTACACACCGGGTCAAAAGTTGGTCTATGGGCTGTAGTCATTGTGTCGTGATACTTGCAATGTAGGTTTCTACGAACTGGAGAGTTCTACAGTCGTGGTGATGCTTTGCCATAAATCGCGTCCGGGTGGCGGACGCTCGGTCCTACGTTTCGCCGAGCGCTGCGCCAAGGCCAAACGCATCGCAAAATACCTTCCGAACCTAATCCGAAAAAGTGCCTAATCCTTGCATGCATAAAAATATTTCGAAATTCACGGGTTCGCCTCATGTTCGGGCGACTCAGAAACCTCGCTCAATCTGCATTCGGACTTGCACCTAGTAGGACCCCAGAACCTTCGCCCACTGCCGACGTGGAAGATCAGGCAACTATGGTGACTACAAGAGGTGGACGGGCTACCGACAGTCCTGCTAGTGTCACACCGCAGACTGGATCTCAGCTTAGTAGCGGCTTGAGAAAGAGTAACACCAAGGAAACAGCCGCAAAGAGAAAGCTCGAGGATGTTGCTTCGCCCGCAAGTTCGGTAAAACGGAGGCGACAACTGCGTGGTTCGGCGTCACAAAGACATACTGTCGAGCACGTCTTCCAGGATATCGTCGAGGACAGCTCACACATTGGAAATGACGACAGTGCGACGCCACCTCGCATGGGACTGAGAGACGACGACCCAGTCCAAGTGACAGAAGAAGACGAGATCCACAAGATCGAAGTGGCAGCCAGACGCGAAGCAGAACTTGAGGCTGCCGCCACAGCAAAAGCCGACGCTGCCGAAGAACTACATCCTGCTGAAGTTGTCAAGTCGGTCGAGAAATCGACAAGGACGCCCCGTCAAGAAAGATCAGAAGCTGCAGAGGCTACGAGACTGACTCGATCGCATTCACGACCCGCGACTACGCCTACTCGAGATGCCAAAAAGGCGGTAAAGCAAACCAAGGAGACAAGAGTACCAATTCGCGCAAAGATAGACACTTCACATATTGTCCCGTTCGAAGATGAGGCTACACCCAGCGAGATAGGCAATACGCCTTCCACGAAGCAAGACGTCATCGAGATATCTTCCGACGACTCCGATGATGAGGATGAAGGCCTGTACGATCCCCAGGCTTTGGCCCAAGAGTCCAGTCGGGTACCTCAACTCAGCCCCCAAGTCGTGGTGTCCCCGCGTAAGGTCCCACAGGAGACTCCGAAATTCATAGATGATACTGACGACGACGGCGGAGAAGAGGAAGAGGCAGAAGATCTAGAGAATGCTACCCAGCAAGGCAGCTTGGTAGCTGACGCAGCTGGTACAGTACCTGACCGCGTAAATGAAGCCGAAGTTGGCGCCGAGTTGAATGACGGGCAGGTAGAAAGCTCAGAAGGAGAAAGCCATACCAGGAAGACCGAGCCCATAATACCGGCGGCGACGGGCAAGGCACCACGACACAAGATCTTTGATGATACTGATGATGCTGATGATGAGCTCACTTCAAACCTCGAGCGGACCACCTCAAAAGAAGCGAAGACCATCCCACAAGATGATTCCGAGGACGAATCTTCAAGCGATGATGAAGCCCCCGAAACCATCACAACCATGGCAGCCCAGTCCCAAGTCGCAAAGGCAGAAGCTGCTGCCACAGAAGCCGCAGAGAAACAAGCTACTGCTGCCAAGCTCAAACGTCAAGCCCGTGACGCTGCTCTCAAGGAGCGTGCACGCAAGAATCTCAAGGCCTCCACGCGGATCACAGCTGGCACATCAACATCATCCCTACCTGATCTCTTACCAGCCCATATCCTGGCGACCGAACGCCCGGCCACTCCTGAGCCCGGCTCTGAGGTTCCAGCTGCTCTTACGCTGGAGCAGCAAAAGCGCAACAGACATCTGAAGTTCATCGAAGAAGGCGAAAAGAAAGCAAAGGATGTACGGCGTGGCCCGGTCAAAGTGCGTGTGCTGGAGAAGACAAACATGCTGCTTGCGCCAAAAGTGCATAAAGATACTAAAAACCTGCGGGACTCGTGGTTGAGGGGCAGGGAAGTTGCAAAGACGAAGAGTCAGAGGGTCAAGGGTAACAGTGCGCTCAAGACGCAAAAGATGCAGAGGAAGGCCATTGGTGGGAAGAGTTTCCTGCGCCGATGAGACGCTGGGGTGGTTACGTTGTAGACAGTTCCAATAAGAATGAACGAATGCTACGATACGTGCAACACGGAGCATATTAGCCTTGAACGTGCGAGTGTATGTTATCTCAGCTACAGATTAAATCAACTCATCACCATCTCTCGCACCTCCTTTGTTGATTCCTCCTATCCTTCCCCCCCCCCCCCCCCCCCAACACGCGGAACTATCCACGCTGTTATAGAATGAGCATTATTGATACCGAAAGTCCTGGCACTAAGGATCGGGGGCCTATTTCGAGGTCTATGGCTAAATCATTCTCGATAGAGGGATGTTCGGGAATCAATGAATGTCCGTGTTGTGCCGTGTTGTGCTATGTCGTGACATGCTGAAAGGGGTGGAATGGGTGAGATGAGTTCCGACGTTCCAGTACAACATCCGTCGCCTAGACTAATCAACAACAGCAGTACCAGCAAACAGCAGACTTCTCGTACAGGTCAGAATCGAGCAATGATCAGTGGACGTATTGATTGGTCATATATTTTAGATATATATATATGCATAAATACAGGTAAATAATCTCACGCAGCGCATCCTAGTGATGGGATACTTTCGACTTTCGGGGATGTTTGATGACCCGTTTGGGTATATGTGTTTTTCAGGCGTACCAGCCCTGACTCAAAGAATGTGAAACATTATTTAAGTATTCTCGAAAGCATGCTCCTGCTCTAATGATGGCGCAAGATCAGCTAGACCGGGGGAATGTTAGATAGGACTCGTTCGTGGAGGAGTATACAAGGTGAGTGTGGTAGGGCCAAGTCAAAACCTACGTAAACTAAGTGAGGTATGTGACTGTCTATGCTTGCATCGGCTGAATCTTGTGTAGTTAAGGTCGACAAAGGCACGTTGTGTCTTTACATTTGTCAAGAGTCGATTCGTCATCCAATAACGGGCTCGTATCGATGTACTAGGATGTTATGAAGCATCCAGAACGTTTCGTATGTTCAACAGTAACATTTTCATGCAACAAAATTAAATTTGGCGCGCCATCAAGGTGAGAGCCCTATAATACACATGAAAGCCCCTACCATGACCCAAATTGCGTACACAACTTTTAAGACCATGCCTGCGCTCTGATATATCGGATTTGGGAATGTCGCTATAAGAGATGCATTGAAAGCCCGCCCTTAGCCATGTATGCTCTCTTCCAGAGCACGTCACTTCGTGCAATGGTATACGTGTTTGCTCGCTTGCTGGCTGGTATCCTTTGTGATCGAGCGTTGTCTGTCCTCCCCTCCATCTCCACCATTTCATTAATCTTTCTATTATGAGAATCTCTTCATGAGTTTTGCGAGTACTGGAGATGCTTGTCAGTGATATTTCCCCTTGTGTGAATCGGACAGCATACCGTGAAGGATGACCACACTGATGATAAAGCCGATCGACAGTCCCATCACAACAACAGGGTCAACCTTCAGACCAGGAGACTCATCCGTGTATAGCCTCAGCATAGTGCTAGAGCTGCCACCAGCACCTGCGGCACGTGTCGATGTTGGTCGCGAGTTTGCCAGCTTGTCCGCTCTGTCCTGCGCAGCTTTCCGTCGGATTGCAGTCGCTGGTCCACCTGGTGGCTTTGGAGAAGAGGGACGAGCAGTGCTCGAGCCGGTGGAAGGAGAGTTGACTGGGGAGGTTGGTCGTGGTGAAGACTGATAAAACAAGATTAGCTAGGACTCTGGTCTAGTGATCCATTGTGGTATGTCGCAAAGTGGCTACAGTGATGAGGTCTCTTGATATCAATCGGTAGCGACTCGAGTGATCGCAACCAGACTGTCCATACGCGCATCGCATTGCCGTAATGGAGACATCTGGAGCTCTTATAGCACTGAAGTAGCAGGCCGCACGGATACAAGCAGCAGCGGTAACCTTGGATAGAAAGGGACGGACTGACCATGTTGGCAATGTGAGAATGAGTGGATCCGGATGCAGCGATGGTTCAAGGAGAGTTGTAAAGTTCGAAGTTGCTCGACTAAATCTGCAATGGATTGGGATAGTCGGGCGGTACAAACAAAGGTGCGAGGTGTGAAGTGAGGACACGATTCTCAAACCCGGAGCCACTAACGCCGTCCATTTGGCTGGCCTCGCTTAGCCCGACCAGACCCTCAACGACCGAAAGGGGCAAAACAATGAGTGGCCATACAATAACATGAGCATTACTCGTATGCCGACATTTTACTTTATGGTCTACAATAGTCACTACGGTGCGAAAAATCTGATTCGTGTGGCATTAGTTGGGGCGTCCCATGATAGTCTTCCCTACACAGATAGACACTTGAGCAACCATAGAGCTATGTATGGATTCTAAAAATGCACCGAATCTGAGAAAGAGTCCGTCCCGAGTTTTGTATTAAGTGAAACACCAGACACAGAGTCTTGACTTTTTCCGCGAACTCCACCTGCATACCCATGCCACATCTCAACCAGCCAATATACATACTCGAGGCAAGGAGATATTAAAGAGAACTCAGCGCTTTCCGTGCAGAGAGAAGAACGAACAGAGTAGAAATAAATCCGTTCCCGCCCGAGACCGCCCACTGATGACAATTGCAGCAAAATTTCAGCCATGAATCCTTCCCATAAGCACTGCACCAACCAAAGACGGAACAAACACCGGTGCCAAACGACCTCATACGTCCCACAAGCGACAAATGCTCCTATGTATGCAGAGAAACACGCCATCCGACGGATAGTCGAAACCTGCTTACAAGTCCTCTCCCACGCCCCTAGAAGACCGTCATTAATGCCCGGGACACCTGAAATGCTAGAACTCCGCAATGTGAGAACTCCATTTTGCTTGATACAAGCACTAGCCCCACACTGGAGCCTGAACACCAAGGGTATTCTTTGAAGATCCCCATACTCCGCTGTTGCTGCCCCATCCAATGTTTACGCCTTTGTCTGCAGCCGAAGTTGCAGGGTTCGAAGAAGCGGATGTAGACCGTTCATTGTTGCTCTGGCCATTCGCTGAAAAGCCATAGCTCAATGGAGAGGGAAGTGGCGTGGTAGATCGCTTGTTCATGGCGTTTGCAGCCGAGCCCTGAGTTTGAGATGGACGTGTCCCAATTGGAGCGACGCCGGCATTATTAGAAGCCTTACCACCCTGACGAGGAGGTGAACCGCCAGGTGAGGAGGCTGAAGTTCGGCTAGACTGCTGTGCGTTATCGTACAGGTTGAATGAAGCCGTTGGTTGAGAGGAGGGAGACGAGTTGCTGTTGGCACGAGAACGCTGAGCACCAGCAGGAGCATCTTTGCTAGCATGATCACGAGGTGGCATTTGTACAGAGCCATCATTGTGGCCTCCATGGGCTTGCATGCCGAAAGGATCAAAGGCTAGCGGAGATGGACCGCGGCCTCCTACTGAAGTTGCAACCCGGGCATCTTGACTGCTTTGACGAGAGCTACCATCGGGGTTGTATAGCTGGGCGTTGTCGCCGTACAAGGCTCGGTGCTGGCGAGCGATGAGATCACGGCGCTCATCTTCACTCATCGCATTGGGGCTAAGGGATCGATCGGACTTTGCTCCAGAAGCGTCTATGGAACCTAGTTAACCAGGGTATTCCTACGCATCTTGACCAGAATCGGATTTCTTACTCCTGTTGTACTGCTGCTCTTGGTGGTAGTTCCTTAGCTCCCTTTCCCGTTGAGCAGCCATACGGCGTTTCGCCTGCATCACTGAGTCGGCTTCGCTTGGCCGAGGCCCGTACCGTTGGGTGGCGTAGAAGCCTTGCAGGTTCGAAGCGGAGCTTGAGCGTATACCGTCATAGTCGCTTACAGAATGGTGTCGTTGTGGACCTCCACCCATGCGGGGATCTGTTATATTTAGTTTTTTATCGTGGGAGGTGCGGAAGGTGGTTGCATACCGAATTCCGGGTATCCGCGGCCAGCAACAGGAGGCGGCATTGAGTCGCGACGGGGGGCTTGTCCACCCATTGGACCAAACATCTTCCCGCTCTTCATCAGATTGTCCGCCGCTCGTTCAACCTCTGGAAGCGCCATGAGTTAGCATTCCATTTGCAGTTGTGTCCGTGTGATCAATGTGACATTAACGAATTTTTTGTCTTCTTGGACGAAAAGGGCGGTAAATACCTTCGAATTGAGATTGGAAAGCACCAGGCTCGTCTCGTTGCACAGTAGAGCTGGCTCCTGTTTGAGCATTAGTATCTGCGAATCTTGCCGTGGCAATCAATGGTATCGAACCTGATCGAGATGGTGGTGGAGGCTGTTCCCATGTGGCTTGACGGCCTGGCGCATTCCATTGCGAGTTGTCACCGAAGAAAGACATGTCCAAGTATGGGACAAAGGTCTTGGAGATATTGGTATATAATAGTGGTTTATGTCCAAGATAGATCGAGCGATAATGCAGAGCAGCGGAATGACGTCTCGAACGGAGGACTGTGAATCTAAAGAAACAAAGGAGTTAACGATGATACATCAGCAGCGTCACACACGGTGGAGGCCTTCAATATGAGCAGAGACACAGGGGAGATGAAGTGATGCGAAGGCAGAAGTCGGGCGAAAAAAATTCGGGACGGACGACCCTGGAAGCTGGAAGAGGGATGCACGAGTCGTTGCTTACCTCGGACGACGGGCTTAACGGGAAACCAGGCGGGAGAAGAACCGACAACGACGAGGATGGGGTATATACAAACAGACGCTGAAGATGAAGCGACCGTATAAGTGGCGGACGCAGACGGAATGGAGTGGAGGAGTAGGAGGAGTAGTAGGAGGAGGAGAAAAAGGACTCGGTGCAGTGGAGAGCGCGGATGTGAGAGGGCTTTTTTGGGGGACGAAGTGTTAAGGTAATGATATTATAACCACGCTAATCCGGCGGATAGCACTAGGCAATTTTAACATGGACATCTCCCCCCAATTTTTATTTTACAGCACCTGCAAGCATGTAACCGCGGCCAGTGGGAATAGTCTATACCGACTGTTTATCCAGTCGTGAAAGTAGCAGGTAAATAATTTTATACAGTCTGCAGAGCTGCAATTCGACTTCTCGGAAAAACTTCAAGGACTCAAATCAAGGAACTGAGAGGGGGGAGGGCAGTTAGGCAGAGGGTGTGGGAGGAGGGGATGGAACCAAGACCGACCGACTGGCCATCACGGTTGCAGCGGAGCATCAGTCATGCAAAAGGGAGAGAGCCTGGACAATGGGTAGTGGGTAGTGGGTAGTGGAAAGTGGATATGTAGTGAATAAAGGACAGTGGACAGTGGACAGTGGAGGCAAAGCCAGGCCAACGGTGGGATCCATGGCGGCGGCCAACGGGAGGAGATTTAGGCGGACACCCGAGCGGCTTTCGGGCAGGTCGCTCGCTCATTGTCGACCTAACTACTATAACTTAGTTATCAACCTAACACTTCTTCCAATTGTCATCTTCGATACACATAAACATCCACATCTTTCGGGAACTTGGCTATGGCGTTCTGTCTCCCGACGCAAAAGAGGTCTGCTTGTCTGCGTGGGTGTGCTTTCTCGGTATAATTGACTCCTCCGGTGCCTATGAGGGATCCGTATCTGGCTAGTTGGTCCCTCCGAGTCTGCCGGCTCGCCATACTTCGTCCCGTCTACACTTTGACACGCTTCCTCGTCCATGTTTGAAATTTAGAGATGTGCAAAGCAAAGTGAGCTTGAAACGCACCTACAGAAGTGCAACATGTACAAAGGACGTAATTATCACGACTCGATGCCGCCAGTCGTCTGTGAGACTCTGCGCACCATACCATGCCGGCCACGCACGCCAGCCTTGGAACCCCACCTCACTGCATATCTATCAGACTATCACTATCACGACTGTCGTTCGCATCTTCTTTTACGGTAGCAATGGCAGGGGTGCAGCCCAATACCCGCGGGGTTGGCCGGGACTCGTACTCTTCACTCAAGATGGCGCTTTGCATACAAGCATACAAGCATACAAGCACCCATTGCTCTTCGCCTTAATCGGGACTCAGAAGCATGTCGGCTTGTTCGAGACACAGAAGATACAGTCGTTGTAGAGTGTCCGCTGAATACTCAAGTATGGCAGGCATCGCAAAAATGAAAAGAGGACACTGATCATGGTGGTAGGGAGAGCTAGAGACAGCTTGAGCCTTGCCCAGGTGCTATGTACGAACCCCGCCATTGGGGGGAGGGGGTCCATGCATGTGCATGGGACAGCATCAGATGCACGTTGGCAGTAACTAATTATCTAGATTTAGATTCTGCTATAACCCTGCGGAGGCCAACAGACTATATATTCGGTCAAGAGATCAATAGATCACGAATGATGAAACTCAGCTCCAAAATAACAGCTGGAAGCGTGGCAAGCAAGACGTATGTTCCACGCTACTCCAAGCGTGTTACATCCCAAGACGACCAACAGACGGATCTTGTCAATAACGATGCCGGTGTTGAGGAAGTACTCTGTACGTCTGGCAAAGATTGTCTGGTGTGTCAGGCGTTGAGCACCACTTTTGCGTCGGCCCGTCTATGCAGGCATCAGTCATGATAAGTGAAGAGCGAGTACGAAGAAGCTATATGGAAGGATGAGGACGACGACAGTGTCTATGACCAGAAATGACTCGTTGCAGTATCAAGCTGGCTGACAGTCCGCGTAATTACAAAGTTAAACGCAACCACCGCATCGTGGACAGGCTGTAAGCTGGAGTATGTTCGTTTTTGTCGGGACCGGCCCGCTCCCTAGAACGAGAACAAACCTCCAACGCACTTCATCCTTGTCCTATCACCACAGGTCACTGGTTGCAACTCTCGTCTCCAAAGCCTCCATGAATGCTCCTATCTGCCATATCTCATTACATGTTCTATTGGCTGATATCTGTCCTGCTTTCAAGTCACCATGCTTACAGACTGGAAGATGACCTTTAGACGCCCGTGCCTCAGCTGCACGTCACCACCTCCCGTCATAAGACCTGATTGTTTTACTACCTTCAACACAGCTGCCGTCTTCCTTTGATCCAGATCTTATCATAACGTCGCATTACCACGAGAGGGTACGCCCTCATGGCAATGTCTGCTCGCTCGAGTCCTCGACGCAACCCTCTACGTGAATCTGTTCTCCGTGCCAAGTCACCTTTCGAAGATGATCATAATCATGGAAAGCGTCACGAGCTTCACGTATAAGGCCAGCTGGGCGTGGGCGTTTCTTGTTGGGCGCGTATTGTCTCCGAGCCCTTCACCTCTGTCATTGGATTCTCTTGCCTCAACAAAGAGGCACAGTAGGTTCCCACGTGCCCTCGACCATACAAAGGACCTTCCTTCTGAACCACGAAATCTGTTTCTTGAATCTCTATTGAAGAGTGTGAGTATCTTATTTCATTGATTCCTAGGGCGTCAGACCCCTAGTCGTGCATCATTCGCAACAGAGGTTAATTAACATCAATTCTGGTTATATTGTTCCATGAAAGAAATGCAGATAAACGCATCGCACGAAGGTTACCGCATTTCTCAAGGCAGCCCCGGCGTTATTGAACGAACTCCTAAGACCGTTCCAATGACATCGTTTCAGGACCTTCAGACTGAGTATATCAACTTCAGAAGCTCCAAGCCAGAAACTTCTCTTCTTACTTTGCCGCCAGAGCTGCTGCTCATCATTAGCGAATACCTTGCTTTCCGGGATCTCCTGAACTTCAAGCTTGTTTGCAAACAGCTGAACGCCTGCACCAAACAAGTCGACAAACACGATGCTTCCAAGAATTGCGCCCGGAGGTTTCACGGACTGTCGAATGCAGCTGACATTACGTCCCTCAGACTATGCATTCTATGTACCCCAAAGGTGCATCTACGGCCAGAGGCGTTCAATTCATCGACTAGTCCTGCAATCATAGCGGCCTCTGATCGCTCTGGAAATAGTATTGATGTCGTTAAACTACCGATGCATGTTTGTTCGCGCCATGTATCAGGCTTGTTGACCAACGTTGTTACAACTACCGATGACTCGAGGATCATACCTGGATGGTATTCCCACATCGCGAAATTCTGTCGCCACTGTCAACAAATTTGGCACATCGAGAACAGAAATAAAAGTAAATGCACATGCAACTGCAAAGTATGCTCCCCGAAGGAGGATATTAGGGTATATACCCGCTACTACAGGCCTGGAGAGCCATTTTGTGCCTACTCTCTTGGCTTATATCCGGAAGACATTGCCTTAGATGGGCCTCCAACGCCATCTCAACGACGGAAACAAACACATCCCATGGAAAGGCGATTGTTTGTTCGGGAAAAGATTGAAACTGAGAACAGAGGTATGCAATCGTCGCAACTTAATGAGTCTATCGATACTAATATCTCTTATCAGATGGCTATTGGCCTCGTACAAGATACATCGACCGAGACATCAAGATCACTGATAATGGAGAAAGCTGGACTCCGGAATTGGAAGATCCTACTTGGTTCGATGACATTCTTACTTCCCATCACAACTTCACTGGACCGCCCTGTCCGGAACATGATAGATGTGTTGCCGTTTGCTCTAAGCGGTCTGTAAAACCTGGGCTCGATTAGCCAGGGGTAGTTTTGCAGAGTCTCTACAAGGGAACGTTCACAAGCCAATTGGTTATTCTGCTTGCGCAGAGATTCGATACGTGCGATGTAGGCCTATCATATGGTCTCTTTCGCTATTCTACGCTATAATCCCAATACGATCGAAGTCTGGCGCATATCCACTTCCGGATCCTGATATTGCAATTGTATTGACGCCTGTGGTACTAAATCCCGACAGCTCCACTGCGTAGCTTTTGTAGACGTCTGCATCCCAATTATATCCTGTCACGGGGAAGCTCACTGTCCTTGGTGTCCCTCCGTTCACGCTGATACTCGCAAGACGTTCATTATTACTTCCGCCAAGGTAGCCAATCTCACCGTTGATATAGTCAAACACAACTGCCTGAGTTGCTTGCGAAGTTCGAATATTGGACAGTGTGAGCCGTCCGTTGGCACTAGATCCCAGGTTTCCGACTTTATTCTTCGACGTACAGCCGGAGCAAGATTGAACGTTTGCACCATTCGCGAGAGAGCCTTTCGAGGCAGCAGTAAAATTGTATGTTGGCGCAGCAGTCGAAGATGTCTTGATACCAGAAAGACGCAGTGCGATCGAACCATGTGCTTTGACACTCTTACTGAAAGACGTAACACCATTTGTCGTCGTACCACTCCACAGATCCTTTGCATTCGCAGACATGATGCCCAGTAGCGAGAACGGGACACTGAGCTGGCGTGCGGCATTGCTCAAGTCAACGACCAGCACAGCTTTATCACCGTTCGCAAGGTCCCCAATCCATACGTCGTGATCACCCGTGTATCGTTGAACAAGCGTGGTGGGCTTACCAGCGGAATCTTGATTGATGGCTATGAGATCCTTGTTTTGCAAGACATTGAGCAGCTCAGTCGACAGGGCAGTGATATTCGTCGACACGAACAAAGCACTCTTCAGCATCGCCCATGCGGCGAAATGACTTGCCTGCTCATCGAACGTCATCCCCGGGTTCCCAACTTCCAGCAGATCCGCATCTGCAAAGTGTCCTGGGCCGATGAGCCCAGACTTGACTACATGGATCGCTTGATTGTATATCCGGTATACGTTTCCCCAGCCCGTTGCAATATCATCCGAAAGCCTGAACGAGGTACTGATCCCTCTCGTCCAGGAATTCGGCCCTTGCAAGCCCGTCGAGCTGGCATACGGCGTACCCCATTGACAGACCAACATACCCGGAATACCTACACGCTTTAGCTCATTCCACATGGCCGAAAAGCGCGATACGAAGTCCGTACGGGGATCCTTCGGCGCATTCTGGTTCGCACCAGGGCCGTCGACATAGCAATTATCATCTGCAAGCAAAATTAGCCGGGTGCATCCTTCCCCTCTGTCTTAAGCATCAAGAGCTACATTTCACATAAACCGTCCCCAGACTCTTGAAATACTCAGCATCAACGCCCTCGCTGCCCAAACTCCCAAGCACCGGACTCGGCACTCGCGTATCGCACATCCGCACCCCGGCATCGCTGTACATCGCCCACTGCATCCCTTTGGCCCTCGCCAGATCACTCAACGCCTGCAGTCCCCGGGGAAACCTCGTCGTGTCCACCGCCAGCGCGCCGCCGCTGCTCGAATTGCGCGCCCCGTCCGAGGCCGACCATCCACAGTCGATCTGGAAGTACGTGTATCCGGCGGCGACAAAGCCACGAGAGGACAGGGCGTTGATGGCGGATTCCATGGTGGACGAGGTGGGCGTGCAGCCGAGTTGGTTGTACGAGTTGTAGCCCATCAGCGGCGTTGCGCCGAATGTTTGGGCGGAGATTCGTGTCGCGCAGAGCACGGCAAGGGACAGCGCCGTTAGTGATAAGGACTGTGTAAGTGACGCCATGATGGTGATGATGGACTTGGAAGAGCCTCAGTCTGATTGCTTTCTCAAAATCTCATTGGGGACGTCTTGGGGTCGTGTTTCCAGGAGACTTGTGGTGTGTATCAAGGAAACGGCGATTTACTTTATACGTCAATCTGTACCTGGGCTGCGAAGCAAGGCAAGTGGTGAATGCATACATGATCCAATGATCGTCATACCAGGATAACTCTTCGCATACAACGAGAGCGCATGACAATACGTAATACCCTGCTACCAAATTAGGCAGTCCATCGACGAACCGCTCCCGGCGGGGCAGCACCGGGGGTGGTAGATATTAAGGACCTTATGCGCAGGTCATTGCGAAGAATTTGGCATGGATGGAGGAGGGATGGATAGCTAGCCTGGAGGCGAGTAATAGACACGCTGCCTGCGTAACCCTCAATCTGCGTCACTAGTCATGCCGCAATACGGTTTACCGGATGCTTTGGAAGAAGCTGGGTTTCCCCGCCATATTATATATATGATTAATTACCCCCAAAGGCTTTCATCCATTCCCGGTGGGTGCAAGTGTTACCTTACCTAGGTATACCTAGAACTCCCACTGGGCCGTTGGGTATGGACTTCGCGAGCTTGGTTGTGCAGCGCACAAAAAGTTTAATAACAATACGAATATGAATGCTCGCATTACCTGAAACCTTTAGGACTGCTTGGTGATCGTCCACACGCTTTCACGAGTGCTTAGCATGTACAGACAAATTTAGAACACTTTACGTGCACTACGTGCCTGGGGTGAGAGGGCGAAACACAAAATCATTAATCCGAATTAGAATATTGTTTCCAAAGAATACTATCAAGGAGGTTTTTTCAGCGTCGCCTTCGTCTTCTGAGTTCCCAGGCCACGGGCTCGTCCTCTTCTTGCTCCTCACTGTCCAGTCGGTCCTGTATCCACTCGTTGTGCCAATCCTCAAAGTCTGACGATACATTCTTGTCCTGAAGAAGGTCTGTCTTGTCGCCCGCTACGACGTCGCCTCCCGTGCTTTCATCCTGCAAGCCGACCTCTCCTAGCAGAAACTTGCCAAGATACATCACGGCCTCGAGGATCTCTCGGCCGGTCGGAGCTATGTTTTCTTTGGGCAGAAGGAAGCCGTAGCTACCAGTATCTCGCAACTTGATTTGGTACGCATACTTGACACGCATTTCATGGTAGAAGAAATCTAGTAAGGATCCACCTCCAGACTCTATGCGGGGGAAGAATGTCTTGTTATTCTGGTCCTTCGAGTCCTTGGTAGCAACATTGCCCTCGCAAGCTGGGATGGCATGGTACATATGGCCGTGGCCGTTGTGGGAAAGGCGGATCGCTTTTGCGAGGCCTAGCGCTAGTTCTTCTAGATCTTCGATGGTCGGTGGTTCCGATGTGCAAGTGTAGCTGTATGGATACATGACTTGCTGGCTGTAGCTATGTAGATCCAGGAGAGTGACGAACTCGACATCATTATTCTCAGTCTCATTCTTCGCCCATTCGACGAAGCGTTGGCTCTCAACACCTTCGAGAGGCGTGGCACCAGAATATGACTCCGAGCACGGATTTCCGGCTGTTGATTCGCCATCCCATTGATATGGGAAGGAGCGATCAAGGTCAATACCTTTACAAAATCGAAGCGAGGTTGGCTGGCGGTTCTTCCGCCAGAGTCGGTCACTCTCCCAGCTGTAGACATAACCGTCTGGATTCAATGTAGGGACGAACACCCAATCGTAGGCCTCCAGGAGTGCCTTTGTGGCTGGGTCTTTACCGTATGAAGTAATGAGACTCCACGCTACATAGTTGACCGTACTGGTACTGATCCATTCGCGAGCATGTAAACCGCCGGTAATCAGAATTGTTTTACGCTTTTGGTGTGGAATCTCTTCACCTCCCGGATGCACGCCTACACGAAGTGCTGGTATATCTCTGCCTTCATAAGAGATGCCAACATTTATGCGCCGTACGTGGGTGGGGAACATTGAAGCCAAAAGGTTCATCCATGGTTCGATCACAGATAATGGTTGATAGGATTGAAAGAAGATGTTGTCCGTCGTAGGCGAACGTGGTCCAAGGGAAGGTGTAAAGTGAATCGTGTCGTGTGGACTCGTCGCAGAGGTCGAAGGATATGTGTCGATGATGGCAGTTGCGAGATCTAGATTATCCATTAAAGCTATATGTTTACTTTGTAGGGACTGAGGTAGCAATCCAAGCAGCGACGGTATCTAAAGAACCTAAGTCAGCCATACACTTGTGCCTTGAGCTCTTCTGACAAACGTACCACGTCCTTCGCAATGCGAATGTCCGCCCAAGTTTGGCCGAAGTCCCAGACATCTAGAAACAGAATATTTGATGCCTCAGCTAAGCTTTGCGCCTCTTCAGCAGAGCTTATTGAGAATCGCAAAACCACATCCTGACCGTAACTTGCCACGAGTTTTCCAGGAAGAACTTTGCTCTTATCTGTCCTATGGTTGTTTTGTATAGGTGCCTGAACCTCCGAAGCCTGCCATATTCGACCAATAATGCTGTTCGATAGCCGCCGCCACGAGCTTTGGGTCTTATAAGGAGACGAAGAATCCGTAGGGAAGGTGAAGCTTGATAAGGAAGGTAACGCTGCGACCGGTCCTGAGGCGATGAGGAGGCACCCCACAAGAGAAGAGGTAAAGAGGCGCATGCTATAGCTCTGAACTGTCGCCAAGTAGAGAGTTGGTACTTCTGTTCAACCAAGCATGCTCATACGATGTGGCGAGCGATTGCACGGTCAGGACAAGTTGACGCGCATAAGGACAATTGAGGTTGTTGAGGATAGATTGGTGATGTGGAGGAAGCCTAGCGGGGGGAAGGCGGAGATAAAAAATGCGCCCAGTGCTGCCCGTCGAGAAGAGGAGGTGGAGACGCGCAAACTAAGACTAACTAACCTTAGGCATCAACAGCTCAGACACTAATTAATTGAAGCACCACTGATCAAGGCATCAATTCAGGCACTCGTGAGGCACCAACCAAGTCACCCAAAACATGGATGGCCACTTTAGCCCGCTAATAAAAGGACAACGTGGTCAGGAATTATTAGATTTCTTCGCAATCTGGTTCGACCAAAACGGCCCTATTGCCTTAATTTGCCTCAAGACCATCCATTACATGGTATGATGGATATACATGTATATAGAAATACGCTACCGTGAGACAGCCTTTGTCTACGACTTGACAAGGTTCTGGTTCAGACGCCACGGTTCGTCATGTATCATTAACTACTCCCAAGGATTATCGCATTAAGTTTTGCTTCTTCCTGTATTCGCTGAGTCGTGGCACACAGCCATACCTTGCCTGGCTAGGCTTGTGTGGATAGGGATAGGGATACATAATTATTACTTGGGCTACGCCGCGACGGCTTCGGGCTACCTCCTGCTAGAGCTGAGCGTTCGGGTCAGGAGCACCTCCGCTGCAAAGTTTCAATTACCATTCAATCGTCTTGCTGCTCGACGTGTTCTTCATTAATATCACCCCCAGACGACACTCGCTTCTCCTCCATTGCGTCCACATTCTACGTCGCTACTTGTTCGTTTATCGACCCCTCAGCTCTTGTCTCTATTGCGTCGCGGGTCCCGCCGAACCACTGCTCGCTCTCCACATCAGCCCTACTAGCCCTTCCTTCACACGACACCGCACGACACGTACGATCAGGAACGTCTCTCTGTACCGCCCTTGACCGCTTCTGCTACTCGTACGCGCTCCATCGCATCATTAGAAAGTTGTGGAACATGTCTGGAATATCGCGCGCGCACATACTCTAGATGATCTGCCCATACCCATCACACTGCAATGCCTCTCAAGGGCCTCAAGACGAATCGGAGCGACAGAGAACCCAACCGACGAAGCACTGTAAACCTTTCCAGGAGTAATGAATTGGTCGCTGACGGTTCCAATTTTGATCGTGCTGCCTCGACGGACGACAGATACCTCGATGCAGAGGATGTGCCTCGTTGGTCCATCTCACAGGACGAAAGACCACCATCTCCTCCAATCCAACAGTCCACGCCCAAGACCCAGAGATTTAGTATGCTCCGGTTCAGACATGCCTCGGACTCACAATTGTCTATAAAGGCAAAAGAGCAGGCTAAAGGCACGCCACCGGTGCCATCCATACCACCAGGTATTTCTTTCGCGACATCTCATGGTTTGACACCTGCTAACGTAATGCTTGCCTCATAGCCCCTCAAATAATCACTACAGCCCCAACTGTCGAAGAAAGCATGGAGGAAAAGGCGCCGAAGAAAAGAGGTAGATTTGCCAACATGGCTCGAAGGCGGTTGTCATTTGATCCCGACTCTGTCGAACGGCCACATGGCGTCACTCGAAAATCTATGGACAAACTGCGCATAAGTACGGACAATCGAAGAAGTGTGTTTGGAAGTCTGCGCGGCGCGAACAGTTCCAAGATCAGCTTAGATGATCGCATCAAACCGACTGCAGGAAACTCGAAGTCGAGCGCTCTGGGCCAACACAAAGGTCATGTTACTACGCTTGCACCTCCTGCTCGCATTTCCGATTCATCACGCTCAGATGGAAGCTCGGGCTCCGCAGAACACATCACCTTCGCTGAACCATCACGGCAGCAACCTCAACACTCTTCCCTATTCAAGTTCCAGCGGAAAAATAAACCTCGCCCATCCCTATTCCCTCTACCTGTCAAGATACCTCCTCCGCAGTTTCCTGATACAGCTCCTGCAACCCCTCGTGCCTCCACTGGGGGAATAAGCTCTGGCTCACCCAATCGTTCTCCCGGCGAGGAAAGTCCTCCTCTCACTGCGATACACCGAGCGTCCAATGGAGACAACACCATTCGACAGAACCAATCATCCCCATCACGAACTGCCTTCGGCCGAAATCCACTCTTCCGTAACGATTCCACTCATTCCGCTCGCTCCGCTCGTTCATCCCCTGTTGCGCCTATGAGACTTGGCAGAAGAGGTCGGTCATCAACAGTCAATTCTTTGGGCGGAAGGTCGGATGACATCCCTCCCCCGACCCCACCATTCGTCAACAGTGGTCGTAACTCAACTTCTACCGCTGGTCGAAGCAGTCTCAGCACTCTTTTCGGTATTGGACATCGAATACGACACAATTCGGAACCACACTCGCCGAACCATAGCGGTGGTACTCCAGGAATAAATTCCCATACAAACTCGTTCAACATAAGTCGGGAGGCCTTGGTGGTACCCAAAAGAGAAGAGGGCGAGCCACCGGGCAGGTACCTGGAAAGGCTACAAGAATGCGTCGATCGAAGTCTGATTGCCAGTATCATGTCCAAAACCGACGACGCGTTTTCTCATGCCGTCCTGCGAAGTTACATGAGAAAGTTTCTTTTCTTTGGCGAACCGTTGGATATGTCGGTCAGAAAACTGTTACTGGAAGTGGAACTGCCAAAAGAAACCCAACAAATCGACAGGGTACTACAGAGTTTTGCAGATCGCTATCACGAATGCAACCCTGGAGTTTTCAAAGACCCAGATCAGACATATTTTATCACATTCTCAATCGTCATATTACACACGGACGTCTTCAACAAAAACAACAAACGAAAAATGCAGAAGGCAGACTATGTGAAGAATGCTGCTCAAGAAGGAGTCGCTGAAGAAGTCCTGGCGTGCTTCTATGATAATATTCTCTACACCCCGTTTATACACTTTGAAGATGGCGTCGACTTCCGCGAGAGTACCAAGAAGTCGAAACGGGCTGCCGCGCTCCTCAAGACTCCCATTAATGACCCAGCCAGAAAAGCGATCAAAGAACCGATCGACCCGTACACGCTCATCATGGATTCGAAGGTCGAAATACTACGACCAGCGATCAAAGATGTCGTGCACCCAGTTGACCCTTACAATTATTCCGGAACAGCGCAGGATCTTGACGTGAAGCGTCTTCATTCATCATTTGCAAGATATGGTGTCATCCAAATTGTTTCTGCGAGATCGCGACCGGAAGCTTTCATGCATGAGTCCACTATCGATAGGCCGGAAGAAGCCCAAGTGGGAGTCGTCGAGATGCACGTCACGAAAGTTGGCATCTTATTACGAAAGGATGTGAAGCGAAAGGCGACAAGGTCTCCCTGGCATGAATGGTCCGCTATTCTGACAAGGTCAGGTCTCTCATTCTTCAAGAATGCAGCTTGGGCAAAGGAACTCATGCACCAATACGAAGCTCATCAGAAGCATGGGTCTGGTACCCCTGTCGTGTTCAAGCCCGCTGTCTCGGATTTCAAGCCTGACCATGTTATACCCATGGATGGATCCGTAGCTCTACAGGATATGAGCTACAAGAACCACAAGCATGCTTTCGCGGTCTTTGCGAAGAGCGGGTTTGAAGAGATGTTCCGAGCTGAAAGCGAGGCTGAAATGAACGATTGGCTTGGCAAGATCAATTACACAGCTACCTTTGAAACCTCCACAGTCAGGCCGCGCGGTCTCATTGGCGGCAGCTACGAAGGTCAGAGGAGCCGGGGTATACGTCGACTCGACTCCACTGCTTCGACACACACAGTACAAACATCGACCGGAGATGTTACAATTCAAAGTGGCAAGATAGATTCTAAGCTCGCGACACAGATCATGACGGCGAGAAGGGATACGATGCAAAGGAAAATTGCCGAGGCGGAAGAAGCTCTTCAAGTATATGTGCAACAGCTGAATGCCCAAGAGCGGGATGCACGACACCTCCTCTTACTAACACCAATTCAGCCGAAGACGCGAGAGCAGATAGTGCATACGGCGGGTAGGATGTCGGCCAAAATGAAATGGGTCAGGGTGGAGATCTGGCGCTTGAAGTGTCATCGAGACATACTTCTCATGGATCTTGAAGAGGAAAGAAAGCAAGCCAAAGAGACGGAAGCCAGAATTCAGGAAATTGCCAGTACCACATCGCCAAAAACGAAAACATCAAGGAAGGGGGCGCTTGCAAAGCTCGGCTCGAAAGCTAGCTCTAATGCCAGTATGCATAAGACCCCTCACTCACCCACAGCCTCTGCAAGACCCGGCACTAAGTCTTCGAGAGACGATGATCCTATGTTGAGCGATGATGTATTCAAGACGCCTCCTCTGCACTCACAGCAATCAAGTCCCGGTGCTGCACCGGGTACTTGGGAGCTACCCCCTCTTTCCTTCAGTCCAAAGCTTGGCCCCCGGATGGAACATCGCGGCTCTATCCCGAGCAGCGTGGGTCAGTCTTCATTGCAAGAAAGTGTTCATCGCCATGGCTCTGTTTCAACTCTCGGCGAACAGCCACCTAATGGTAGTACGCCTGATATTCCGTCGCGATATGCAACACCAGATGAAGAGAAGCGTGATCAAGCCACTACTGGCGCAGAGAACAGACCCGGATCCGCAAGCGAGTCGGAACCGGAGCGGCCAATGACCCAACCAGGGAGCCCCGAATCACGTTCCAAAGTGCGCCGCAGTCTTCAGCGCACCTTACGCGATTCTGGCAGTGGACATCGTAGATCCGGCAAAGGCAAGGAGTCTTCTTCCACAGTTGTCACGGATGATGGCGCGGTTAGCGAAAGTCTGTCGCGAGCCAAGGGCAGCTTCACTGTCCACGGAAAGAAGGCATCTGTCATCACCTTCGGATCCGAGTGGCAAAGCATGCCAGCAGAGGATCGTCTAAAGATTCGTAAACAAGCTCAAGAGGAAGAGCGAAGGCCCTCGACGGCAGTCTTCGATCAGGACGAATCCGAAGACTCGAGACCTCTACCTAATGCGCGACTGAGGACCAAATCATCTACGGCCACGAATAGGAGCGCAGCAATCAAAAGAAGTCTGAGTCAGGAGATATCAAATGGTGCCAATGGCGGAGGAGAGGCAAGCGGGCAGATCTCCCTCAGGCAACGATCTGCCTCCCAAATAAGCAATCTCACGATACCCGTGACGGTTCGGGATGTGGGTACGGAGAGGCCGGGGGAAGCTTCACCGCCGGATGAAAAATACAGGAGTGGTAAGCAGTCATCAGACGTTCGAGACTCTACGGAGCACATCAGCGATATAGAGACTGCTGGACCTGTGGAGACTGTGAAAGCTCAGACTGTGATGATCTGAGAGGCAACTCTCGGAACAGACATATGCTGACGCAAAGTTATGATCTAGCACGCACGAAGCGACATAGCCGATCTCGTTTGTTTAATATCATATGTTTTCCATGTCGAGCGCGACTCCGTCAATACGCGTAGAGCGACGTTGTCATTGTAAAAAGGGATGGCTACAGTGAGCGAAGACAGATATTTGGAGTGGATATGATGGCCTCCGAAAAAGCAAGCAACGCCTAGGGTTTCTTTTTTTTCACTTCTTCTGGGATGGTTTATGGTGTCAAGGGCATTGAAGACGGTTTCGTGATGGGTACAGGTACAGAGCCATTCGAAAGCGATGCAATAGGATGGGTGTTGGTATGATTTGTATATAGAGGTTGGCTTCGCATCGTCAGACGAAGCCGTACACAACAGCGTGTCAATTCAAGCAGAGCTTGCGAGCTTCATGAGCATTCAACTACCGCAGTAGCACGTTTTTTGAAGCACTCGGCTGTTTTCTGAATATGTTCTCTTTTCATTGTGAATAGTTGGATAGCTGATTGAGATAGATCCATCGATGGATGAGTATTGCATGGATGCTATTTGCATACTAAGTAGACACTTTCAGGGGCACGCGTGTCCGGACGGCGGCAATGATCAATCGCTGTACAATAGCCGAAATCGCACAAGTTCACGGAGTACCGAACCCCGCGTTGTAGCCTCAAGATTCAGGAACGCAAGCATCGAGGCAACGACGTTTGGATGTGTGTCGTTCATTAGATGAACACACACACTCTCTCTCTTATTCATCACTCAACTGATACACTTTCCCCCCGTCTGCAACCACCATCGTGGCTCCAAGGTCCCGAACAACATACCTAGCTCTAGTCAATCAAGGATAGGTCATAGAGTCTCCAGCCATCAAGCCCAGCTCCCAGTGTGCTCCGACTGTCGCCGAAGTCGCGAACACGGGGACACGCGCTTGTCTCAAGACTCGAGACATGTGAAGATCAGTCACCTGAACACGAAACATGAACATGATGAGCCCTTGCACAGACGAGAGCTTCTTCAACCATGGTTCGTCATTGGGGTGAACTGAATCGCGTGCTGATGACGTTCAGGGTCTTCTCTGCCATTTCATGTGCCAGTTCGTCCTTGAGCCATCACCATCAGCGATATGCAATATTCGTGACGTGTAGGAACGACAAGCTGGGCTGTATCGCCCTTTACAATAACAAAGATGCTCCTCAACGGTCCAATGCTTTGAGCAATCGCTCGGCTATGTTGATCCTCCCGTCAAAGTATGGGGTTATGGATGTCCTCAGCGTGCTCGGTCTGGATGCAGGCGCCCTCTCACTGGTCCTCGGCTACTGGAGCTTGGTCGGCCCAAAGTAGCTTCGAAGAGCTTCATCCCAGCGATCTTGTGCCTTTGGGCTGTCGAATGCCGAGTCTTTTTATTTTATGTCTCAATTGTCCTTCTTCCTTCTTGCCTTGACTCAGACTTCCTCTCCAATACTTTTGGATTCTTTGCGCCGTGCATTGCGCATATCGTTACAGCTACTGTAACGTCGAAACATACTGCCGAAAGCGTAACCCCATCAGCCGAAAGCGCCCATATCTGCTCAACAATAGGGTTCACCCATACAGCCGATTACCGTTGTTATCCTCTTCTATCGTATTTAGAGAGGACTATTACTATAAGTCTGCATCTTAAAAATACAGTTATTTAAACATGTCGGCGAAGAGTGTATCAGGGCCTCGTGGAAAGCCTGCCTCGGCAGCTACCAATCTTATTGGTACATGGAGCACTGCTCTTGAGGTTGAATTTATGGCTAATCAGAACTATAGCTGGTGGTGGTGCTGGTATGATGGAAGCCCTCATATGTCATCCCCTCGGTCAGTCGTCAATTAGTGCTACGGACTTAGAGGCAATACTGATGAGTCCGTAGACACAATAAAAGTCCGTATGCAATTGTCGAGACGAGCACGGCAACCAGGTGTATGTACCATCATCATAGATCCTCAGATCTGTCACGACTCTCAATTTGCGCAACAGCCCTGACGAAGCATGCCTAGGCCAAGAAACGAGGCTTTCTTACCACAGGTGTAGAGATCGTGAAGAAGGAAACACCTTTGGGTCTCTACAAAGGATTGGGGGCTGTTGTCACTGGTATAGTACCTAAGATGGCGATCCGTTTTACTTCGTACGATTGGTACAAGCAGGCTCTCGCGAACAAGGAGGGAAAGATCACTAGCCAAAGGACGTTTCTTGGTAAGGACATGCTTATAGACTCCCTTTTGTGGTCCAATTTCGCCGACTGACTACTTTCATAGCTGGTCTTGCAGCTGGTGTGACTGAGGCCGTGGTGGTGGTGACTCCTATGGAGGTCGTCAAGATTCGTCTGCAATCGCAGCATCACTCGATGGCGGATCCCCTGGATGTTCCCAAATACCGAAATGCGGCCCATTGCCTGTATACTGTCATCAAGGAAGAGGGCCCAGGCGCTCTATGGCGCGGTGTGTCCTTGACAGCATTAAGACAGGGCACCAATCAAGCAGGTACGCTACGGGATTTTCAGGAGGTCGTCAAGTTTGACGAGGCTGACATCCTTTCCCCTAGCAAATTTCACAGCATACACCGAAATCCGCTCGTTTCTACAGCAGTACCACAACACAACAGATCTTCCAGGCTGGGAAACAGCGATCGTTGGTCTGATATCTGGGGCTTGTGGTCCTTTTAGTAACGCGCCAATCGACACGATCAAGACTCGCCTTCAGAGAAGCCCTGCGCAACCTGGCGTATCGGCAGTACAACGCATTGTGAGCATTGCAAGGTAAGTCAGATATTCTATACAAGCACAGAATGGTACATCCGAGCTAACTTATACCAGTGATATGTGGAAACAAGAAGGCGCCAAGGCATTCTATAAAGGTATTACGCCTCGTGTCATGCGTGTAGCACCTGGTCAGGCCGTCACATTCACCGTATACGAATACCTTAAGAATCTTCTGGAAAATGGGCGGGATATGTTGCCTGGCGGTCAATATGAAGAGTAGAGCTGGGGCGTGATGGGAAATGTAGCTCGGCTTGTGCAAGCACCTGGTATAGAGGGTTTGTTGCTATCCATATCGTATCATTTTGTGCGATCGTATTGGTGTCTTGTCTGTTGTTGTTGCGTCGAACCACATGTGAATCTCGAGCAGGCGATCATGATTTACAGGCTCCGATTGACATAGACCGCATTCTGTACATAAGACGGGCGTAAGTGATTAGCTTCAAACTTGAATTTGACATTCGACATCGCAAGCCGCGGCAACCTTGGCGGGGCTCTTACTGTTCACAGCCACCGCCACACCCCCACCATTGGATGGATTAGTTGCCCCACGTAGCCAAGGTACTACAGTATACGAGCAGAGTAATACGGCCATTGAGCTGCTTTCCTCAGCATTCAATGTTGAATAACTTTGCATTCATGTTCCCGACACAAACACTCTGAAACCAATTGAATTTCTCCCTGGTCATACTCAGGAACAACACGACCCGTATTGGATGCCCTCCTGACCTCCTCAATTGATACTCAGCCGCTCAAACTCCTCTCCCTCTCCCTCAAACCCCTCCTTCAATCCTCTGGCCGCGCTGTGAAGACCGCAACACATCATGCAATCCGGAATATCAGGTCCGCATTTCCCTGTCCCTGAGCTCGGTCATACGGGACTGACACTTCTCAGCCTCTGCAGAGCTCACAGCCGCCTTCCAAAACCTTCTCTCCTCTCCCTCGCAGCGTGGTCTACTTATTAGCATCGAATCCGAGCGCCTCGTTCCCTCGTCCACACTCCCAGGCACCTCATCCTTTTACGCCGATCTGTCTGCTCTCTCCACGCAGCTCAAGCCCGACGCCGCCCGCTATATCATCCTGCGCCGCCCTGACTCCCTCTCCGCAACGTCCCAGCCCGGCGAACTAGTATTGGTCACCTACATCCCGCTCCCTGCACCCGTACGCCAGAAGACACTCTTCGCGAGCACGAGATTGAGCTTACCGCGAGAACTGGGTAGCGAGCATTTCGGTGAGCATGTGTGGGTCGAACGCGCAGATGAAGTCACGGAGGAAGGATGGAGAAAGCATGAGAAGCATGTACAGCTGGACCAGCCCTTGACGCAGGAAGAAAGGGACTTGGTTGGGATCAAGGAGGCCGAGGCGAAGGAGAGCGGGGGGACGGGGAGCAGACGGGGCCATACGGGGGGCACTCTGGACATACGTGTGGGTGACCGGGTGGTGGATACCTTGAGGGACCTTAAGAACGGCGGGCCGAATCTAGTGCAACTGGTAAGTTGCCTCTGAGTGTTCAGATGGGAATGCTGACGGTGGAATAGAAGTTTGATATCCCGACGGAGACGGTTGTGTTGGATTCGACAAAAAGTGCAACTCCGGCCTCACTTTCAAATGATATCTCGTCAACGGAACCTCGATATTCGTTTTACAGGCATACGAATGATGCGATTCTCTTCATATACACCTGTCCTACAACGTCAAAAATCAAGGAACGCATGATCTATGCTACCTCGGAGCGAAGTGTGCGTGGACTCGCCACCTCTGAGGCAGGAATCGAAATTGCAAAGAAGGCAAGTACCAACCTGACTCATTAGTACGGCTAGTATGAGACAGGCACTAACGATGCGATAGCTCGAGGCCTCCAATCCAGCAGACGTGACCGCCCAAAGCATTGAGGACGAATTTAAGGAAACCATCGTTGAGACGAAACAGGCATTCTCAAAGCCTAAAAGACCTGGTCGTCGCTAGAACAATCAAAGAAGATTAAAGTTGGCTGTGTACACTTCCAGGCCTGTGCTAAACAGCAGATAGACACCATGGTACAATCATACACACGGTCGTGTTTCAGTGCTATGTGTCTCTAATTGGATGATTTGTCATGTCTATTATCATATACTTCGTTTGAAGCCCCCTTATCTTTCATATCATTCCTCGTGGACTTCGTTAGTGGATGTGTATGCACAGGGGTCACCTGCTCCACACCTTTTAACCCAAAAAGCAGACACCTTAACGTTCGTACCCTACTTTTATAGTAAGTAGTTTATGAATGTTTCCAACACCGCATCATCATATTCGTGACATCATGTAGCGGAACTGAAAATAGGAAAAAAAACTAGCATCAAAACATGTACAGACTACAAGGTAAAGGTATCACACGACCTACCGTGTCACCCTGGGGAGTAGTAGGTCAGAGAAATCTCTCTTAATAACAGAAAAGAAAAACACGAAAACAAAAAGCTCATGTCCGGAGTCGAACATGCGCCTCTGCGCCCCAACAGATATTTCACTACTTCGGTGGGGAAGTTAGGATGTTAGCCAGTCGACTATCCCACCGGGGTCATGAAATACTGGTGGATATGATTGATTATATTAGTCTATCCTTTGGATAGATGTGTTAATAACGCTGACATGGCACGGTTGCGTTGTTGTGTTGGTGTTCCTATTCACTATACACTGTTCACTATATTGGTCCAAGCTCAAATTTGTACAGACAGGACATATATAGATACCGGAGATCGCACCCAAATACAGTATAAACCTCTAGCCACTCCTAACGCCGCGCTGGATCGGGCGTACCCAGACTGATGGTGTTGACTTTACATACAATGTCGACAAGAATATGTTTACTCAATGCGCGTGTCCGAATTGTGTTAGCAGAGGGACGAGCATTCCGGCAACCATCACCGCCACCTCTGTTGCTGTTTGCTTCTTGGGCGCGTGGTTCGAATGCTGCCGTGCGCCGTACGAGTCCCCGTATCCGTTTGTGTCGTGGTGGCCATGCGGTGAGTTGGATTCCTGCATTGCGTGCATGGCGACGTATCTGTGTATCAAGTCAGCAACGTCATCTCCACACAACTAGCTCAATTGGCAGCAGTAAAGTGAATCTTACAGAAACGTTCCCCCGGAGAATATCAGCACGCATCCCGTACTAAACACCATGCTGCCCTCGTCTCCTATACTGTCGCCTCCCCCGAGCATGTGCACCGCAATCCACGTCCCTATCGCGCCTGTGGGCGCCGCCAGCGCAAACACGGCCAAATGTGTTCGCGCGAGTCTTTTCGACACGCCTTGTTTCAGCAACACGCTCGTAAGCCCGAAACTCGCCGGCGCTTTGTGTAGCATTATTGCGATGAAGACGATAAAGGATAGAGACGTTGAAGGGGTGGTGCTAGAGGCACCGAGCGCGATACCGTCGGCAATCGCATGAATGATCAGGCCGATTGATGTCGCGGTGCTCTTGGACGCGGGTGGCTCTGATTCAGGAGGTGTTTCGGATGTTGGTGAGTCGGCGCGGTGAAGGCCACGGGAGAGGTTTGAGAGAGAGATATGGAGCGGTTGATAGAGATCACGCGAAGGTGAGAGGGCATCTGGGAGCACATCGATCAGATACATGAGTATGAAGCCCAGGACGAGCATGATGCCGACCCAGGCGTGGGGTTCTTTATGCGAGGTGTGCGCATCGTGCTCGAGTTCTTCGGACTCGGCGTGGGCGTGGGACTCGGATGGCTGGGCGGAGTACAGTGTTTCGACACCTTCTGGGATGATGACGATTAGTGCGGTGCCGACGAGGACGCCTGTGCCTAGGGCTGTGATCATCCGTAGTTGTTGAGGGGAGAGGCTGAGCGCGAGTGGGAGGGAGCCGGCACCGAATGAGCTGGTGGGTTGTCAGTATCTGTATGGGTACGGGTGATCGAGAAATCACTAACGCGATCGCCATCACGATGCTCAAGCTGAGCAGCATAAAGAGACCGTCCCACATGGCGAGGCGTGGAGTATGGAAGCTTGTAACCGGTGGTGTCGTATGGCTCTATGCGTCTGATATTAGGAGAATATCATGACCCCGTCTACCATATACAGGCTATCCAATAGTAGGTCACCTCAAGCATGAACACCACAGATCCCGACTCTGATGTGAGGTAGCGCAGTCTTCGACAATGATTCTCGGTTCGTTTGGAGGTTCCCAATTCATCGTTCACGATATTCCTCACGCCTCACCACAGTACAGCCGCTAAGGCCTCATTGGGGTGCCAAGTCAGCACTTTTTCTGTCCGCAGGGCTGAAGTAGGAACCTGCACTTGCCCTGTGCGGCCCCACTAAAACTACTTTAGCTCCCTTGCGCGCGAACTCGACTAACACGCGCGTCGCAGTCGCGGTTTAGCATCTGCCGTTCACTTTGGTCCTATGCACCTAGCCAGGTTGTGTTTGACGCACTTCTCCTCTTGGATTTAGCAACATCTCTTTCGTAAAACCCTGACTGATTCTGCGACTGCACTGACTGGATCTAGCCATTCAAGGCTTAACATAATCTCGCCACAACTGGGCGTGCATCGCGCATGATGGAGGAAATCCAGAAATGTGAGCTTACCCCGTTGTGGCTGCAATTACTACTCTAACTTCGGAGTAGATATTGTGAGCTCAAATGACGCCTTCGATTTGAACATGTACCGCCCCGGCGACCATTCTTACGTTGTACCCGAAAAATTTCCAGTATTCAAAAAGCCCTTCCACCCCCGGCACACATATCCTATATTCGGCGAGGATGAGGCAATATTGGGCTACTCGAAACTTCAGCTCGATCTGCGCTTCAGGACCACCGATATGAAGCCCAGATTCGCCATCAAATACAAAGAGAAATGGAAGCCTATCGGCGAGACTCAGCCTATGGACGTAAAAAAGATGATGTTGGATTACTGTCCTGATTGTAGGTTTGCCCATGCTAACCTTGCTACAGACCTCTTACTAATATGAGTGATGGTAGTCGACTTCTCGGAGAATTACCCTGAAGATATACATGGCCCAGAATGGCGACCTCCTGGAAAGCTCGTTCGCCGCTGGAAGCATGCTACGAGCACCTACGAGGTCTGGCAGACCACACTTACTGATCCCAGGGCTCTAGAAATATTCAGGAACTTTCAAATACTCATCCCATTCTTCATTGAAGGTGGAGTGATACAAACCACTACCGAGGACGAGTGGACCCTTCGACGGTGGAAGTTGTTCCTTGCCTATGATGTCACTCCGTTCAAAGAAAGCGATGATGAGTTGACGAATATTAGCCCTTACATCTTTGCAGGTTTTGCCACATCGTATCGACTATGGGTTATGCCGTGCTTGGAAGTTATGAAGACCATCGGCGCTCTTCCCACACAACCGGAGTCTACGAACGGCAACGCAGCTGATTTAGAAAAGTCCTGGAAGCCACCTGCGGCAGTAATCAATAGTGACGGCACACCAAATGTGGACTCAGGTTTCGACGACCACAAGCAGCCTTCAAGGGAGCGGATCTCACAATTCGTCATTCTCCCTCCTTATCAGCATCAGTCCATCGGCTCGCATATATACCAAGCGATGGTCCGTGACTTTCTCCGAGACGAAAACGTCTTTGAAATTACCGTTGAGGATCCCAACGAACGTTTTGACGACATGCGCGACTGGAACGACCTCGTCCGCCTCTCCTCCGACCCTGTCTGGCAATCCCTCTCCCTTCCCGAAACCATCCCCTCTGATCGCCTCAAACGTAAGGATCTGATCCCAACCAGCATTCTCGTCGACCAGACCAAAGCCGCCCACCTCCGCCGCAAGTTCAAAATCTCTTCTCGCCAATTCTCCCGCCTTACAGAAATGCACCTTCTGAATACAATCCCTGTGCGCCACCGTACCCCTTTGCGGATTGCCAAAAAGGAAAACGCCCCTGACGAGAATGACCGAAAATACTATTTCTGGCGCATGCTTGTCAAGGAGCGCATCTTCTACCGCAACTGCGATGTGCTGATGCAGCTGCCAACGCGTGAGGAGCAGCGCGAGAAGGTAACCCAAAGCTTGAATTTAGTGCAAGAAGAATACAACCGGATATTGGGCAAGCTACCGGATTGGATTGAATATGCGAAGTTGGCCGAGGATGGAGGAGTGGATGAAGCGTACGCAAATCGAGCGGAGGTGAGGACGAACAGGGCGCTGAAGAGGGTACGGATTGTGGATGATGAGGATGAGATGGACGAGGATCAAGCTCCGAAGAAGTCAAAGATATATGAGGATGAAGATGATGATTGAAGCTCCAACGCGACTTGGATATGGACAGATAGGCACAATCAGATACCCAACCTGTGTGATAGGATTGGCCAACACGTCTTACTTATACCGCCTGATCATTGGGGAACCAGGTAATATGGCATTGGATTTGGGCAGCGGTCATAGGTGTACTGCTGCAAGAATATGAGACCAGATAATAGCTGCGGGTCTCAACGATACGACTTTTGCACACAGATCGTCGCGGCAGCGGCGTAGCTAGCGGAACAACATTGCTCATACCATTAAGCGAGTACATAGCTATATGTCATTGCAGATGTACTGTGGGACTTGTTGCTCTCTGATGCATCGCAACAATTCGATCATAACTGCAGGTGACGCGCGCCATACGGTAATCTTGCGCTTGTTCTTTGATAGCGCAATCCGGTATGTCGAAGATTTTCTCGATTATCATTTCTCTTGTTCATGTGAACTATGCCATGAGGATTACAAGCACATAAGCTCCACGCTTCTCGGCTAGAATCTGTGGTCTACGCGAATGGAGTCTCTTATCAGTGACTTGTCAGGGTACATATTAAGTGCGGTGGCAAAGGGCTGGAGTAAGTTGGCAGTTCATGGTATGTACCAGCTTTTCCGACAAGCGACGATGGAAAATCGGAAGAGTGTTGCAGTTATACACTAAGCTGTCTACAAGTCAACGATAGTCTAGTCAAGCATGAGATAGCCTACTGTGAAAGCAAATTCCAACCCTCTCGCTTTCAAATCCACTCACAATCGCCTCATCTGCGCATCCTTGGGATCAATGAGGCGCAAAGCGGTCCGCATAACCTCGTAAACAGGTATGCTGCGATCAAAATGTGGTAAGACCTCGTCACAAACATGTGGTTTGTCTTCCTCGCCTGTTGGCTCTCTATCTGGTATTATGTTGTTCGAAACAGCGTCGGTCTAGGGTGGCGCGAAGTCCAGAGATCAATACTGTTGATTTCTGAAATTTTTCTTCTGGTAGAACAGATCTGTCCTCGAACTACCCAAGTTTATAATCTTCGGGCACCCATCGCGGTCTTTCTCGAGGCGCGTACATTCGAAACAATAGAAGGCGTCGGAGATGCCCTAAGGCTTTGGTTAGTACAAATACAGGAAGGACTCTGAATAATAATGACAGACCTCACCACCACATACGACACATTTGTTCTGATAGTTGCCAAAGGAACATTCGTCGCAGATGCGAGCGAGAGTCGTTGGCCGAACGTAGCTGTCGCACACTGGACATTTCCCGTCACATTTGTCGCAGAGACGACCAATAGATATACCGGTTTGCTTGCGGCACATAACTAGATCGCTGTATTTCAGAGGTTAGCCTCGATGTTGTATAGAGCGCGTGAGGAAGATAGGAACTTACGGATGATGACGGGACATGTTGAGTGTATCTCAAGCCTAAGCTTACAAGAATTCTTGGAGTGAAACCTTTAATGAACACAGGCTCGAACTAGTCGTATTCGAAGAGGTGGAAAGGCGATCTATCGTGAGGGCTATGGGTATAAAGAAGTTTGAGTGGTGGATTGAAGTTCGGAGGTGATGCGGCGAAGATATGCCAAGGCAAAGGAACCCGGAGGTAGAGCATCGAAGCTCAGGTAATCCATCTCATAGATCGACGAGTCTACAACGCCATCACTCTAGCCAATCATCAGTCCCTCGATTCGAAATGGATGCCCAACCGTCTGTATCATCGCCACTCACAGCTTGCGCCCGTGCTAATTCAAGACAGAATGATAGCGTCTGCCGTGGTGGTCCCAGAGGAGCAGCCGGCCCTTTCGCCTGCCGCGCGATCAGCCTCACCCCCTAAGAGCAAAAAACGAGGACTTTCCTTCGAATCTGACGAAGGTTCTAAACGACCTCGTATCAGCAAAGAATCAAATGAACACAATTTCAAGACAAATGGCTCATTAGATGACGCGTCTGAACAAGGGCGGCGATCAGGTGCCCGCCGCGACGGAGCAGCAGAAGAGAGGAAGCGAGGACAAAGACTATTTGGCGCATTGCTAGGTACACTCTCACAAAGCTCGACATCCGCGACTCAAAAGCGTCGAGAAATTGAGAGAAGACAGCAGGCCAAAATCCGACAACAGGCAGAAGAAGACGATCAAAACATTCGGCAGAAATCTGATGAGCTTAGGCGCACGCGCGTTAAAGAACAGAGAAGCTATGATACTGAATCTGTACGTTTCCTTGTATGTATGGCGGTCGAAGTGGAACTGACGGCCTCAGATGCATCTTCGCCACACTAACACTGTCACAATGGCTAATTTTCTACGGACAAAGGCTGAGCCAAGGCTGGTGAGCTTGATTATCATGCCATTCACTTGAAGCTCTACTAACCACCTAAAGTTCTTTCGTCCGTGGGATCTCATGCCAGAAGAAGAAGACCAGATCAAGCGCCAAGTAGAGGATGCCGAAGCTGATAGAGACCGTGAGCGTGAAGAACATCGCCGCCGGGAGCAAGAGTGGGAGGAAGAGCAGGATGTCACACTCAATGATGCGCCGGGCGAGTCTCAGCCCATAGAGAGTACACAACGACCAGGTAACTCCGACCAACTCGATCCGGTTGGGCGGGAGGAACCCTCAAACGCTCCAGATGACATGGCCACCATTGATACTCACCATACGGAACAAACCCACGACGCGGACAAGAATGTCGAAGACACACCAATTGTTCCGGTTGCGGAGGATGACCATGCTGGGGATGACAACGGTGAAGAGGTCCTTGAAACAGGAGAGGACACTGTACTATACTGATAACGAACTCTGATTAGACGTGGAAATGCTTTTGCCACCAGGCCAGGGGACGTGTAGAAAAACGAACCAAGGGACCGTCATTCCCTGTACGACTCAATCACAACACGCATTAGTGATACATCGCGCAGAGCTACAAATTCTCGCATATGTAATAGGATCAAATAAAAGCTTGCACAGGCAGACTATGTCAGCTCAGTTTGTGGCAGGCATCTCTGATTCGTATCTTTATGTCCTGCTATGCGCGTCGCCACGACCTGACCTTCAACAGAAAAATGCGCATTTCATCGAAGACAGCAGATGCAGCAAGGAGGACACAAATAATCTCGCCTTATCACAAATCCTCGGGTATATGCACGCTCACGCTCTTCCTGTCCCAGGATTAGTCCCGAATTCTGCCAGGGTTTACGAGTTACCTGCTACGACACCAGTTACACTGCTAGTAAACCAAGAGCAACCTCTGTATGTTTGCGAACCTGCCAACCTAATCTGATTGGGCAAAGAGTCCGAATAAGTAGCATACTACCCAACAGGTCCGGGAACTGTATGGCTTATTCCACAAGTCTCCGCTCAAATAGCTTGGTGCAGTTGGCCCCTACCTTGCAAGATGATACCAAAAGAAAATCTCTACAGAACACTTACCCCAAGCAAACGATCCTGATAGCCATAGTCATAATGGAATGTTAAAGCTATTGTTTTGCAACATCACGAGGGAGCTTATGTCTCAGTCCCAGACACTATCGCGTATCTGAGGTTCTCATGGACTTGATTCGCATGCCAATCATCTAATGTAATTTAAACCGCCTCAAAGTAGATGCGCCATGACAAGGAGAGCTTCTAGACCATTTTTTTATCTTGGCTCAGTGAGCCAGTTGAAATAGTGCACGTATGACGTCGCACTCAAATACCAGGGAGCCGCGACCGTGTTGAATTTTACATCAAGTGTTGCAGGTGAGACATCCAAAGTCGACTCGCATGTCAAGATCCATAACAAGCATACGTAAGAAGGCTGAGCTTGTGCTGCAGCTCGCCATGCTCCTCGCGTTTGCTCCAGTTTTAAGTCGTATACTAGCCGATATCAAGCCTCGGCTGCGATATCCGAGGACGAACGACTCCTCACCGTGAGCATTGCAAACGCCAGACAAGAAGAGAGATCCACCCAGGTCGTGCTAGGTGAAGTCGATCCGCAACGAGTTGAAGGTGAGAGCTCTAACAGAGGTACCAGTTGCATCTTGACTGTTCGTCTTGCCGGCATAGGCCGCTCGTCAGATGATTCGAGCCAGTCTTATAGTCACCCAACAAGCTACAACATGCCTGCACGCACAAGCATCAAGCCTATCAAGCCGTACTCTGATCCGCGAGTCCAGCACAAGACTGCTGTGCTCAACGGTCAAACTTACCATTACCTGTTCGGGAGACCCTATAATGGGCCTGTGAGAGGGACTATTTTCCTAGTAAGCATCCTGTTGTGCCCTTGTTGCACCGTATCAAATGAGACCCGAGCTGCTTGTAAACAACGGTGCTGGGTGGAGGCTGCGGACGCTGACTGCGTTTGGCCCAGGTACATGGGTGGCCGGACTTGGCCATAGGATGGCGGTACCAAATCCCGTTCCTGTTGGAAATGGGATTTGTGGTTGTTGCTGCTGATATGATGGGATATGGGGGCACAGTGAGTTTTAACAAAGTGGGCACGCGCGAAGATCATGCTCATAGAAGCAGGATGCTCCTAAGGTTCCGCCGAATGATATCCGTCTCTATTCCTTGAAAAGAGCATCCGATGATCTTGCTGAGCTAGCAAAACAGCTCGGTGTGAAGAAATTAGTCCTCGGTGGCCATGATTGGTGGGTGCCCCATAGTGATGAATATTGCAACATATACACGCTGACCTTTTCAGGGGTGGTATGGTCGTCTGGCGAATGGTTCATTTGTAAGTCATAGTTTCACCTATACCAGCGAGCTTCCTATCCTGATTGGCAAAGCCATCCAGAACTTGTGACGCACGTCTTTGCGATCTGTACTCCCTACGCAGCGCCGCAAAAAGAATATGCGTCTATTGAGAGCTTGGTTGACGGAGTCTTGCCGCAATTTGCTTATCAGATTCATCTGAGGAGTCCGGAAGTAGAAGGGAAGATCAACACTCGCGAGCAAATCAGACACTTCATTGACGGTCTTTATGGCGCCTCGGGACCAAACGCCGAGCTTGCTTTCGATCCATACAAAGGCGTACTTTTCGAGAACCTGCCGAAGTTACAAAGGGGACCTCTGCTCAGCGATCAGGTGAGGAACGAGAACCGACTATGGCAGGAGTCTCTATTTACTCACTGTTGTATCTAATACAGGAGCTTGATTACTATACTGAGCAGTATAGTCGTACCGGTCTCCATGGTCCAGGTAAGTGAAGATAGTGAGGCTGCAATAAGCTTTTTCATTAAAGTTTCTAAGTGAGTTGGTACCGTGCGAGAGAGGTCAATTGGGAGGAGGAGCAAATGTAAGTCTCCCTAAACGACCCTTCGCTAGTCACTAACAAAACTTTAGTCTGCTGAAGAAGCCAACGGTCGAGGTGCCTACGCTATTTGTGCAGGCCAATCGAGACTCGGTTCTGTTTCCAGAGATGTCGAGGTACATGGAGAAGTATTTGAAAGACTTAACTAGAGGAGAGGTGGATGCTGGACATTGGGTGCTGATAGAGAAGCCTGACGCGGTCAACGCGCTCATCAAAGAGTGGCTTGAGAAAGTATTCCTAGGAGGTAGAAGCACCCTGTAGGTTTCGAACGAGGGGCTCCAATAAGGCCAAGCTCTGCACGAAACATCGAGCCATTGATCTGAGCAGAGGAGCTCATCAGTGCGGGAGAGAGCCAATAGCTTTGTGAAGTAAAAATTGTAAACTGGTAGTGGAGTTCGAGGCATACAAATAGACGTCATGGCCTGTAAACCAAGCATGCTGCTCCTGTAGACTAATCCTTCCGATGCATGAATGCTACTGATCTGGAGAACCGTGCGCACCAGCCAATGGCCTCCGGGCAGCACTGCCAGCACATTGATTGATGTTATGGTCACGCCTTTGTGCGTCTCAGGTAGACGTGTATGTGTCTGAGCCGCTAGGACGACCAACTGGCAAAAACACACTGCGATGCATAAGTATCTTATGCGCAGGTGGACGTGACCAAATAGTGAAATGAGAGCTCCTGATCAAACTCCAAGACGTGGATCAGCTTCTGTATACTTTGCATGTTCATTGGATGACGCAGAGAATCCCTAAATTGCAACACGCTCATATTGACATATTCGGATGTCGAACCATTAGCGGAAGATAGTAAATGCTATCTAGCAGCTCTTATATGACATACTAAAAGGTTACTCCCCTTCCTCAGTCTTGCGTAATGCTGTATACAGCGCACTCCATAAACGAAGGAGTTCTAATGCTTAGTCCACAGTCTGTATTCCCTAATTTGCGTAATTGAGCCCATACTTCTTGCTGTAGTAGATAGTCGTTGAGCATCTTTGCACGAATATTCCGTGGCTATTCGGGGTAACATGGCACTAGGTACCCTGGTATATGAGTCGTACTTGCATCAAGGTTACTCTGCCTGTGTCACACCTGTGACACACAAAGATATGTAGTAAGGAGGTTCCATGATTAGCGAGATGCGTTGTCTTGGTTTTTGTAGCGCTTCCGTTCCTAGACGCCCACGAGCAAGAACCCGAACCTGCATACATAAGCCATTGCGTACCAGGTCTACTTCTCGTGCTTGCACTGTGCTCAGAAACCCAGCCATGTGTCAATCATGCTGCTTAAACTCGAATCAGGGCCTCGAATCTAGCTCAAAAGATTAGTGAATCTGCAGATGAAATGCAGCAGTCGACGTGTTCTTGATGGCTTCTCAGTGGTTCATTATCGAAGTCTTGATAAGGCCGATTCGACACCTTACAGGTTGAAGGCCACTTCGAGCCTGGTATAGCGCGCCCCGTCTGCATGTCTGAAGAGCCAACATATAATCGGGCAGTCCTCCTGCCAGCCGTATATAGGGTCAGAAATACAGCTCTGTAGCACGCTGCGCTATCGCCGTTTATCTCAATTCTGCTCTCGTTGGGCATCAGATCGATACAGGTTGCACAATTGACTAGGCACAGATTGATATGTTGAACAGCCTGTGCATCTGACCAATTGCCAAGTTGCATCATCCCGTAGACCAGCTTTTGCTTTATCGCCCTGTATGTCCGCTGGCGGTATCATGGCCCAGATAGTACTGCAGACGCTGATCCGCCCTCTAGTCACTTTCTTTTGTGGCTATCACTATCTTTTTTTACTTTGGTCGGAGTTTGACTCGAATCATTGGACCTTCACCTTGACATGTAGCCAGATGTATATCGGTCCGACAGGATGAACCACGAATTTGCAGCTCGAGCTCCGACGTGTGCATCAGGGACGCATGTCCTGGGACCATGACGTGACATGGATGCTGTGCAAATACTTCTCCGTCGGCCTGTACAGGACAACGTTCTTGCCTATGTCGCCTTTGGTGATCATGGAATCTTGAAATCTATATGAGGTCCGCCACATGCCCGAGGAAGTTGGAGGAGCAGCGTTTGTCTTTACCGTGCTTCACTTTCCACAGCCGCATTGTTTGAATGATCCAACGACTATGGCTCCTTCAGCACTCTCGGATACGAATCCAATCAGTGCTACGCACTATAACACCAAAAGCCAAATATTAGCTTCTGTGTTGCATGGGCCAAGAGATTTGCGGCTCGTATGCCAATCCGGTTTCTATTCATGTCTCACCAACGTGGGGGCGTTGGGTGGTCCGCGTGGGATTAAGTCAAAACATCGCTGACTTGGAGCCTTAGGAAGTCAGATCTATATCAGACCCTGCACCTCACGAGCTCCAGATTGCCATTCGAGCCACTGGTGTCTGTGGGAGCGACTGCGCTTACTATCAAACGTTCCGGAATGGTAACTTGCAGGCAGTAGCCCCCCTTGCCCTTGGTCACGAGTCGGCAGGACTAGTGGTAAGCATTGGTGACGCTGTAACGGGCTTCCGAATCGGAGATCGCGTGGCGCTCGAGGTTGGCGTACCTTGCGACAGCTGCAGATCCTGTCGAAAGGGCCGCTATAATTTGTGTCCGAAGATGCGATTTCGAAGCAGTGCAAAATCTTTTCCACATTTTCAAGGAACCCTCCAGGAACGCATCAACCATCCGGCAAAGTGGTGTCATAAGTTTAGTGGACCTTGAATCATTTAGTGCAGCGCTGACATCAGCTAGGATTCCAGGAAATGTATCGTGGGATTCGGCAGCGCTCTTAGAGCCGTTATCCGTTGCCATTCACGCGACAAGAAGGGCGTGTATCGAGCAGGGTGACTCCGTGATCGTCTTCGGTGCAGGCACTGTGGGCCTTCTGACCGCTGCGATGGCAAAATTATCGGGTGCGACGACGGTGACAGTCGCCGACATAGATAGAGGACGTGTCGACTATGCTATCGAACATGGCTTCGCGACCCGGGGACTTGTTGTGTATGTCGATACGCCGCGATCTCGGGAGGAAGACCAGTTTGCCGCGGCCAAAGATCTGGCGAACAAGGTCATGGAGGTAACTTGCGCTGGTGAAGTCGATTCTGAAGGTGCCGATGTAACATTTGATTGTACAGGCAAGGAGATCTGTATGCAAGCAGGTTTATACGTAGGTCTCTTCAAGCAACGTTAAGAGACGAAGGTGTTTACATGGTCCTTCTAGGCAACTCGACCAGGTGGCCAGCTCATCATGGTTGGAATGGGAACCCCTGTACAGACCTTGCCCATATCAGCTTCTCTTCTGAAAGAAATTGATATCATAGGCATCTTTCGATATGCAAACACATATCCGACAGGTATCAAGATCTTGGCCTCCGGGAGACTACCAAGTATGGACAAGATGGTAACACATCGAATAAAAGGTCTCAGGGCAGCCAAGGATGCATTTGATTTGGCGTGCAGGACAAAAGACAAGGATGGTAAACTCATTCTCAAAGTGATAGTAGAGACTTCATGAGTCGATCGGAATCAGAAAGTTTCCGTGGCCTGTCTACCAGTCCATTAGACGAGTGTTGGGTGGAGGCACTAAATTGAACCTCTATAGATTCGCCCCATCGAACAGTGAGTGTCCGTAGGTCCAAAAAAGCTGGCGGTCAAGACGCGAAGTGAGGATGCCATAGTGCCCATGCAGTGAAAACATGATTGAAAGGCTCAAGAAGTGGAGAAACGTTAAATGTTGCACGCGAGCGACCCGTACGATGTTTTAGTACTAGCGTCTCCGCGAAAACACGTGAAGTCGCCCTTCGATACGTCGTAGTTATGCGTAAGTGGTAACCAAAGTCAGAGCTTCAGAGCTCAAACAAACCCACTCACAGTACGAATACCTCGATCCCTAGTATATGCCGTCTCGTATCGCCCCTGTCTAGCTTCGTAACTCACCGTACCTTACCAATATGGCTGAAACAGAAGTAAATCCTCTTCTATCGACTGCGCGGGCAACCGACACCAGTCCCACCGTACAGTTACATCCTCTCGTCCTCCTCAATATATCCGATTATTTGACGCGGCATACTCTTCGAAAACTCAACGTGCCTATTATCGGAGCTATTTTAGGTCAGCAAAATGGTCGGGAGGTCACTATGGAAGTGGCATTCGAGTGTAAGGTGCTTGATCAAGGGGACCAGTGGATAGTCGATGACGACTGGTTTCGAACACGACTAGAGCAGTGTGAGCAAGGGCATAACCATGTGAACGCAATGGAGGCTAATGCATATAGACAAGGACGTGTATAAAGTACCCGCCCTAGACTTCGTTGGATGGTACAGCATTGGACAGACAACCGGCCCCGAGACTCATCACCTTCTAATCCAGGAATACTTCCAGACACACAACGAATCCGCAATATTCCTACTCTTTCAACCCAATGTAGTGGCCAATATGGCTAGCGGGAAGCTCCCCCTCGCCCTTTTTGAGCCAGTCACAGAAGGAGTTGGCCCCGCGGACGTATCTTCCATGGAATTGGACGGCCCTCTGACCAAGTCTCTAAAGCTACGTGAGCTGAATTACACGGTAGAAACTGGTGAAGCAGAGATGATCAGCGTTGACTTTGTGGCGAGAGGAGGTGGTAATGCGACTGCTATAGATGGCACCAAGCCACAACAAGTAGAGAAGAGCCCAAACGAAGCCGATAGCTCCACCAAGGGCAAGGGTAGAGCGAAGACAGACGAAACACCAACATCATACACCACTGAAGAGTATAATCTATCCGCCGAAGATGAAGAGCTGTCATCCTCAATAATCGCAAAGAGCAATGCTATTCGCATGTTACACAAGCGCATCAACCTCATACAAAAGATCCTCGCCAAAACACCCACATCATATCTTACCGACTCAACACAACCTATAATCGCAAATGCCCCTTCGCAAACGCAGGACCAGATCATACTCCGTTCAATATCAGCACTATTGGCTCGCCTGCTCATCCTCGCTCCACCAGACACCGCCACGTTCCAACAAGAGTCCGCTGAGGCTAAATCAGATGTAGCGCTCACAGGGCTGTTATCAAGCATGCTAGCATCGGTTCAAGCAGCTAAGGAAATGGGTCGCAAATACGGCGTGGTCGAGGGTGTAAAACAAACAGCGCAAGCACGAAAAGGTGGCCTAGCGGGTCAGAGCACATTCATGGACACCATGCTATCTGAAGGAGGTTCCGGGTCAGGCGATCTCTACGGTGGTAGTGGAGGGGGTAGGCGAGGCAAAAATACCTTTGGGGAGGGGGGTTATGTCTGAGCGGGCTAACCAAGATTTTCGTATTTCTTCCACGACAGATCATATTCTGGACAGCGACTTGATACATGGCCCGCCGTCTCGCTCGACCGGAACTTCTATCCCTCTATGGTAAAATTATGACTTGCATTAGCGTAGCATGATAGGGAAACGGCATATTATAAACAACCGAAGGACACGAAACGATTGATGTAAATTGTTCGAATATTTCCCGAAAGAACGAGATATCCAACTCCATGCAGCTGGCACTAACACATGAGTTTTAGGAGTGTCCACTCGTGATACACAACGTACTTTCTTCAGGTAAAGCCCTGCGTGCCTTTCCCTCTTCTGAAGCGGCCATTGAAAACGCTAGCACAGCCTCATGCTATAAAACAGTTGCCATCCATTCGCATTTTCCACTACCCGGTCTGCTCCGACATCTTCCTCTGTTTCTATTTCAGCAGGCCACTCATCTGTGCCATCCTCACCACACAGCCAAGCGCTTTCATCCACGCCATTCATAACCGGCGAATCTTCTGCGGTCCCGAGGACAGCACATGGAATACGTGTGGTACCATTGATGTTGTGACCGTCTTGAATAGGCCAGTAAAGACTCCCTGCATCAGTATTGAACATTGTTCGTGCGGTGAGGAAGTCTCGTGAGCTCTCTGTCGCGGTGCTCGCTTCCCATACATCATCCATTTCCTGGCCAGGTATTATTGTCCCAGTGTCGTCGACAGGTGGATTCCAATCCGGCACCTCAGCACCTTCAACGTTACCCTCCCCGAGGTATTGATCACTCAGTCTCCTCTCTTCCCCGACCTGATTCTCTTCCTCTACACTCTCTGCATCAATGTGACTAAGCACATCCCACCCCGTACTCCCCCAGCCCCTGTCTCCCTTGACAACAACATCTTCCACCCGAACTTCGCGCCTCAACCCACTCCTTCCCACCTTGACCTTCCACCTCTCATGCGCAAACCTTCCTTCACGCCGCTCCGTCGGCCACATCCGCCGCACACGCCACTCCGCTTTCTCCCTTGCGTCCACAGCTCTGTCTAACTCCATCTTAAACATACTCATCGCCTTCCGTTCGGACTGGCTCTCAAGCTCAGTTCTAGGTGCACATTTTCCCGCCGCCCGTGTGCTTGTTGACCGCTTATATTGCGCCCAGGCAGACGTGTATGCGTCTCGTGCGGCAGCTTCAGCGCGTCGGGGCGCGACGAGAGCTAGGTTTGCGTGGCAGGTAGGGCATGGTGTCGAAAGTTGCAGGATCAGGGGTTCTACATCGTCGTAGCCACAGCAGGGTGCGTTTCGGGGGTATGTTCCTGATGTGAAAGGGTGTGAGACAGAGGCGTCCATTTCCGTGGTTGTCTCCAAGGCAGATGATCCTACCAGGTTGGCGGAAGTGTCTGACTTGAAAGTGTATCGCAGCCCGGTGGAGCCGTATGGACGCCAGGAAAGGCATTTCGAAAGACGGATGCGGTCAGTGCGGTTACAAGGGCAAGCATAATGATATGCTATGGCGCGACACATTACGGTGAAAGTAGCATTCGATGAATAACTGGTCTAGATATCAGCCTTATGATAAGGATGGAAGCATGGACAAGACTGATAATAACCACAAGAACCTTGTCAGGAGACGATGTAAAATCTAAGAATTTTTGTATTAGCTGGATTGAATGTGAGATGCCCAGAGTTGCCATATTAAATGATCTCATGACATGCCCACGGAATGGCTGCTATGCGTACCTGATATTATATTTCGAAACCATTGATCAAAAAAGATCCATAAACAATTGCTTCGAAAGGATGCAATGAGTCAAGTTCAGCTAGTGGAAGAAGCCTAGTGTTCGACATCGTTCACTTGTGTTGGTGCAACACAGTCTTATGTACACACATGTACTGCTAACACACATATAAGGGCATAAGGTGATCCTGCCGAGTGAATGGAGAAATTTCCTGCTGTGTCAGAGGACAGGACCGTGTAGTTTTGGCGAATCTAAATAAATTTCGCCACTGTAGTACGACTGAGCACTATGTCATAAGTATGATGGAGTCCTTCATTCCTCTGTTCATCTGGAACACCGCATGTCCTGGGTTACTTCGCATTTTTCGTAAAAATAGACACATGATACGCCACAGGGTATCTCAACTATGCACTGGACTAGAACAAAGAAATTACACAGGCTAGTGGCATGAGTCCCTCTAATACCTTATAACCGGCGCATCGGCAGCCTCGTCATGAAGAACAAAATTATTACCAACGCCTTGTTGGCAGTGATCTTCACGACCATTCACAGCCCAATTCTTTATTGTACTTTTCTTCCTCGTCAGAAGCCCACCAAAGACTCTTCTGAGGCCCTTGGTTTGTTTTGGGCTATAGTTCGAACACTCTAGTGTATGGTCTATAGGGGCAGTGTTGTGCCGTCGGGGAGCTTCGCAACTGATCTTTCGACTAAAGTTCGGCATGTCGCCGCGATTCTGATCAAGGCTATATTTTGCACTTGTGGTGGTCCTTAGTACTTCTGTTGGAGAAGCGCGTTCTTGAGCCTGACGCTGCGGCTTTATCCATTCCTGACCGATTTCAGTCCTTTCCATCGCAGATAACAGAGCATCAAAATCGAAACCCTTTGATGCTTGGGTTTTTACTGGATGTGCATTCTCTTTATCTGTAACGATAGCGTGTGCTTGCTTTAGATCAGCACCTGTCAAAGACCTGCGAGGTAACATATTTCTCGTCGCGTCGTCAGACAGTGTTCCATTTCTGGGGTGATTCAAAGCTGTCGTTGGTTTGAGGTGCAACAATTCATTCCTTGTTTTGGGCAATCGTATCTGTTCAGGCTTCGACATTGACCTCTCTGTCATTGGAGGAGCGCTCGACTTGACCATCAACTGTGAGATGTGCGCTTTCGGATTGTTCCTGGTTGTCTCGTCCAGCGAGTTGTCTCCTTTCCATTGATCTAAGCCGGGTAGAGGTGGTAACTCCCGATTCAAGTCCGGGACAGGTTTCTCTAATCGGTCATCCTGTGAGTGCCCAGGCTGTATGCTCAAAGACGTATTGCTTTCCTTCCTTCGCAGACTCCACGACCGCCAGATGCTCGTGCTCCCACGTCTTTTGCCTGAAACATCGTCCCGCATAGAGTCTTGAGAACTTGACCGACTTATGTTGCCTCTGTTAGCTGAGCCTGGGCGAAAGTAATCGCGAATTTCTCCTGTGATGCTTCTGGTACGGCTCAATTCACGGCTTGACCCTCGGACCCGTTCATTGCAAGGTCGTGCTGCAGCTACCCCATGGCTGGTCTCTTTCGCTTCATCACGACCGTGGGCCCTATTTGTCACTTTCTTGGAACGTATGTCATTTTGTTCAAGTCTGGACTTGGTTGTACAATCCTGTATCGGCTCGCGATTTGGACTAGCAAGAGATGTCATAGCGGTTGAGCCAGAATTGTAAACGACATCAGTTGACGTAGTGAGAGGAGTCGAGTAGCTGTCATCTGAGTCAACAAGAGTCCAATTTGCATGCATCTTGTGTCGGTTCTCGCTGCCGCGCTTGCGATTATAGTCTCCTTCATCTTGGCGCTGGTTATGAGGTTTGTCGGCACAGGCGATTTTGTGAGGAGAAGGTGAGTCTCTTCGATAACCGACATTGGCAGGAAAAGGAACTAGAGAAGCTGAGGGTACATGTACGTCCATGGATTGCTTGCCAGGTCTTGGGACATTTCTCTTTTGTGACGAATCATCTCTTCGGCGATTGGGGTGAGGATGGGATGGTCTGGAAGAATTGTGTGGACGAGGATGCTTGTCACTCATGTAGCGATGGATCAGCTCAAAATCGGGTTTGGCAGAGTCGCCGTCGCCCTTGTTATATTTGGCGAAAGCCTGGCAGGCGCGTCGTAGCTCGGCCTCGGTGGAAGGGGAGAGAGGGCGGCGATTGATCATAGAACCGGAAGAGTGCATGATGGTATCCCTCGACGATATGAAGGATATGGCCAATGACTTCAAATCTGCAGCGCTTGGGACATGCTGCAGATGTCAGCGGAGTAAAGGTGGTGGAGAAAGAGGATCGGAGCAAAAGATGCGCGAGGACAGAATAACAGAAAGTCAAGGTCCCATACTGGAATCAAGAAGTGAGCTTACGATAGGAGACCGATTGAAAGAGAAGCTCCTTGTCATGACTCCTCCTAGAGAATCAACCGGGCACAGGCGAACCTAAAAGGCGGTCGATAGGCAGAGGTATGAGAGAGACGGTGTCGCGAAGCGCGAGTAGTGGCGGAAGGATAAAACTAGTTTTGGTGGAGCTGGAGCCAGTGCCCGTAGAGCACAGCAAGTTGCGAAGATGTGCAAGGCAGCTCCTGCTTGTGCTCCCAGAGTGAAGTGAAGAATTCCGATTTGACTATGGATACAGATACTTCTGACTCTAGACGAAGACGATAGTGGTAAAGGAGGAAGAGTAGGGTGGAGAGCAGGTAATAACCTAAGGATAACCCGAAGGGCTGTCGAACTAGACAGACTCCTTCCTTCCTCCCAGAGTTGCGCAGGGCTAAAGGCTAATAATTAGTACCTAAGTACGGTACCATCAAGCAACACTACCACACCAGTACTCACCAGGTATCTACATACATAGTACATACCTCATACATAGGGATGCATGGACCGCCTGCATGGACCATGGCTAGGTAGGTGAATGGCAACCAGTCGGGCCAGCTCCAGCGCCCAGCTCTAGCTTCCCCGGGCAGTTTCGAACCGTGGAAGGGCCCTAGACCCTGCTATTCATGCAGCTGAAGTTGGACGAGGCCCTCGTTTGGCTGGTTGGTTGTGGAGAGCAACAGTGGACTAATTACCATACAGGAGTAAGGTATTCATTCTCAGGGCCTCGCCTCATCATGTTTCAGCTTGATGTGACGCTAACATCTCGTGGATTTATAAGTGTATTGTCCGTATAAACTTACTCTGACCATCACCACCAGTATTGATTGCTAGTAACCCGCCATACTACAAACAAGTACGAGTATTTGCAGTGGTAGAAGAACACTAAGTCCTTGAAACAGATCTACTACTACCTGATGATATACTTCCAGCATATCTAGGTCAATTAGGTAGTAACTAATTACTATGGCGCGGCTAGGTCCAGGGCGCATAAATTCTTAGATCCGAGACTCTGCCGAACTCAGGCCACCTTATTACGGTATTTCCTACCACGGACGGTCTGAGATCGGTGACACTGAGGTCATTCATTCTTTTGACACTAAACACTTGGCGAGAGTCAAGGCTACGTAACCACAAACCCTCTATGCTATGCGTACCATTCGCAGAATAATAGCACATCTCTCGCAACTCAATTCAGATTTGACTATTCCCCACGGTCTACGTTCACATAATTTTCCAACCCCGGTCCGTCAACCCCCAGTTTACCCCAAAATGACTTGGGTGTCGGACTTTCTTATGGCAGGAATTACATGCTGAGGTTTGGATATACCTTTTAGCCCGCGCTCTCTAGTATACGGATAACATTAGTTCAAGGAAGAAGGTATGCATGTCGATTACAATGAGAGCGCCTTAGATGGTGCAGGGGTGACTCTGTGTGTGGACTATTCAAGTAGGAGAGGAAGGGATGATAGATTTGAAAATGGTATATCGAAGGCGTCTGTGCTGTTCCATTTCCAGTTATTGGAAGACCTGCTAATTAGTGCACGCACGACGCAGGGCGGGTATGTGGGAGAAGTTCGCTGTGAGGTCCTGGTTTAGGGCCATCTGGGGACCCTTGAGGGCCTGAGTCTATGGCTATAATAATATGGCACGCATGTTCCAATGGACCCCAGAATGTTTGAGTGGCTGGGTCCATATATGCAATCCTGTGGGCAACCTGCACCTAGCTTCCCAACTTCACAAGAAGCCTCCTTATACTCACATAACAGAGTGATATTAGGGTATCTTGGTACAAAACTAAGTTCCCCGGAATGACTTTGTGAAGCTCTTGTGGCTTATTTTTTATACTGAGCCGAAAGTTAATCATAGGACAGAGGTTCAATGGATGGAAGTATGAGCATACGACTGACCAAAACCCTACGAGGGCTGGTGTTTTGTCTAGTACAGTTGCTAATATACCAGCACAGCAAGACCACCTCAAGTACCTCTAGGTCAAGCCAGACGAATTCCTCGGGCATTAATAGCAACCTCATACTAAGCCATCACAGTTCCATGCTTTCATGTCGTGGCTTTTCCTGCCTAGAGCCCTTTTTTGGCTTGCATGGAAACTCTGCATCGCTATACTTGTTATGATCAAGTCGACACATCGCGATGACCGTCTTCTGAACAGTATCATCGGGCTCCATATTTCCAATGAATCCCAACCACCCAAGGCCAATTTGAGCGTATGCTGCTGAACAAAGCCGTCGATCGCTAGCTTTGTGATAATACAGCATGTCTTCGCTTTGCACATTCTTGAGAAACATTGCGCGAACCAACGCTGTCTCTGGTAGACTTTGCGTGCGCATTCCGGTAATATTACGATGGATCTTGACATGCTCTTTCGAATATGCTATCATCGCCCAAGGCTTGACTGAGTCTTTGTGGAGGAGTTGCAGGAGTGAGTTGAGGTCTGGCCACTCCACATCGCAGGCGAAGCGTCCCATGAAAATGGCTGTCCCACCCGAATGAACCCATTTCACGAGTTCACAGCTGAAGTCCGTGTGCCTACGTTGTGTAATGACTGGATCCGTGACAAGGATGATGTTGGGCCAGCCGGATGACAGGAAGGCTGCTGCATCTGCAATATTGAGGGATTCGTGGACTGTAGCTCGACTAAGAAGTGTCGTGAGGAGTGATTTGTATCTGTCGTCGTTGAACAATGTCTTGCTATACAAGCTGATGATGAGGACCTGAGGCATGAGAACTCTGAAGAGGAATCAGAGACGTAAGGATATAGGATCTTAAGACCGTGGGAGAAGGTATGACATTCAAACAATGAGCTGGTCGTAAGGCTTCGAAGTTATGTATAGACGTACTTCTATTGATCATGTCTTTCGTCGAATGCAATACACGTCAATTCGAGAGCATAATGATTCCGCGAGTCACATAAGCTTTTGCATCACGGAGTTCTGACTCGCGCCTGCCTAGAACGTTCAACGCAGACTTGGACGTACGCACGGACGCTCTTCACGTCATCTAGCATCTAGACAGAGTATATTTACGAGTAACGATTCAGACACTCAACTCGATGTCAAGTACTGCACTTAACATCGCATCACTCACCCAGTAATTGCTTGACGAATCTTGATATAATATGGCCGAATTTCCAGACCACCCGCTCTTGCAACGCCCACTATACAGTAAGTAGTATATAGTATTAGTCATATTCTGTTCACTTCTGACATGATCGCAGTTTTCAACCTTCCGGAAGAGATTCTTACGACGCTCACGCTCCAAGGCCAAAACGAACCCGAAAAAGCACTGTTCGAACATGAAAAGATACCACCGATACCAGAAGAAGCGTCGCGCGCTCGTGACGACAATCGCGAGAAACCAACTCCGAATCTCTCATGCGCCCTTTGTAGCTTCACCTTCTCTGACCTTCGAGAACAGCGTTCACACGTGCGTTCCGATCTACACGGATATAATATGAAGCAGAAATTCAAAGGCTGTAGACCGGTCTCGGAAGAAGATTTCGAAAAGCTAGTAGGTGACTTAGATGAGAGTATTTCGGGCTCGGATTCGTCTGACCCAGAAGATGAAGATGGAGATAGCGGTACTAAATCGCAAGGCACGATCCTGAGTGCATTATTGAAGAAACAAGCCAAGCTTACGACTCCCGATGAATCTGCCATTGTGACACCCAGGCCTAGGCCCAGTGCAGGCAATGGTCCAATGCTATGGTTTTCTAGTATGAATATACCAGAGAACACATTACTTGGTGTCTATCGTGCAGTACTTCCCTTAGAAGGTCAAGATACAGCCACTCACTATGCCGAAACGATAAAAGCAAAACAACTAGCGCCTGTGCCGATGAAGGAAGCCAGACAGGATGCAGGTGCCGTCAAAGGAACACCTAAAAACCCACATTACTTCCTGTGCATGATTGGTGGTGGACACTTTGCTGCGATGATTGTATCCTTGACCCCGAAAGTTGGGAAGCAACATACCGGCGCTGATCAATTAAAAGCCTCTGTTGTAGCCCACAAGACTTTTCATAGGTACACCACACGTCGGAAACAAGGAGGGTCGCAATCTGCAAATGATGCGGCCAAGGGCGCTGCCCATTCTGCGGGCTCCTCGTTGCGTCGATACAATGAGGCCGCCTTGACGAACGAAGTACGGCAACTTCTAGCAGATTGGAAGGACATGATAAGTGGCGCAGAGCTACTGTTCATCCGGGCCACTGGAAGTACCAATCGTCGTACGCTTTACGGTCCTTATGAAGGCCAGGTCCTGAGGCACAATGATCCTCGTCTACGAAGTTTTCCATTTAGTACCCGTAGAGCTACACAAAACGAATTGATTCGCTCTTATGTGGAGCTCACCAGAATGAAGATATCAGACGTCTCACAGATTACGCGGGAAAACATTTCATCCTCCCCTACCCTTGAAAACGACCAGAAAGCAACGTCTAAACCTCCTAAATCTTCACCTACAAAGCCGTCGAAGGAAGAAGAGATCGCAGCAATGCACACGACACAGATCACATCTCTTATACGACGGTCGAAGGCGCCGGCGTTATTGTCCTATCTCACATCGAACTCTCTCAGTCCAGACTTCTTCTTCCACCCGGCATCCCAGTACCATCACACTCGTACTCCACTGCAATTAGCCGCGTCAATAAACTCTCCTGTAGTCATTTCAGCTCTTCTAACTAAAGCGAGAGCTGATCCCACTATTATGAACGACGAAGCAAGGACGCCATTCCAGCTAGCCGGCGACCGCGCAACGCGCGATGCATTCCGCGTGGCGCGCACCGAACTTGGCGAATCTGCATGGGATTGGAATATTGCAAATGTACCAGCTGCTCTCTCGAAGGCTGATGCAATCGCGCGGTCTGCTCGTGAAGTCGATGAAACCAAAGCAGCAGAGGCAGAGGAAATGGCTCGTCGGCAAGCTGCGACAGAGAAATTAAGACAAGTCACTGAGCAAGAGGAAGCGGCGAAGAAGGATAAAAGGCTCGGAAAGGGACGCCTGTTAGCAAGCTTGGAGAAGACGGCTGTGGAAAAGAGAGAAGCGGAGGCTAGAGGGATGACTGATGATATGAGGAAGAAGCTAGAGAGGGAGCGGAGGGCAAGGGCCGCAGAGGCGAGGATGAAGAAGTTTGCAGAGGGCACGAGAAGTGGAGCATCATGAGACGTAAATTATGAATGGACGGGCTATGTACTACATACCATCCGACTTCGATCTGGGCTATATGTAGAAGCATTCAATGTAGAGGGCAGGCCGCTCTCGAAAGATTTACCTCGCCTGGAACATCTTCCGTTGCAAGACACGGTCCTCTGTGTCCATATCTAATATGCACTATAAACAGGAGACCTACATTTTCGGACCAGGAGCCATCAATCACCGGTAAAGTTATCCTTCATATTAACACTTAGCACCTTCGTCGCCGTCACGTCAGTACCCACCTACCCCGAAGGCTCCCCATATATCCCGGATGAGTTCGAAGAATACTTGACATTCAAGGACATATCCAACTGGTCTCCCATGTTCTCGCCGAAAAATTTAAGCTGTAGAGGCTGCTACTCCATGGGTCGATTGATCAAGAGCGGTTGACTTTGGAGATAGACAATAGGAGATCGTATTCGACTGTAGATCGTGATCCTAGTGACCCGTATGCGGGCTGTGATAAGGTAGATGATTCAAATGTCCTTTCCGCAGTCGTTCATTAGGGTCGTTGAGCGACAAAGTGAAAGAGAATATAAGCTCGAATACGTGGAGATCGGAGCTCTTCAGCCGGAAATCCCTATAAATTATGTATGGAGTCTGTCTTATCCTGAGCTATCGGCGAGTGCCCTTTGGGCAGAGCTAGAATTGTCGCACAGGGGGTATGGACCATCATATCGACGATCGCAAATGTACAATCCCGCACTGCGCTCCCGTAAGTCCCTCATTCTCGCCATCGTATACCCCAATCACCCTTCGCGAAACTAGGCTCTACAACCTGTCCAAGCATGACAGCCTCGCATTTTCGGAGAGTATCCTCGGATCTGTCTTTGTCGCTCTGTCCATACTTGCACTCCTTCACTCGCGACGCTTTGTCTTGTATGTCCGCCATACCATGTCCTTGAGCAACAAAGCCGAAGACGATACCTCGTCTTGCTGCTCTTCGTACCATCTCACGCTCTTCGGCGCGCCTGTCGCCAACTGCTCTCTTATCTAGTGCTTCCTCCGACTCTACCTGTCGCTCAGCCCGGCTCTTCTCTCCACCGATGCTGCCATTGACGTCGGATAGTGTCTGTGGTAACCGAATGGACGCGCCGCCTCGGACTGTGTCGGTTACAACAGCCGTGGTGCCTGTGATTTCTGATAAACCACTGTCTTCTGTATCAACAGTGTTCGAGTTTTCTTCGCTATCCAGAGCACGTTTTGCTCTATTCTTCTTCCGGCCATATATCTTCTCTGGGTCAAATCTGCTGCCGAACACGATGGCTTCGATTTCATCCATAGTAACAATGAGCCTCTTGTCTCCTTTGACGCATTTAGCCTTTGCAGCCGTCAATTCTAGCCCGGAGGCGTCCTTTCCATCTAAGAGATCTACGATGGCTCTCTCAATTCGTTTGTCATTCGGCCCAGGTTTGCGACCCCTACAGCGCGCTGAGCAGTATTTGACGGTGTTGGCTGATATGGGATTCGATTTCTTGGAGTCTGGCGCGCATAAGCACAAGTGATCGATTTAAGCTCGTTACCGTCCAAGACACACACTCATTATTCGACCACAGGTCTTGCAATACCGAGCATCTTCACCGATTGTCAGGTAGAACGGCGGCGGTACAGCCGATTGCTTCTTTGGGCGCGACCATGAGTCCATCCAGCTCATCCTGGAATATCCTTTAAATAGTGACAAGCAGAACACTGAGGGAATGCGCTGACGTGGAAGAATCATCCGATGAACTGGAAATATATTCATCTGTTGGAGATTGGCTTGTGCCTGGGGAAGGAGACCTAGACATAAATATTGACGTCACTGTTGCCACGAGCGGCCGGGAAAAGAGATGTTTCACTAACTAGCATCCGTCTATAACCTTTTCAGCGCGACTCTTGGCACGTGTTACATATATAATATACATATTCTTATATTCTTAAAACCTATATTTTTTTAATAACTCTAATATTATATGTATAATATGGTATGAGTCGCGTTAAAAAGTTATAGGTAGATACTCTACTTCGTTCGATAGAACTAGTCTAAATTAGTTAGAAAAAGAAGATTCTAAATAGCTCTAGGTAGAGAGACAAGTAGTCCCTTATAAATCTACTATAGCAAAATTAAGATGAATATTTAAATTCTTACTAGGATTGAAACCATAGCACTTTATTTTTTTTCTCTTTATCTAAAATTTAAAGTATAAGTATCTACAGGATTATCGTCTCAATATTGGTAGAAACATTGCCTTGTGTAGCTTTGCTATACGGGCAGATCTCCTTCGTTTTGGCAACAACCTTGTCCAAATCCTCTTTGCTAATACCCTTGACCTTTACTTTCATATCAACCCGGATCCCCAAATCGACCGCCTTCATATCCCCAATCAGATGGACGGCCGTCTCAACGATACTGTCTTGTGTCTTCGTGGGCAGCTTGACACCAAGCTGCGAGGCCGCAATGTTCATGGCGGATTGGAAACACGCGCCGTACCCTGCCGCGAATAATTCCTCGGGGTTTGTCTTTCCGCCGGCGCCTCCCAGGCTCTTAGGCGTTGCAAGATCGGTGGTGAGACCCTCGCTCTGGATGTGTCCATTTCTTGCGCCTGTAACGCTAGCATGGGCTGTATAGAGGATGGGAGACGTGTCCTTGTTAAGATGGCGTCGCACAATGGTCGTTCGGACGGCTGGGGCGCGCTGTGCGCAGCGGCGTGGCAGCGTTTGGATAAGGCGGTTTAATGACATTATGGCGGACGAATTGGGGTTGGAAAAGGTGAGAAAGGTCGTAGATGCTTATGTACACGTATATATGTCACTGCTAAAAGCTATAGTCAGTTGAAGAACCTATTAATAAGCCACTTTACTAATATATCATGTGATTTAAGTACCACCTTAAATAGATTCGGTCCTTTTAGTGTAGTGGTTAGTGTGTAGACCTCTAATCCTTATAATAAATCTAAACTCTTTTGACATATCTCTCATATATTATAAATTAGATTACCTATAAACGGAAGATAGGCAATTTAGGCTATGTGTATTCCAACAATGCCTAGTATAATATATACAGGGACGAGTTCTAAATGTAAGTCTCGCAGCCTCTCTACATTAGCGCTTCGTATATCTCATACCGCCATCATCTATAGAACATCAGCCATATTCATGAACATGGCCCTTGTTCCCCTTGGTATCTTCTACGGCGGCGTCATGACCGGTATACCAGTCGTGACCGGCGTAGCCGAGGGTGTGCACCACCAGAGGAACCAGAACGCCGAAGCTGCAGACGACACCCGAATGGTGAAATTCTACCTCGACAGCTTCTGCACGCCCAACACGCCGCAAGGGCGCGAAGTCAACGCCAGCATCGTCGTCCTTCGCGGCGATCGACTATGGCTGTCTCCGACGGACGAGACATCAGGACTGCCCGTGGACGGTTCGCATCATCCCTTTACGGGGTTCTACATACAATACCCGGACGAGGAGCGTTCGCCGCCACAGCGTGGCTTGGTCAGTACGATATCCGTGGATCCGCCGATGTTGAACTGGATTTATGTGGACAGGGAGACGCTGGGCTTGCGATATGGCAATCGCACTGCGTCGATAGCACATGTTGTTGGGCCGTGGGATTGGACGGATGATGAGGTTGGTGTTACGCTCGAGGGGTGGGAAGGATTCTGCGCGGTTGAGGTGCCAGAGGAGGACAGATTGGATGGTCTGAAGTGGGCCTTGTACTATGACATCGATAATGATAAGATGGGTGGAGGGGAAATGGTTGGAGGAGCCACGGTACTACAGGTTAGTCTGGAGAGAAGGATACTACCAGAAGATCTAAGAAGGCAACAGGAGGAGGCGGCGGACCAGAAGATGCAGGTAACAAGTCATGGAGATATGAAGGCACAGTGGGGTGGAAAAGCAGTAAGTTGAACTATGATCATATAGATAATGTTATGTACTAGTAGAATTACAATAATGATCATTTATTAAATTTATTACAGCGAGGCATTAAAATGTATATAGGGCATGAGGATATCTCTCTCGGATAAGGCCGTGGTTGAATTAATTAATATATTCGTAAAAGGTGGTTTTCAAGTCGTGATTTTGGTGAGGGCGCTAATTAGCGGGCGCTAGATATATATAGTCTTCATATATCTTTTCTAAAGATAATTCTTATATTACTTCTACACTTTTAATCCTCTTATTCAAATTATTACCCTTATGATCTGTATCTAATCAATGCATCGTCTGACTTTTACATCCAATAGCATAGATCTAAAATTCACCAAAGATCAAACTTGTGGTTGAACTAGCAACTACATTCAAGCCACGACTCACACCCATCCCCAGACAGCACTCATCAAACAGTGAGCACCCTCGCCGAGTCACCATGACCGCTGAGAACGCGGCCCTCCAAACACTCGGAGTGGTGGGGCAATGGATCTGGGGCGATGACGAAGAAGACGTGGTATTCGCCCAGGCCTACGGGCATGAGAGAACTCTGACATTCCGCCTGACGCGAGACACCAGCAATCCAGCCAAGTCGTCTCTAGCAACACGAATCGTGAACGGCTTCCACGATGTCGAAGTGGACGATCCACAAGCTACCTTTGTCGAACGTGCCGATATGCGCCGTGCGATATGGAATGCAGTCGCTCAGGTCTGGGACAAGTGCAGCCAGCAGGCTACTGTCACGGATCCGGATGCCATCATTGACCTTTTGGACGCCGACCTGGCAAACGACAGTCGCAGGGTGACTTGGCGGATCTGTCATGAGCCAAAGTTCGACGACTTCATCGGCTTGCTATTGCCGGTCAGCAAACTGTCCGTCGGAGACGCTGTTCAGTTAGTGGGCTTCGAAGAGCTTGTGTTGTCTCAACAGCTCGGCGGCAAAGGCTGTGCCACTCTCGCACACACGGCCTCGGATCCCACGACTCTACTAGTCTTCAAGGGTGTTGATTTCCGGACATTTCTACACACCTACGAAAGCGGACACGTGAACGAGGTGGTCAGAAGCTTCTACCATAGCATCGAGCTTCTCAATCACATGCCGCCCCATCCCAACATCCTGCCTCCAGCACAAACCCTCGTCACTCTCGCAAACACTCACACTCGCACACCTGTTGTATGCGGAACCCTTTACCCCTACCTAGCGAATGGATCAATAAGCGACTACATCGAGCGAAGCAACCAATCCGGCGAAGAGATTCCACTGCTTCTCAAAGCTCAATGGTGCCACCAGATGTCCTCAGCAGTCGCACACGTCCACCACGAAGGACATACCTACCACATGGACCTCAAACCCGGCAACTTTCTCCTCGACCGAGACCTGAACGCCGTGCTAATCGACTGGGAACAAGACGACGCCCCCATCTCAACAGCAGCTCCCGAGATCGACGGTACATGGGACGTCGAAGAGGTGACTCTCGACTCCAGACCCCTTCTGCGCTACACCAAGTACGCAGGACCCGCACGCCGCAACACCGCAGCAACCACACCAGGAACAAACGGGTGGAACACATGGAACGTCTTCCCGGTCTGGACAAGAGAATGCCCACGCGCAGCGGAGCTAGCAGAGGTCTTCAGCCTCGGCCGCAGCATGTGGATGGTTCTCAGCGAGCCGACGGGCGCAACGTTCGAGGATATCTCAAGCTCAGACGAAGTCGTGGTAGATTGGCAGCACGGGCACGGGCACAACCTCCCAGCGGCCTGGATCGCCGTGGTGAATACATGCGTCGACTCCGATCCCAACAAACGGCCCAGCCTGGCCTACCTCGAGCGGTTCTGGGAATCTCAGTACCGGCAACTTCGCACGCCACTGGCTTGAGAGAGCGCGCGCACGGAAACACTTGTTGTGTGGAAGGCACACAGATTCGATTGTACGTACGTACGGGGGGGGACGACCCCTTGCCCTGTCTGTTTGGATTGTTCGGCTTTGTTCGGGAATCGGGAGGGTTACAATGGGTCGTAAGTATCCTACACCAGCATCATACATTGCATACATTGTTGTTAGTCGTCGGGTGCTCGTTCTATTGTTCTACTGCTAATAATAGGAAAGACTGCCCCATTCCGAGCATTTCCGCCAGCGTCGACGCCCGATGTCGATAAGCTGTTTAGCCAGCGTCACGTAGCTATAACTCCCAAATCGGTGCGTAAAAGACAGCCATTCAACTCCGTCCCACCATCCTTGAAGGATAGTAGATTGATAGATAGAAGCCCGCGACTTGCCACCGCATAATTCCGCAGCTCTGGTCCGTCTTCAAAATTCGCACACCGGCAGAACGCTATGTGTGTATATCAGACAAGCAGGCATCCGACCACAGAGGCGGGGGGCGGGCGGGCGGGCGAGCGGGCTTCTCATTCCTAAGAGCTGAGATAGAAACACGATTCATAATTATACCCCGTCTCCATCTCGTCATCTCGAATCAAAGCTGCTGCCTCTCCCTCTCCCCACACACCGACCCACTCAGAACAAAACAAATCCAAAGTCAAAACTAATCCATGGTAAGACTCCCCGGCCATTCCCGCCACGCACGAGCACTAATCTCCGAATCAAACCACGGTGACTCCTTCATATGATTCCGGACCGGTAACCTCTCCTTAAACTTACTATACAGGCGCAACGCCAACAACGCGTTGGCATCATTGCAAGCCTTCTTGCGCAGGTCCTTCAACTTACAGATGCGCACGGTACTGACTTTATTATCGCTGTGGTTCTCCAGAAAGTCGAAGTAAGCCTCATGAATATTGCGGGCGTGGAAGAAGATCCGGACGTTTTCGTCGCAGGCACCGGCGGACGGGTCCTTTGCGTTGTGGGATTGGAGAAGGTCTTTGTTGGAGACGGGGTTAAGGGGGTCAGAGTGGGAGAAGGACTTGAGCGAGCCATCGCCGCCGGCGGCGAGATCGGTCAGGTCTGTCATCTCCTTTCTAGATATGACGAGGCCGAAACTTTTTTGGAGACCGTTCATGACCTCGCCGCGTAGTCCCAAGTGGTGGTCGATCATGCCGGTGGGGATGAGATATTGTTTGGGATCTTGTTTGGGATCTTGTTCAATGAGGACAACCCATGGGTCGGGTTTTTTTTTACTTTTTCTAGAGGGAAAACAAGGAAAACGGGACTTGGTGGGTTTGCCGTGTTTGTCGTTGGATTCGGGAGATCGGACGATTACCTTTGAAGACATAAGTGTGGTGCGTGACATGAAAGAAACGAGAGATTGCAAGGATGAAGAGGTACTTTTCTGGTAAAGGCTGGGTGGGATATGCTTACAAGTATGGCGACCTTTGGTTGTCCCGAAGATTCACTCATCGTTTCGCTGTAATGTCAGCTACGGCTCCAGTTCTCGAAAGTCAAGTTGCTGTATTGGGGCGAAGACGCAGGAGAGGATATGTTGAGTATCCGAAAGCATAACAGACGTGGGATACTTAAATATTCTAGCTTTGGGCAGCTCGCACGGGCAGCAGGTATCTGGACAAAGAGATCGCCTTGGTGTTGAGCTCGAGAATGAGAAAAGTCCTCCTGCTGGAAAACAGTGTCTGGATGGCGAATGGAATGGAATGTGCCAGACTCGTACCAGCATGCAGGCTGATCGCCCAAGATACTGGCCAGCGAAAAAATAATCATGATTACCATATTATGAAGATTCGAGTGAGGTCAAAACAAGAGTGAGTTCGGTTGGGATGAAGTGGACCAGACCTGCGGGAAGTGGTACCCGCAGTCTTAGGGTGCCTAAGGAATGTGACGTGCTTAGCGCGCCGGGAGGTTGAGGTGACATGCGAAACACTACGTGTACTTCAGAAGCGGGTTCCTTTGAAGAGTCGTTATTTTTCTATCTCTAGTAGTCATCGCGTGGATCGAGGTGGAGTATATGGCTACATGTGCAGCGAGCCGACCGGAACAAAGGATCGACCGGATATATGTTACAGGCGCTATGCAAAAATCCAAATCGTGCTATGCATCAAGGAAGAAACTCCACCGACAACGCCATGCCGCTAAATTGCAGACTGAGAAATGAAGCAGACGTGCTTCCTGCGTGCTGTTCGCTAGGTTGCTGTACAAATCATGAATGGTGATGCTTTCTTACCGAGAGCCCGTCGTTACGCCGACTACATTTCCACAATGTCGACTTCAGAGGAATATTCCTCCATGTTATGTGCTTTGCCAATGTGGGACACGAGCACTTCTGGATCCTTGCAGAGCGCATCAAAGTCGCGCGTTTTGTGGCAAAGAAGGCAGGCGAAACCTCCGCTTTCGGTGTGGCATTTGACCACCAAGCGAGGACCGATTTCGAAGACGTGCTCCTCAATGATTTCTTCCTGTCGGCCATTTCGAGACACGAGCACAGGCAGACGCTTACGAATCTTCCACCTATCTTGGCTGTTGACACTCACACGGATGTGGCAATCGGGACAGCAGCCATCGCCTCGGCCAGCATCGAATGCGCCGGCCAGAGCACGGCGAGGCATGTCCTGGAGGTCCATGGCGTACGGGCAAAACAGGGAATTGGCAGGATTGGGACGCTTGGGAGGTGCAAGTGAAAGGTCTTCTAGGCCACTGGTGATCCTCAGTCGCTCTGATGCAGCAGGTGCAAGTGATATACGGCGGTCATCCTGACCAGCTTGACGTTGGTATTGCGAGCGAAGAGCCTCCAAGGTATTATCGCGTGCCATGTCGGAAGCCATGGCAAGCTTGTCGATGTCGCGCTGACTCAGCTGACGGCCACTGTTGACAGCATCTTGAAGAACATTAATGACAGTCTGCTGCAGTTGGATAATCTGTTTCTGTAAGGCATTCTCGGTAACGACTACTCCAGTGTCAGTTTTGCAGTCAATCCAACACTAGAGGCAAGCGCCAGCCAGGCGAGTGTTTCACGTACGGTCACCTCCAGCAAAGCGGTCACCTAGGCGGGCAAAGCCATTGTTGAACTCTCGTTGTATCATCTGGCCAGATTGATCCAAAGAGCTGACGAGATTGTCAGCGCGTGGGGAGTCGTCACGACGGGCATCATTCTTGCCGCCTTTCTTCAGGTCTTTGATCTCATCCTTGAGCTCTTTGATGGCATCGTTTTGCTGCTCGTCCTTTTTGTGCTGCTTGCGCTTCTCGCCGAGACGTTCGTAGAGGTTGTGGGAGGAGGTGAAGGTACCGATGAGGGTAGAGACAAGGGTAGCGACGATGAAGGTTTTCTTGACGTTGCTGTCACTAAAATGACCACCACCGAGATCGAGATTCATGATGAGCTGACCTTGAGATTTTTTTCCTCAATCATGCTCGAGTAGGACATACTCGGCACGGGAGGGGCGGCGAGTGGCATTTTAGCGGTGAGCGAACAGCGCAATGTTGTAAATTAGACAAACGCAGTGAACAGACGTTTTAGTAGCTAGCAGAAGCTCGGACTATTTTTGTTGGGCATGCCAGTTGGGTGCTCAATGACTGAATCGGGTAGATTGAGGACAACAGAGCGATAAGGGAGCGATGGGTTCCTTGGCGTAACTGTGGAGGAGGCTGGCGGGAGGGAGGTGGAAGATGATGGTTGGACTCGTTGGAGAAGCAGGTGGAGAAGAGTGGTGGGAAAAGGAAGAAGACAAAAGGTAGGAGAGTGGAGCGAGAGTATTTTACAGGGCAGAGTAGAGAGGAAAGGCGATGTTAACAGTTTCAGGGATAGAGAGGTTTCTTAGAGAGCAGAGAGAGATTGGAGCGACGGGATTGGGGAATTTGAGTGAGGAATGAATTTGGGTGGGCATGGGCGTAATAGGGATTTCGGCTTGACCTCGTTCGTTTTGTTGGTTTCAGGACAAGAATAGGCTCTTGGGGCGGCGCCGACGTGAAGTCCCGGCGACGATCGAGAGTGGGAGACGGGAGTAAGGGAGGGGGGATTGTTGGGTGGCCGATATTGAATGACTCCAGCATCACTTTCCCCTCCAGCTTCACCTTCACTTTCATCATCATCGTCATTCACCGCAAGTTGGGGTGAAGATGCCAATTGGCCTATGCGAATCTACCGTGTCTGTTTCGGTGATGTGATACAGTATAGTAAGTAGCTTGTGCATGATCTGAGGCAGAGGCAGCGTGATGTCATTTTATGTCGCAAGCCATGCATTAGTGGCTAAGTACTAGGTAGTTGGGGCAGGTCCACCACCAGCGTGCAGTGCAGGAGGTCCCACCGCTGCATCTCCAACTCCAGCTTCGTCTGTCTTCTTCTTCGTCTTGCTCCTCGATACTGGCAGTCTCATATAGATAGGTGCTCATGTCAATCAACAACAACGAATGCCTCTTTATGAGATTGGAGAGATCTATCTGCCTCTGCCTAACTGTTGTTGTTGTCGTCGTCGTCGTCGCTCCGTCGCTTTGACGTTCTGTATCGTATCCACATATCATTGCGCAGCTGCAACAAACCCCGACTTTTACAGTTGAAACCCGACTTGACCTGCATTCTGCAGCTGAGCATGCCAACTGTCGTTCCATGCATAAATAAATACCAAGTGACTTGCCCAGTTTAAGTAAGGGGGCGGTGGTGGAACTGGGGCTGGGACTGGGGCTTGGTGGAGCTGCTGAGCCTGCCCTGCTGCCCCCCGAGGTGGATTTGACTATGTAGTAAATGGGCTAAGCTTAAGGTAATTAGTGCCATGAAGGATACCACCTCCACCTGTCCGTCGGGCACCTACTAATTAATTACCTGGCTAGCTTAATTCCCTTTCCTACCAACCAACCCTACTACAGTAAGCATATTACCAACCTCCAGCTCATGTCCAGCTCAAGTCCAGCTCATGTCCAGCACAAGTCCAGCATACCTGTCCATATGGGCCGTAGAATAACTGCCTAGAGTCATTACTGTGTCTACTGCTTCATCCCGCCCTCGCCCCACGCCATCATCCATGGATGCCTCCACGCCCTCCACGCCTCTACCCGGCTAAACGTGCCTTTTGCTCAAGGAATGAATATCTCTCGTACATGTCTACGGCCAGCATTCAATCAATGTTACATGTTAAATTACTCTCTAATACTCCTCAGAAACTCTCCAGCATTCTTGGAACTTTGTTTCCGCGCGTCTGAAGCCAGCCAGGACTACCCAGCTTATATGAGTCTGATCATCTTGACATAATACTCCTAAATGGCTACCTACACACAAACTGTACGTGGCTTTGCATTATACATGAAACATCATGCATCTGCCTCATCCATCTACTGTTACTAAACATGTCTTTCGTCTCACCCGTGTCAGCATCCTGACCAGCCCTAGACCCGGCACACCAGATGTATGTACCCTATAGGTAATGTGGAATAAACTTGTACTCAATCTACCTTTCGGCGCACCCACTCCGGGTATCCGACAATTCTCTTTTCCACCTCTCGAGCCGGCATTCCACCTCCTCAACTTCCTCTACACCGCCAACCTGCACCACACGGCCACCAGCCAGCCAGCCTTAGCCTGTGACTCGCGAGACAAATCATCTGTTCAGGTGTGTATCTCCACGACTCAACTTCATCGCCCTTGCGTCCTCGCAGAGGTCGTGCCGTCAGCCTGCATGAGTAGGATTCTGTCAGGCCGCCACCTCCTCCATTTTGCTGTACAGTGACGACGGCCGTCATCTTCTTACCCAGTGTCAGTATAGTTAATCGCGCACTGCTTTCTCGCCCATTCGCCCACTCTCCAACCCTTCTCTGCTTGGACGAAGCTTAGACTCGTCCTCCTGCCGCTCTTCTCCTCTGCATCCTTCAGTCGGAACAAGCAGCGGTAACCACTGACTGAATGCCTCAAACAACCCACAAAGACGATCCTATCATCGTCTCTAGTCAACATAGCATCACTCCGACTCCACACTTCCATGGAAGTCATCTGATGGCTACATGCTCTTTCAATTGCCCTTGCCTCTGCCACCCTACTATATACACACACACATGGCGCAGCATGGACTAGTTTCGCTCTCGAACCAATCAACAAAGCAGTCATGACCACTGTTAACATGTGACTGATCCGTGTCCCTTCAGAAGAGCTAGCTTTCGGCCTGTACCGCTGTCACGGCCCGCTATCATGGCATTCCTGACTCCTTCTTCCCGCATCGTTCTAGCCCTCGTGTCCTTTCCTACTCACAAGCCTAGAATTGATAGGCTGCTGCAGATACACACCCTCGACCCTTACTTGGGTCTGAATCTCACATGTCTATGCTGGCGACTAATTATACCGAATAACGATGAACGGTATCACAGCTGGTGCACCAGCAGCATGAACTTTCGGTTCTTGTCGGCAACTTCCCCGACGTGGCCTGACAGATATTTCCGATCCATAATTAGTAGAACAGCGACAATATGCAAGAACGTCCGTCTTCGCACCATATCATCACTATTGCATCAATGAATTACGTCTTCCAATGATCTGACGAGTCAACTGCATATTCGACGTCATCTTCCAAGATCCTCCAAACCCGACACAGGATCACTGAGCCTTAACTACGTCCTGACCCCTGTATCAACTTCCTCATTGCCCATTGCATATTGCTCTGTCCAACTCTTTGCCGTCTTTTCAAACTCTTCCCGGTCCGTCTGCAGCTCCACAGCAATATCCTTTCTTTCTTTCCACCACCGCGTTGTCCGTTTCTGGGTCGTTCAGAACCACCTCGACGTCCAGCAACAACTTCCCAATCGTCATCACAGGAGACCATTCATGCAACAAAAGTGCCCGCAGAGCAATGCTTCCCTCTTCGTCAACGCACGGATGGTAGATTTTGGTTTCGAATTTGATCTTGGGCGGTAGGCGTGGGTATTCTTGCGGAAACTCGATTCTTGTCTTGTATTTTCCGTGGGCGTACGGTGAGTGCGACGGTCCCTTGACTGTGCCAACCCATGCGTATGGGTTTGCTTGCTTCGTTTCCATGCTGAAGAAGTCTGTTGGTACTTCTGCTAGGCGGTCGAGCTCTGTTTGGAACCGTCGTTTCTGACGTGAAGCATGACGCTCTTCTGAGGGCATCGTCATCTTGGCGGCTTATTCTGTCGAGATTGAAGTAGTGGCACTTTGTGCTTTATACGCTCAGTGTCATTGTAACAACATCACACCTCACAAGCAGACTCGCGCGAGCTTCATTACTGTATCATCACAATTATCACTCCAGTCATGGTCGTAGATGGCTGCCTAATTAACTACTCTATGACTCGCTTCAGGTGGGGGCTGATCAAGATCAGAACTAACGAACTTCTGTTGCTCCAACAGCATGACTACTTTCCCATTGGTCTTTCTCACCATATAGTTCCATCATGATTTATTCTGTATTTGGATGATACTGCGTGAACAGAAGATATATACCACCTCAGACGACAACGCAGAAGAGCCCTTACAAGCCACAGCTCTAATCCTTCAGCCTCATCTCAATCACAACCTGAGCTCCTGCTTGATCTGGCCAGAACTTGACAACTTCCAGACCGGCTGCACTCGCAATCTCTCGGAATTCCCTAGCCGTCTTCTCCCTACCAGTCATCACCATCATCGACATGTCCATAAAACATGTCATCGCGTTTTCTCCCACCTGAGTCCGATCAGCTAACACAGCATCGCATACCAGTAATCTCGATGTCGGTCCCATGGCACTCGCGATGTTCTCCAGAATCTTGACACAGGTCTCTGGATAAAAGTTGTGCAGTACGCGTCTGATCAGGTACAGGTGCGCGTTTTTCACTTTCTGTGGTGCGAAGATATCCTGCTCCATCTTTGTCACCCCTGGGACATCATTCTCATCAATCGCCGCGAGCACATCAGGTCTGTCTTGCAGCACCATGGCAGCGCCAAACCCGTCAGGTGCTTCTTGCTGGATCGTCTTCAGCGTCGTGCCATTACCACCGCCAACATCGACGATGAAAGCACGATCAGGCTCGGCTTCTATACCGGCCTTTGCCCCTGCGAAAGGGTATGTACCGCGGATATCGAATAGTTTATCTGCTTGTCCCATAACAACGTCGAATCTCTTTGCCCGGACTGGATCTGCGGCAAGAACTTCATAGAATGGCCTGCCTTCATGTCCAAGTGCATATACCCATGGTGATTTCTTGAGATCGAAGAAATCGGCGATGGTATGCGTGGCAAAATACTCTGGGAGTTTACGCAGGACCATGTCTTGGTCGAGTCTATCATGTTCATCTGAGTAAATGCGAGCGACAGAAAGGGACATGACGTTTGTACGTACACCATTTCAAAAAAGGCTGCGATCGGACTGTCAGACATGAAAGCCAGCGACTTTTCGTTGTGGAGGAAAACGCCTGGTTCCGTCTCATGAGCGATGCCTTCTACGCAGAGCATCCTCATGCATCGAGCTATTGAGTTTTAGCTGTCAAGCAGAACATGTTTCATGATATACACTGACTAATGACAGATGCATCGACATTAGACTTTTGCGCAAGCTCGCTAGCAGTGATGGAATCGCTCTCGGGCATGTTTTCAAAGACCTTGAGAGACTTGAGTACGTCGATAGCGGCGGTCAGATGAGACTGAGCAAGTTAGCAAGTGTGCCCCGATCAACCCGTTCTGATTCTGTCTCACCGATTTCCATTGCCGCAAGACTATGTCGAGTGGAGTCTCACACAGACAGCGGAACTTATCAGCCACTTCCAGTGTAGCAGTGTGGATATACTGTTTGTTCTGATCTTGCTTGGCCAGAGCTAATAGCTCCTCAGCTGCGGTGATGAGTTGGGAAGACATGTCGAAAATAGTGACTGTTCTTTAAGCTTGATTGCTGCTGGAAGTACGGTAGCACTCGAGCCTTTATACATCCCTTTGTAACCTCTTTCTCCAATCCTGCCAAAGCAACGTTTAGTTGTTGCGTTGATCCGTGAAGCCAGAGGACTCCTTTGATTGGTCACTTGTAAGTCGACCTGACTATATCAGGATTAGTACAGCCTCAAATGGATACGACGGGGGCGGACTCCGTCCCCTCACCGTCATGTTTATCCCTCCTCTCTTTCCCACATTTCTCTTAATCTTCTTTATCCTCTGTCCAGCAGCGAAGGACATTCCACGGGATTTCCATTCCCACCATGACCCAAAGAAAAGCCCTAGCCAGCCATCAACCCCGAAAACCCATTTCATGCGACTTCTGTATCCGCCGCAAACTCCGCTGCAGTCGCGATGCTCCCTGTGTGAACTGCAGCAGTCGAGGCCATAAATGCTCCTACATCTCATCCAGCGCTGCCTCCCCGGCTAGGGGAACGGTGCGGAGCGCTTCGACGTCAAGGACAACGACGACAGGGCCTATGCCGGACCAGCATGAGATTCTGGCACGGTTACAGGACCTTGAGGATCTGGTTCGGGGGCAGCAGCAGGCTGGTCGAGATGAGGGTAATATGGGAGTGGTGAGTGGAATGGCGATGGCTGATGGGGGAACTGTGGGGGCTGTGGTTTGTGCGGATGTTGTGGATGAGTTGGCGTCGCTTGAGCGAGTTGGTCTGCGAGGACGTGATGTTGTAAGTGATGCTGCTAGAGCCTCAGACATGCCCTTTACGACACTCCATCTTCCCCTATCAGTCTGTCTGACAAGAACCAGAGCTCCCAAGCTGACCAACTATGTTTCACAACGTGTCCGGCCAGGGCAATCTTGAGCGCGACCAAGCAGTCATGGCGTCGAATTGACTTTCCTCCGGGCCATGAAATGCTCACTCTTCTCGACAAGTATATCAGAGACATCACCTCCATTCACCCGATCGTTCATGAACAGTCATTGCGAAAGGTCTTCAACGATCTCATATCGACGCTCGACAGTTTGCCGACTGGCAGTGTGACTGACCAGCATGGAGTTGATATTGGGCATGCCGCACTTGCCCTTGCCATCATGGCTAGTGCAACCTACTTCTGGTCAGACAGGGACGCAGAGTCCCAGTGCTGGCTACCGCTCTCTGTGGCTCGCAGACTAAGCCCCATATTCCTCCAGGCTGCTGAAGACATATTACACAAGGCCGAAATTTCTGGTCATAAGTCTCTCGAGACGGTCCAGGCTTACATCATTGTGTTTTTCCTCAAAGGTAACGTGGAGGGCATCTCTTTGCGGTGTCGGATTCTCTTCTCGATAGCTGTGACAATGGCCAGAGACATGGGCTTGCATCAAGTCGACACTGCGGCAAAATCAGGTGTGGGACAGACGATTCAAGATGAGACAAGCAGGAGAGTGTGGTGGTATCTTGCGGCCTCGGACTGGTACAAAGTCCACAGCACTTCATCGGGTACCCAGTTAACATTACCTCAGGATGCTTGCACGGTTCCCCGGACCAACAGAAGGCTCATACTCTATCCACACTAAACAAATGGCAGTTCGCAAGCCCCTCAACATCAACGACGACGACTTACACCATGACACGCTACCTCTAGAACGACCCATGTCTGAGCTTATCACAATGTCATATTTCCTGCACCGTCTCCGACTCACCGAGATTCTGCGCGATTGCTCCGACCGAATCAGCACAACACAAGCAACCGCGAGCGACATGGGATACAGCGACGTCATGTACTTTGACGCCGAAATGAACAAGTTTCGCGACGAAATGCCCCCCTTCTTCGACCTGACCCTCAAACAAGGCACAACAACCTTCACACACCCCGACACGACCAACATCCCGTGCGCCGAAAACCAAAGATACACTCTAAACTGCCTCTTCCACGCCCAGCTCTGCAGACTCCACGTCCGATACTTTGCACGCGCGTACACGGAAGCCCGCTACGCCTATTCACGCGAAGTCTGTCTGCGCGAGTCGCGTCTGGTCGTGCAGGCAGAGCTCCGGTTCGGCACCGACGACGACTCGCCCTTCGCCCTGTCCAGACTGCGCTTTCTGGGCATGCTGTATGGCGTTCATATGGCTAACGTCATCTTCATGCTGGACGCCTATATCTGCAAGTCGAGCGGACGGCCGTATGTCTGGCCGGTGGAGGCTGCTGCGGCGCTTGCGATACTTGAGAAGGCGAGGGGGCATTCGTCTATTGCGGAGGATTTGTACGATGGTATGACGCGGACGATGCGGAAGTATGAGTTGTGGCCGCCGGGTGCGGCGACGGGTATTTCTTCACCACCTCCAGCACCAGCACCACCACCACCAACAACAACGTCTCTTGTCCAAAGTAGGCCTGCCGAGATGATAGGAGAGGAGTGTGACGGGTCACACATGCAAAGTCAGACAGACATGTGCTCTCCTACACCGCAGTTCTTTGACTTCACAGACGACTTTGAAATCGGGGAATGGTCTGATCTCTTCAATGGTATCGGCCTGGAATTCCCATTCATCTGACGCCGAGTTGCTAGTAAGGTCGCTCATATCAGTCTAGTCTTCAGGAACGAAGGACTGGAGTCTTTTATCATTGTGCATAGGTGATTGTCATGCACTTCAGACCACACTCTGCGTTTCGCAAGTTCTTGCACGCTCAGATGACGTGTGACCGCTCGGGGCATACAATACTCGCACCGTAATGTGAATCTAGCTCTGGCAATGCCTTGGGCACAGATACCCCAGAGAAAGCGCCGCTAGAACGACAACGCGTTGTCGCGGAGCCAGGGAGTAACCTGGTTCTCACCATCGTAGCAAGCCGATCTCTTCCAGCGCTCGACACAAACCCTTTCAACAAAACAGCCTCCAAGAAGTGGTGGAAAGCTCATAATGCTCATCGGAACTAGAAGCCTGGCAAAACGTCTCTTATGCGTGCCGAATCCGTAGATCTTTTACACGCATCCATATAGTACATATACACACACCCACACACACACACACACATATACACAAAAGAAAACCCCCCCTCCCCCCCAAAGGCTGACAAGCCAGTATAATCCAGCAACCCCACACATCCCGTTTTTGTCCAAATCTACGAACCCTGCGCCTCATATTCTGCGCCCTTCTTTCTTGCTTACACCCCTCTTTTTGCTCTCTTCTTATTTCCTATCCATTTCACCGTCGACGTCGACACTTCCGATCTGAGCCCCCTCCTTCTCCCCCCTTTTCCACTTTTCCTTAAAAATGTCTAAATCTCCCCTTTCGACTTTCTCGTGGGGTATGTATGCAGTTTCGTACCCAGTCCGTCCAAGCAGACAACCCCCCAAGACGGTCCAGATCTCGGCACCCCCCCCCTCTCTCTTTCTCTCTCTCTCTCTCTCTGAATAAGCAAGACTAGACAAGACTAGACAAGACAAGACACCACAAGACACCACAAGACACCACAAGACACCACAAGACACCACAAGACACCACAAGACACCACAAGACCCCTCCTCGCAACACAACACAGCACAGCGAGATATTCTCTCTCAAAAAAACCCCCCCTGCATTCGCTTGCTTTCTACGCTTGGCGATATCCGGGGGAAATGGATGGCCTGGCCTTGTGGGAGAGTAATGTTAATCGAGACTGAGAGGTATGGTTTGGGTGTTTGGGGCGGATGAGGCGTGCCTGGCGGGCGTTGTTGGGCGGGGAGGGAGGGGGAATGTCTGATGGAGAAAAAATGTGGATTTCTGGTTTGTTGTGTGATTGTTTTTTGTTCGCGGTTTGGAGCCTGAGGAAGTGTGGGTTTTGGTGGATAGACCTCCTGATGCCTGATGGAAAGGGTTTTGAGAGCAATACCGGCGCGTTGATGTGCGTGTGCTCTGGGGCAGGCATGTCCAGCGTGTGCGAAGATCAACGGGAGGGAGTGGGTGGTCTCACGCTGTGCTGTCTGGCAACACGGAACGTGCCGAGGCGTCAGGTTACGAACGAGGACAAACGCAATATACAGTGAAGAGAGAACCAACATGAAAGTTTGTTGTCTTTGTGTTTTTTTTTGTTCTTTCTTTTTTGGCACCCAAAAATAATTCCAAATTCTAGCAAAGCAAGCAGCGGTGCACCGAGAGAAACTACCGGACATGAGCGTACCCATAGCCCCGTTCCTCGTCCGGCGGCAACACAGGCGTCATCCGACCAATCTCATCGTCCCCGCCGTCGCCAACAACATGCGTCTGCCCGGCCTCGTTGCTCGCCCAGCACGCCTGCACGCCCACCTCGTTGCCGGAAAACGTGCCCGTGTTGGAGCGGCACTTGGACAGTTCCGTCAGCTTGACCTCGTCGGTGTCCGGCGAGTCGCCCCGGCCGGAAAGCCGGCTGTTCTTGACCGTGCTGCCGAATTCCTTCCAGCCGGCGCCCTGATGACGGCGCGAGCTGCTGTTACTGTACCCGTTGCCGGACTTGCTGGGGAAGGTGTTGTTCCAGTGCGAGAACAGGTTCGGGAAGAGGTTCTGGCACAGGATGCGGACGGCCGGCAGACAGGCGCAGATGAAGCAGACGCCGAGCTCGGCCGCGGTCCAGTTTATGATGGGGATGTATTCCCAGGTGGGGTCCAGGGAGACGCCCAGGACGACGATTGTCTGCAGCCGGAGAATGCTGGTCACGCAGCCGAAGCTGCCGACGGCGAACATGAGGCCGACTGCAATCTTCTTTCTCAGCTTCATGTTCAGGCCGGGGAGCATGCTCAGTGGAATCGAAATGATCATGAAATCCGTCACCACTGCAATGGCCGCGTGTGCGTAGGCAAGGCCGGCGATGTTAAGGCACGTGCCGTGCAGGTCGCGGTCCCAGAAGTAGGATACTGGCTTGCAAGAGAAGACAGTATGGAAGAACAGAACGATGCTCGTGATGATAATGAAGCCAAGCGTAAACCACGCCGCCAAGCGAATCTTCTGAGTCGGGAAGATGCGAAGATAGAGCAGGACCAGGGAGCACTTGACAAGAGAAAGGACGACGACGTAGTTCACTTCGGTAACCCAGAAGTACATCAGGAATTGCTTCAGGTCTCCTGGTCCGAGGCCCCAGACATGTTTACCAAGCCCCACCTTGGACACTGTAGAAGTCAGTATAAGGATATCCAAATACCCAGGACATTGGAGGGGGTATTTACTCAACATGGTGGCAGTTCCCGAGCCAGATGCAAGAATCTAGGACTGTCAGCCTTCTGCATACATACGCAAGATTTGCTACATGACTTACTAATGCGCCGACAAGGCAATAATCATCAGCCTCGACCTTCCTGCTAGTCTTGATTTTGGAGACGATCCGACCAGCGATGAAGGTCACAGAGATAGCAATCATGACTAGCACTACAGTAGTGACTTCGTGGGCTCGCGACGGATTCGGTAAATGGCAAAGGCTAGCCGAGACTTTTGAAACTTCTGGATGAGGTGTGAGCAGGGATGGTCTCAGAAGAAGGCCTCGCGGACATACGCAGTGTATCAGCCATGGTACAATTCTGCAGCATGCACTCTATGGTCAACTCGGTTAATTGCCTGCTTTCGCACTGGCAAACTAGGTCTGTGAGGCCACAGCCGGCTGCGGGTATTGTATGAACGAAACATGATAGCTGCATAGATGGTCGTCAGCACCGTATACATAAGGAAAAATCAACACACTTACGCCACACGGTGGCAGGTCCGCTACGGTCAAATTGAACTCTTCAGTTCCCTGTGCCAGGCCGGCGGTAATGACAGACAAGGCGGTAAAACATCTAAACAGCCATGGCCAGGCGTACATTTTGAAGGCACCGATATCCGTGTACGGAGAAGAAGCGTATTAAATCACACTACTGGAGCATGAAGATACCGGTAAGACCTTTGGCAGACTGGAATGGTCGATATCGAATCGGAAACTCGTGTCCTGGCGGAAGGTGTCTGTTGGATAGTGGCAAAGAAAAGAATATCTATAAAAAGGGTCGACTGTCGACGTAGAATTAATATTCTGGATGATATATCAAACATAGCTCCCTGAAAGGAGCACCTATATCGCACGTGAAGGCAGTGAAACACAGGCTGAGGTTGTCAGATACTCGGTACTAACTATGAGGCTTTTGGTTAGTGTGTCGAAGCGAAAGTTTGACGGCCATTTTTCAGAACATGATTCGCGAAGAGAGGGGGATTCTATAGCTGCAACGTGCGTTGCATGCTTCTAGCCTTCTACTACGTTCGGTGGCATCAGAGCAGCCGGACGTGCATTGTGAGATAGGTCGTGGGATGTGTTTAGGGGTGACATTTCCGTCTGGCTTGGTTCGTTAGGTGATCCCTTGAGCATCCCAGAGATGTATTGTGGAGATTCAAGCATAGGTTGGGTCGATTTGATTGGCTCAGCTTTAGGGGATATTGCTAGAATCGGACATGTGCGGTGATCCTCGAAGTTCGTGGGTGCTAAAGAATCCTTCCGCGTCAATCATGGTCGGGGTCGAGCGGTGATCATAGATGGTTGATGATGGTTTTCTCTAGCTTTGCCATTTTTGACGTTGACATTGCCGTTGCCGTTGCCGGCGCCATCGCTCTCCCCGTTGACTTTAGCTTTGAGCCAGCTCTTGGCAGCCGTCCTCGTCCTCGTCTTCGTCTTCGTATTAATCGTTCTGAACTGTAGTCGCAAAGTTATGGATCAGTGCATTGATTATACTGAGATGCATTATCGATACATGCGGCCGGGACTGTAGATGTTTTTGCTCTGCACAGAATCCGAGTTGATGCTCAGCAGCTGCTTGCTCCGTCTCAACACCAACCTAGGTTTCCCATGTCTAAGTCTCACACAGGCCCACAGTAGCTTCGCGACTTTGGAGGTTCATCCCTGTTGTGAACGTTGTTTACGCGTCATGACCATGGATGGCTGCTGGTATCATAACAGTCTAAAGCCCTTGCAATCTGCAAAACACGAACATAGTTCAGATCACGGGGATGTGGTCCGGTAGTCAGGTATACCTGGGCCCAGGCAATCATTCGGGATGTTCCTTGTGGCAGACTCCGATCCTGGTATTGTGGAGTCTGGTCTTCGACTCCTCATTCTTGTCTTCTACTCTAGGAGCCCGTGGCCATGGCTCAGGGACAGATTCGCTAGTAGTCGCGATTTGAACCGTTCTAGTAAGACGCTACTTGCAGATCTTGATGATGCATCCCTCCATAAGAAAGAATTAGAAGAGCAAAGGTACATGATCTACGAGCGAATCTTCAGAGCGGTATGGCGCAGAACGTGATCAATGTCTCTCTGGTTTTATCCTGAAAGAGCACGGCTGCACGCCTAGTCTCCTAATCACCAGATCCTGCTCAGCATCTCAAGGATGGAAAACTATCTTGAAGCCGAGGTGGTTGATCTGGTTGATCTGGCCGTACATGGGCTGACCTTGTAAGGTGACAAGGACATGGCAGCATAGTTTTTGCGTTGCTTTGTTCGCTCCGGGAGACTGGCTATCGCAGAATTGCGTCAAGGCTGAACTCCGCAGTTGTCCATGCTGGTCCTGTTACTGTTTGGCTGATATGGTTTCCTTCAGATCAAATAGCTGGGTGCACGGTATGCGAACTGCAAGAAAACACCATAGGGTTGGCTATGGTTTCATATGTTTGGCGGCCCAAGCGTAGTTGGTGAGTGGTCCATCAGTCATCAATGTCTATGGTTGATATTCACATTTCACACTCCTTGGATATCCGGGCCTCGAGAGTTTTAGGGCTGGATGCGCTAAGCCATACTCGGACTAGGCCATGTTTTCATCTCTCCGAGGTTCGCGAACCAACATTTCCTCTCAAATCGATATATGAACATCGTCAACCTTAACCTTAACGTCAATCTCAATCACCAGATCGCACCTCTCTTGACGCTATGACCCTGTCTATCATCTAGAGCGATGAGTCCTGACCGGGGAGTCTTGTGTATCTTCGTGTTGGTGCTGCTAGCATATACCTTTGATCACGAACAGACTCCCTCATGCTCTGACCGCCTGTCCGTAGACTCAGAACGTGCTGCGCTCTCTGGATTCTCCAGATGAACAGTATACCTTAGCACTGTAGCGACACCCACCAGCGTGCCACCACCAGGACCAAAGAGCAGTACCCGCTGACACAGAAACCTCGTGCGTTGCATCCCCTCGGTTCCCAGTCTTGGAACACTCCGCGTTTCCCCCTTGGCGTAGCGAGCCTGTTGTCTCCACCAAGATCTCACATCCCCATAGGAGGAGAATTATATCTCATGCCGACGTCTCAAGTCGCACTGTCTTATACATTCCTTGATATATAGACGTGTGAGACACATCGATGCTGCCAAGCCGTTTTGATCGGATCTGGCAGATTGGACAGTTCTATGCTTATTGCGCACTCGGCACCCAACACACATCGCAATTGTCCAAAGACTGGGAATTTGGACAGCGAAGCGAGCGTTTCGAAGGCTTGCTCTTGAGATAAGACGAGCTTGACTCGCTTGGAATACTTCGGCGGCTATAGCATCGCAAGACGAATATAAGAGTGCTGTAATGCGCCTCAATGGTAGGTCACATCAGCTCTCACATCGCCTCTTTCCACACTTTCTTCTATACAGTCTGCCTGGCGCTGCTGTTGCTTCTCTTCTTCGATCACTGGTGATCTCCTGCTTCCTACTTTCCAATTTTCTCAAGTCAAAGCATACGATTCATTCTTCGGACCTACATCACCGCAAAAGATATACACCACAATATCAGCAAACATGCAGCTCAACTCAATCACCCTCCTCGTCACTCTCCTCGCCACCTCCGCCGTGGCCTTCCCAACCTACAACAAACGCGCCACCGCACGCTCCTTTGCCGAGCTCTCCATCAGCGACGGCACCGCCGGCTCCGCCAAAGCCGACGCACTCGCCAAATTGCCCATCGACATGTCCGACCTGGCCGCTGTGAGCGCCGATGATCTTGACACGCTCAAGACTGAGCGCGAGACCGCCGAGGCAGCCGAGACGGATGCATTCAACCCGGCCATCGAGGCAGCCAGCGGCGACGAGGCGACTGCGCTCCAGAACGGCAAGATTGCGAACAAGGTGCTGAAGCTGACGTTTGAGGTTACGGCGCTGCAGGTGCAGCAGGCGCAGGGGGATGATGTCGCGGACAAGATCGCGGTCGAGCAGAAGAAGTTGGACACCAACATTGCGCTGGATGAGAAGGCGGCTGGGGAGGCGATGGTTAGTGTGGACTTTTCAGGCTGAGAGGCGGGCAACAGAAGATACAATGAGGCTTGTCTAGATTAGTACGGGCACAGCAGTACTCCACTAAATACAGCATCTAGAAAAAAGGCCTTGACAGCTTGACTGTATGAATGATCTTCATATTCTTTACATTTCTCGTCTAACCGTAGCTGAACTCTCCAAAATATCTCTGTCACACCAGCTCCGTAACCAGCTTCCCCTGGTTCTTTCCTTCAAACAGCCCCAACCACGTCTCAGGAATCTGATCAAAGCTCGCCTTCACGACCGTCTGACTCTCCTCGCCAACCCTAATCTTGCCCTCCTTAAGCGCCTTCATCAACACGCCCCTGCTCTCCTCAAACTGCTTCATATGATCAAATACAATGAACCCTCTGATCTCCAACCGCATGCTGACAATCTGGAACCAGTTCTTAATCCCTGCAGCCTGGTCTCCAGCGTTGTAGTTCGCAATCGCACCACACGCCGCAACACGCCCATATCGCGCCATACGCGACAGCAGAAAATCGAGTATATCCCCACCGACATTATCAAAATATACATTCACGAAATCGGGCGTCAGCTTCACCAGCTCCTGCTGCCAGTCCGCAGTCTTGTAGTCCACGCACGCGTCTGCGCCGAGCGACTTGACATAGTCGCACTTGGCCTGCCCGCCCGCAATGCCAATCACCGTCTTGCAGCCGATGATGTGCTTCGCGATCTGCACAACCATATTACCTGCCGCGCCCGCCGCGCCGCTGACGACAACCACGTCGTCGGGTGATGCGCGCGCAATCTCCTTTGTGCCGTAGTATGCCGTCAGGCCCGTCATGCCGAGGCTGCCCAGGTAGTGGGTGATGGGCAAGCCGTTTGGCAGAGGCGGGAGAGGCTTGAGGGCGGCAGCATCTTGTACGCTGTACTGGACCCAGCCGACGCCGGCCTGGACGATGTCGCCTGGGTGGAGGTGTGCGGCTTTAGACTCGATGACTTCGCAAAGGGCGCCGGCGCGCATGACTTCGCCCGGGTGTATCGGGGGTACGTATAGGCGCGATTCGTCTTCATACTTGTCGATCCAGCCGCGCTGGGCGGGGTCGTTGGAGAGGTAACGGGTCTTGAGTAGAGCTTGGCCGTCGGCGAGGGAAGGGAGGGTGGTGGTGACTTCTTTGAAGGTTTCGGAGACGGAGGGCACGCCGCTTGGGTTAGAGGCGAGGAGCCATTGCTTCGTGGACGAGGGAATCGACATGGTTTAATTGTATGAGGTGGAGTGATATTGTGTAGTCGGATGGCTGAGGGTTATGGTAACAGGATCGCACCGGGGGGATATATATCCTGTGCGTGGGTCTAATCAGTAAATAGAAAGCCAGTATGAGGCGTTGTAGCTTACAAATACGTTTGCTGGTCGACAATTGAATGGAAATGGTGCACTGATATTGATGTCGGGCCATGTAGATTGGAACATGGGGATGTGCCTCAAGCGGGCATAGTGTCTAGGTAGACCATCATGCATACGTCAATGAGCCCGCATTGCCGGGACTCAGCACGCAAGGAGCCATAAAACCTTGTTTGCACCCAATTGGCATCACTGTCACTTGCCTAAGCTTCCGCTCGGCTGTGGTGATGTTGCGACGGTAGCGGATGTCAAAGTCGAAGTCGAAGTGTCTAGAAATCCCACGGGGATGGATGGTGCGTCATGTGGGGCCCACTCGCGCCGGAACAGCTTCTATATCCAGATGCTTTGCCGCCGCTAAACACAGCCGAACAGGGGCATGGTCAAAGTATGTAAGATGTAGATTGGAGGAAGACTTGTAAGAACACAAGGCTTCAATGCTGTTAACTTGCGGTTGAGAGCCGGACTAGAACTAGAAGCAGGATGGATGTGAAGGTAGACGAGCTGTGTAGCTTCACGGGCAACAACCACCACTACTAAGGAGCTTGACCTTTGCGAGTCCTCCATATACACAACTGACCAGAGCCCTGTTGTGAAAACAAGCAATATGTAAATCATACCTTACACTGCAGATCAGATCTTACCGTTACGCCACAATACGAGCCCAGCCGTTGCACCGTTGCAATAACCCAACAGCCCTCTCTGCCCCCTGATGGATCGCCGGCCCACCCATCAAATGCGGGCCGTTCCATTAAGCTATTTTTGAATAACAGTATTGTCTTTGTCTATTTGGCTTACAGCTCTATATGACAGTATCCTTATACTCATAACCAAATGATTTGTTCCACAAATATCGAACTCCCTCTCATGCGAACAAGAGTACAACCATACTTGTGTTCACCGAGTCACTATGCCAATCATTCGTTTCATGCCGTTAACGCTGAGCTCGCTCCCAAAACAGCCATACCCATGAACGCAAATAGGAAGCATAAATCGCGACTATGCCCGAGATCCAACCCTTCCGAGAAGAGTTGCAGTGCTACGGATGCCATGATGCCCGCTGCAAATTGTTAGCCGGACTCCTTTTTCGTCTCACACAGAACAGCACGGAACATGGGAAAGGGACTCACCAGTAACAGCAAACATTCCTCCATACACCCCGTCCCCAATCTCAACTCCCTCCTGACCGCCCGCCGCCCAAAACCAAACGGCCGCAATCCCGGCACCCAGCGGCTGACTCACGCCTCCCAGCAAACTACTCCAAAACATAGCTTTCCAACGCGACCCGATCGCCAAGTACAGGGGCAAAGCCATCGCAAATCCTTCAGTAATGTTGTGTATGAACAACGCTAGAAACACCGAAACGCCCAGCTTCGGATTTGCATGGTTTGTGGCGTATGTTATGAAACCTTCCGGCAACTTGTGTAGCGCGATAGCGATGGAGGTTTGCAGGCCTATGGAGAGGAAGGCGTTGGTGGGGACATGGTGGTGGTGGCTACTTTCGCCCATTTGGGCAATTTCATGGTCATCGGCGTAGTCCTGGGTGTAGGACTGGGAGAGACTTTTATGGATTGGTTGATCGTGCGCAGGTAGCAAGGGCGATGTCTCGCTGACGTCATCTAGAGGTGGTGGTTGGCTGCCAGACACATCCGTCCCCGGTTTGCGCAGTGTGCTATGTGCAGCAGACTGTACGGAAGCTCGAGTGCCGCCACGTGCTTGGATGTTGCGGAAGCAGTCTGTGCCGCAAGGTCGCTCAGAAAATCCGAAACAGGCATCGTCTTCGTCGCAGGAATCGGTGTTGGAGATGAGCTTGGACATTTTCGAGGATATAAGTTGCTGAAGAGAGGGACGACGGTCAAGCTGATGCTGTTGTTCTGTATCTCTGTGGGCAGATTCAGAGGGAGTCGCCGTGCCACTTTGCGATACGGAGACAGTGCCGGAGATGGGAAGATAGGATTCGGAGGCGGCCATTCGAAGTGCGGATGGTCGAGAGGAGTGGTGATGCGGTTGGCTGTTATGGCCGTGGTTGTCACGATCGTGAACATATTGGTCTTCTACCTTCACATCCTCGTCTTCGTGCGTATGGGCGCAATCGACGACATGTGACGGAATATACGAATGCAATATCTTGGAGATGATCTGAATGCCGATGACACCTCCCAGGAAACACGCTATCAGCACCCACGCCGCAGCTTTCGGGGACAGGCCGCCTTTCTGCAACGACGATTTTGCTGAAGGAAGCATGCTGTGTAGTGACGAAAATATCTAGTTGGGTCAGTATGCTAGACAGGCTATAGTACCAACAGTCCACTCACCATGACCCCAAAACTCAAACTCAGACTCGACGACAGAAAAGCGTTACTATCTTGTATCCTGAAACCCTTCTTTCCCGGAAACATTCGCACTATAACGTCGACACATATAATCGATGCTATGCACGATCAGATTGGCACGTGCCCACATGATTCTCTATGAAACAGGCATCTTACCTCCAAATATGCATGCAACACCACTCAAAGCGGTCATAATCCATCCGCGAGTATCATTAGGAACGACCATTTCAAACACCGCAGAGGCCCGCGCTCTCTGTCGGGATCTTTTTCCAAAGACGTACTTCCGTTTTAGGCGCCGCTGGGGACTGGAACTGGACCCACGATCCTCTACCGAATAAAGATAAGAAGGGCGTCCGCTTGTTCCAAAGAACGCGGATGGAGTATATAACAATGATCACGGTCAAAGGCGGTGACGACGAGAGCTCGAGACAAAGAAGCCTGACTGACTGGTCGAATTCTCTGTTCTCTGTAGGATCCCGAGTAGGCGGCTTCAGGCTCGCCCTCTCCCTTCTCGCTCCTCCCTCTTTGGGCTGAGAGTACCCTGCTGGATGCAAAGTGTGGCCGTGCACCGACATCTACAGTACGTAATCATGGCTGAGGTCATTCGTATTGGTCACGGGCATCGCCGGTCACTCGGGCCCAGATCGGAACTGTTGCCTGCTGAGATAAGGCCGCACTAAGGCCGGAAATGAGGCTGAAATAAGGCTGGACTAGCACGCCACGAGAGCGTTCTCAACAGTCTTTTGCACTCCACGCGCTCACCAGTCCCTGTTCATATGCACATAATCGGGCCTTCCATCATATCACACGCGACACTCTGTATGCCAAAGCCGCCATTTGCCTTTGGAACGAGCGAGCCTACCTTTGAATCTACGCACGTCACGTCACGTCACGTCACGTCACGTCACGATACTACGCTCATGTGTCCAGCGCATCTTTACATTATATCTACTCGAGGCATGTCTGATCCAGCATCTACGCCTACGGTTGTCCCATAGATCAATACACGTACACCATGCTTCAGAAGTCTTGTGACGATGGTGCTGACGGCTCGATATTCTGAACCTCCACCTTCGCCTCCTCCCAGGATGCCTGATTCCGTCGTGCCCAGTCAATGTGACATCGTGCAAAAGCAATCTAGTGCCGTCAGTATGTTCAAAGAGCTCACCGTAAAAGATCATGACTCACCATGTAACGTCGAAGATCGTCTTCCTTGTCCAGCTGAAATCGTTTGAGATCGTTCATCACGCCAGCGCTTGCGTCCTTTGTATCCTTTTTCGTTACTTCGAGAGCCTCTCCCAACTATCGTCACATTAGCCTCCTGCTCCTTCTCATATCAAAAGCATGTTCAGACTTACATTCGTCAAGCTTTCCCGCGTCCTTGTGATCGAGTCTCTTCGCGATTTCTCAGGATCTGCATCTACAATCCCTTGAAACGCATGGTTGATGCGCCCAAATATTTTGTTGGTGACAAAATTTCCACTACCGCTCTTTCTATGATGTGGAGGTGACGATGGCTCTGAGACTGGTAGACCTTGCGATGCTGTTGGCGGAGGATATGCATCTCCGTGTGTAGGTGGGAAGTCTGAGTCGATCGAAGCTGTGTCGTCTTCTCTCCACTTACGTTCTGGTGTGGATCGTTGGGAGGATGATGATAACGATCGTCTTGGTGGGCTGCCATATCCGGACAGGTGCTGTTCAATGCGCTTCGCTTCTTGCTCGCTCGATTCTAGCTGTGTCAAAAGAGCTCGCTTCTTCTCCAGCTCATCTTTGGTCATCTCCTCTTGCACCCTCTTCAGGATTCGATAGCGCAGAACGTTACGTACAACTCCCGCAAATTGTGCGCTTTCGCGCATTGGCTCGGCAAAGCTTGCGCTCAGCGACGAGGAAAGTTCAGTGGTCGCGATGTACGTGGAGTCGACTGCCTGGCCCACCTTTTCAATCGCTGCAGCCAATGTTTGAGACTGTTCCGATAATGAAAATCCATTGTATCTTGCGCCGAGCTCTGCCATATCTTCTCCTAGCTGACTGAGATGCGTTATCAACCTCCTGTTAGATTTTTCCATGCTTCCCTGCATGAGCTGCTCCAGCTGTTTGGAAGACGTTTCAAAGTTTACAAAGTATGGATCTAGTTCTTCTTCCGACAGTTCGCGTGTAGTTGGCGGAAATCTTCCGAATATTTGCGGTCCAGACGTACTGTGCGCTGCGGCGGATGGCAAAGCAGCGTGATCAGGTGGACCGACAGGAGTACCACTTGAAGAAGCTTCGCCTTGCGTTTTCAGCTTGGAATTGGCCGAGGGGATTGGGAGATGCGCATGACCTGGGGATGGGTTCGCGGGATCCAATGGAGGCGCTTTGAGAATGTTCTTGGGGATACTCGAGACAGGATGCGAATGAAGGACCTCGCTCTGTACAAAAGTCAGCCACAACAGAAGACAAAACTGCGGGACTACTTACCCAGCTGGCATTAGGGTCCAGGAACTTCCACCATACACCATCCTCTCGAACCTCGTCCATCCGCCGGCATCTATTGAGGAAGACTGCTAGCATACGTTTCCGGAGCTCGATTATCCCAGCATCTTCTTTTGCTTTTGTAGGCTTAGCGGCGTAGTCGGCCATAGAGTGTTTCTCTGGGATAGGAGGGATTATGAGAGTGGGGTGCAGATTGACGAGTGTCTGTCTTAGAGATGCGAATTCAGAGTATCGTCGGCGTACTTCAAGGTCCTATCAACGGGGTTAGTTATCTTTACTTATATGGCTGTAAATGTAACTAAGTACCCCAGTGCGAATTGTGTACGTTATGAAACTGCCTCCACTTTCTGAATTCTTGCCAGCATATGTGATGAGGATGGGTAGATCAGGGTTCTCGTAGAGTATTTGCTCGATGCGACTGTTGTAGCCTCCACGCTTGGGTTCTCGACGTGTGCTAGTAGCGGCTTCGTCCTCCTTTTCGTCTTCATCACCAATCGGTTGTGATATGAACTCGGGTGACTCCTGACGCAGAGAGGAATTGCCTGACGGCGGGGTGGAGGGACGTCCAAAACCGACTAGGGAAGGCTGTATCAGACATCATTCCAACAAAAGACCGTGTAGAGATTGACCTACGTGCATCAGGTGAGACTGCAAGGTCTTGATCTGGCCTTGAATGGCGCTCAAATGAGCCATATGGGTTGTTGTCCTCATCGTCCCACATTGCGGGGCCTAGGCTTATTGCAACTAAGAAAGCTGGAGGATCGTCTAGGGTGTTGGCCGAGATAATGCACGCTATAGAAAGAACGCTTGATGTTGACCGAAAGTTTCAAAACGCGTGAATGTACAGAGGGATGGAGGATGAGAGAGCGTGTATGGCTGCATGCGGAGCAGTCGCAGTGCAGCTTCCCATGGCTAGGTGACGTTAGCTTTCGCACGGACCACTCTCCATTGATTGATGTGGCCTAAGGCCTTAAAGTATGCGTGGAGCTCATTTTGATTTTGCATTCTAACTTCATCTTCTCTCACGAGTCTCACTGATTATCTACTGCTAAGTCGAGCCGTACCAAAGCAAAAAGCTGATACTATCTGAGGGACTATCTCATACCAATAAGAACATTCAGCAAGGTTTTGGTACAATCTCATCGTTGTCGCATCCATTCTCATACATTAGTCGTCTACTATCTCCTTTCCGTCATGATTCATTTCCTATACGTGATTTGCCTAATATCTCTGTTAATGCAATTGATATCTTGAACATCATGGTACGATCAAACTATTCGAAAGGTAAAAATTTCATTCCATGTGTTGCGCTTTCTACCGTAATCTTACCTCGAAAGCTTGATTACCACGCAAGACAAACCGCATGTCACCGTTCACCGCGTGTGCGCGTAGACCTCGCAAGCACTCTCCACCACCATTACCCTCAGAAGTCCGTACTGTGGCTGCCCTTTATATTCAATTCGATTGAAAGGACTTCCAGTTCCCACACTTCGGGGCTGCTTGGTATAGTGGTCCCACAACGTGGATAATAAATCAGTTCGCCTGGTTTTCCGTTGAGTACCCAGTTCAATTCTCGGGTCAAGCGTTTTTGTTTTAAATTTTTTGCTCCTTTCCATATATGAAATTCAGTCGTTCTTGCATTTTGCCTCAATTGAGTAACGATTAACGGGCACAGCAAGTGGGCTACAACTTATAGAAACCATGAATACGATGTAGGTATTCTTACAGAGTGACCAGCCGATTAAGCTCGACCGGTATATACGGGCCTTCTCATTGTATTCCGGCTTATTGGTGTCATCTTGCCCCGCGGTATCATGCGTGGCAAACGACCCATTGCAAGACTTGACTGTCTCATTCTGCCCATATTTCGCGGGTGCTCTTCAGGGGAGTCTCTTTCAGGAGAGTCTCGAAACCTAACAGCCTTCGGTGCAGGAAGTAACCGGCGCGATGCTGACAATCGAGGTATGTTTTCTCTCTCCAACATGGCCGGCATCGTGGCGCGTCGCTGTGGGACTGGTCGTGTTCCTTGAGCATGGCATTGATAAACATCATCATCTGCCTTCCTCTTACCGTTTCTCGATGAAACATCAGCGGAACGTGTCATCTTTGACCTGTTCTGCCCCCTCCTGGGACTCTCACCGTCACTGGAGCTTGATCCAGGTTCTGAAGAATCGCCACTCGACGACCCGCCACAAACACCATCAGAGCCACTGCATGATGAAGACAAGTCAAACAGCTCCGTAATCTGCGGCAGTATCATATCAACGTGCGTCGCCCTCGGCGCAGTCTTTTCTCCGGCTTTGCTCCCTGCCACGGGCGGTGCGTATCCCTGCCGACGAGAAGTGCGCAGCGGTCGGACGGGCGTAAAGACCTTCGAAGGAGGGCATGGAAGCACGTAAGGTACGACGGGCAACTCGTAGACTGCTACCTGACGGCGGTTCTTCTCCTCAGCGCGATCCTGGCGGTGATGTCGTCGCCGATCTTTATAAAATGCATACGCGCCGAAACAATCCAACACGAGACTGATAACTCTGCGCACAGCGTTCTCCATATTTGAGAACGAATAAAGGTGGAAGAAGGAGAGTAGAGATGAATGTGAGTTGGGGCAAACAATATGGTTATCATCTATGCTCACATATTGTTTGCTCTTTTTCTGCGCGCAATCTCGTACACCCTCATACAAGTAGAACACAGTAACTTTGCCGCCTAGTTAAAATCCGGCACTATAATCGCGTTCTCCTTGCGTACACTCCTCGTAATGCATATCATTCCCCTGCGAGCAAACAACATCCCACCGTCAGGACCGGCCAGGTTGTACAGCCGCTCCAATCTTAACCATATCACAAGTGATCCGCACAATATCTCACACTCTCCCAATTTCCCTTCCTTTCTACGTAGTAGCAGTCTCCCTCTCCTCCTCTCTCCTCACTAGCAACGCCTCGATATTCTTCCTCAGCATCTCCGAGCACCACCACGCCATCGCCAGCATAAACGCCACGATGAGGAACAGCGCGAGAATGACGCCGTCGCGGGTCTTCATTCCGTCAGGACTCTGATCGAATCCCAGGTCTAGACAGAGGTGGGTATGCAGAAAGACGGACGCGAGGGTGCAATAAGTGTGGGTGCGTCAGTCCGGTGCAAATATTAAAGTCGAGGAGGCAGGGAATGGGGATCTTGAAGTCTTCTTTGGCAGGCCTGGAGTTCAAGGATTTCGTGATTGATTGGGGTGCATTCGTCTTGAGGGTTGGGATCTTGTTTGGTCGTGTCTAAGGGGTTATTAAGAGCGCCTGGAAGGGGGGACGAGGATGCGGACCGATGATAAATACGGTAAGCACAATCAAGAAAGTTTTTCGAAATATATTGGTGGCAATCAAGGCGAGTATGTTTGCGAGGTGAGAGAGCGGCTCTGGGGTTGGAGATGTTTGCTGTGCGCTTTGCATTCACAAAGTGGACAAGATGACGAGCAGCGAGGTTGTTGGTGAACAGTAGCATGATCTGTATGACAACAGTACGGTCTGGATAACACGGGAAAGTCAGGGTCACGGTGATCACGTAAACAAAGCCTTTGTTCACTTTGATTCTGAAATAAACCACACAACACATTGTGACTTCGCACAATGTTCATTATGGTATGTGATATCTCCATCCTAGCTCATGGAGCTAGAAATGTGGCTGGATGCATCCTCAGTAGGCTTCCCTCTCACACGTAACAATATGATACATGAATTCCTTCTCCACGCTTCCCTCCCAGTAAGAGAAGTGCACACTTAATTCAAAGTCGAGTGTGCCATTGAGATACACTCTCCCACATGGGTCCCGACGTGCGGACTTGGGAAAGACGCTCCCATATCACCCAAGAAGTGAAGATGCGACGCAAAGAAACGAACATGAGAAAAAAGTGTATCATCCCATTTGCGCCGATTTTCGTGAGATGTCGTTTACCGAGTCCAACGTCCATCACGAAAATCATTGGTTCGTTCCATTCCATGCCATTGCATCCCTTTCAGCAGTACGTGCCTCCCTTATTGCATTGTTGATCCAAGTGTGCGGCTGCCCAAATGGCTATGTGTTCGCCGATAACGCCGCGCTCGTAAGTCTCGCTCATCTATGCTTTCCGTTACATCTCGGACCTCGCGATCTCCCCACCAAAGTCAGATTGCCGCAGGCACTGGAGCTTAGGCCATTTTAGCATTGGGCAGGAATAGCTTTTTGTGTGTACCACAATAGCATCAGTCGCCGCCATTTTCACTGTCTGTGCTACCATTGCTCTTCACAGCTAAGCTAATAGCGATCTTCTTCGGCGGCCCATCTTTGCCAGTGGAGATACTTTTTTTCCTTAACCTATGCCCACCATTACTGTTGCTACTAATTGTACTGCTTATACTGGCTGTGCTTCCGAAACTGCTCTTGCGACTCTTCGGTGTGGTGAGCTTGCCCAGTTCGTCCTCTTCATCTTCTTCACGACGCCGCTTCTCAGCGAGGCGTTCTGGAGGCGTTGATGGAACAGTGGCATTTGTCTGTGAGGGCAGAGTCGGAATACCGTCAGTAGATGGTTGAGGTTGAGACGCAGCTGAGCTTGAGTCAGAAGAACTGGGTTTCGGGGATCGGTCGGCGGGGTCGATTGCGAGCATGTCCATATCATCGTCGTCGTCGTCGTCTTCCTCACGGTAGCTGACGAGTGGCCGGACAGGAGAGGCGCCATTCACGGGCTTTGAAGGATGATGAGCAAGAGGATCTTCGTCCTCATCACCGTCTGAACTATTGAAGTAGGACTCCTCTTCTTGATCTTGCTCTTTCAGACCTTGCCATCGTCCACCGTTGACGTGGTTCCGATTGTCCGGGGTCAAGCTTGCCGTTTCTTGACTTGGAAAAGACTGGCCCTCCTCGGGCCGTGGTCCAAGAATCATTTGTTCGTATCGGGCAATGAGATTGTGAAATGTATCCACATAAGTGATACTCAATAACTTTTCACGGTAGTTCTCAACGAGATGCGTCAGAACCTCCTTGCGTGCCTCCTACCAAATATATCAGCGAATGCGATTTGATCAGACCTAAAAACTCACCCGTCTTACATATTCAAAGATCTCTAGGCATGCTGAATTCAAGAGGTTGTCTCGTGGCATGGTTTCGAACAAAAGATCAAGGATGGGTTCGAAGAGGCGTTGATCGATAATGTGTTGCGCATAATTACCGTCTTGTAGACCAAGACAAACACGGAAAAATTTCAAAGCCGAAAGTTTGAGATGCTTCTCCGGGCATCTCAATAGTTGGGCGACCCGGGCAGGAATGTTATCCTGCAAAAAAATATACTTGCTCCTGTTGAAATATTGTCGCAAGAAGAAATTCATGACTTCCAATAGATGGCTGTAAAGGTAGAAGTCGTTCACTGTCATATCGTTTAGGGTTTCGCGATGCTCTAGATCTTTCAGTGGCTTAAACAGTTTCCTTGCAGATTCGTCGTAAAAACTTTGTACGAACGAGTCTGCTTGAGGATTGACAATTGCGCGACTTTGCATACGTGCAAAGAACTCGTTATTGCCTGACTGCTCCCCATTTCGGCCCAAAGACGCAAGGTTGGCGTTTGGATCGAGTAGAATCTTTATGGCATCCGCCATCTGATGCTTTACACCCAGATCAGTTTCGACTAAGAGCAATTCGATGAGCACGTCTGTTATAGGTTTCTGCTTTTCTCTCACAGCGGTGAAGATTTGCGCACGCATGCTAATGGCATCATGATCAATCAGAGCTACCAGAATATCGGTACCTGCTACGCGGACGCTTGCGTCGGGGTGTCGAAGCGCAAATGTGACGACGTTGAATAGGCCCCCTGCAACAAAGTTCGAATAGAGCTGCTGGCGAACATTTACCTGGAGGCTTTTTGCAACAGCAGAGCATTGTTGAATGAACAAGACGGCATCTTTCTTCCTTTGTGGCTCGACATCAGGTGATTGGAAGATGCCGAATAACTCTTTCAAGAACTGTGTGTTCCCTTGTAAATGCTGAACAATGTCAACTTGGTGAAAGAATATAAGAGAATTTAAGACGGAAAAGGTCGGGTCATCAAGGATACGTGCTAGGACAACGTCTTTAAGGTACTGTAATCGATAAGTGTAATGGATCTTCTTCCTGATTTCGATGTTATCGATCTTGACCACCTCTTTGAACCTTGACTCGTCCGAGAGATATTGTCGATGATTCGCTTTGTGGCAGGGAAAGTCGGGATCGTATTCCAATGCGCCAACAACTCCTAGCACAACGTCATCGGTAACGACATGTTCTATTATGGCGGTGTCGTTGAGGAGAATGAGAAGTTTCATCATATTGCATAAGCGGTGTAGGTCTGACAGACTCTCGAGGTCTTCGGCGTCTTCGACAAGAGGGACGAGTTTTCGAATGTAATCGTCAGTCATTATGAATTTCGTCAAGGCGTCACGGCCAGCTTGGGTAGTGTTGGCATGGCGCATTGCATTTTCGACTTCCGGGAGGTTCTCAAGGTCTGGGGGAGGGAGCATGATCGGGTTATCAATAATATCGTCTGAGAGACCATCGTCTGTTAGCAAGCCTAGTCAGCGTGTCTGTCATCCAACAGAAAGAGATGGAAACGCACCGGGTCCAAGGAGTTGAGCCAATCTTTGCTGCTCTTGACTAACAAATTCCCTGGAGCCAAGTCAATACTACTACCATGGTTCCTGCCACACACAACGTACCAAATCTGCCCACATCCTTCCGCCTCTTGAAAGCTCAATGCCATGTCAGTGCCATTTTGCTCGGTCCACACGATGAGCGTGTCTGCGGAGAATCTTGTCAGCGGGTGGGTTTTTGTGATACGCGCAGAGTAGGTATTTTTACCCTGTTGTTTTTGGTACCCATCGTCTTTGGTTATTTTGGTCTCTAGTAAGACTCTTGTGGGCTCATCTTCCGACTGTACAAATATGCGCGCCTCGTCCTGAGTTCCTGTCAGCACCATGAGGTCACACAGAAAGAGGGCTTTTGCCTTGGCGCAAAACCTGTCGCGCGTCGCGACGACAAGATCAGGACTTACACTCGCTTGTTGGCCAGTACAGAAGCCTGTCCCCCGGTCGAACCAATCGTTATTCTTGAGCTCATAGACCTTGACACGCTTCCGATCGTTTCCTGGTGGAGCGGCCAAAGCCATATTAATGACGTTGCACACCTCTGCCGCTCTTCCAGGGCGTTTTTACCCTTGAGAGCAGGACAGAGATATGTTTCGATACGAGCGGAAAGTATATATAACTTTCGGGATAACAGGTAAGGAGTGGTTTTGGGTAAATGTGCTGCTGCGGGAATCGCGCGAGGTATGACGGAGAGATCGACGGAGGATGAGTCGAATGAGGCGCGACACGTCAACAGCGTTCGAGGCGATTCTCCAGCGGCGCAGGCAAAGAGCAAGCGACAGTAACGGGCAACCGTCGACCGAAGAAGAACAAAAGATGGGAGATGATGCGGATGGAGACAGGTGCGGTGCCGGTGGTGGTCGCGCGTCGTGTTTGCGCGGTAAGGCTTAGTAGGTAGGTAGGCAGGCAGGTCGGTAGGTTAGGTAGGGTAGCGATGCGGCTAGTAGGCGATAACGATAACTGGCGTTCCGAAGGCTTCGACGCCTCGAAGACAGTCGAGAAGTGCACGCGACGGCGTCGAAGATGGCGATGGTGGATGGAAAGGCGACGTCGAAATAGTAGACTGGGCGTAGCTTGAAACACTTGTAGACGGATGACAGCGGGGCTGTTGGGCGCGTATGTCGTAGATATTAATTATGCTGGTGCTGGGACTGAACCACCTGGATAGGTGGATTCTCCGGAGAGACCTAAGCACGTGCAAGAACGTGGACGCACCATGCCAAGGTTCTGCCTCAGGCAGTATTAAAGCGATCGATCATAAGGCTTCCTTGCCAGCACAGACAACATCAAGCCCCCATCTCATCTTTGGAGGGTTTCTTTTATTTCTGATCTGCTATAATTGCATGTCTGGCATGCTATGTAGCTCTCCTCAATACACTCCAACGATAGATCGGATGGCCATCTTGACGCTCTCCATCTTTCTCAGTGCGGCTTTCTCCAGAGTTTTGTCTACCGCAATGGTCAATGCCTCATGCACCGCACTCCCCTCAGCGGCAGTCTTGAATTCTGCCAAAGCCTGCTTAATCTCACTACCTTTTCGCCCAACCTTCGTTGTCTTTTCTCGCCATTGCAGCAGCACATCTGCCGCGTAAATCACACGAAGAGCAAGGACAAATACCTCTGGTTTACTAGTCCAGCCTAGAGGTCCATCATACTCATCTCGTGCCGCCTGGGTGAGCGCACCAAGCCCGTCCATCGTCCATGTAGTCAGGACTGCCGCAAGGTCTGGGGGAATGGCTTTGGCATCCGCAGCGACCAATACGCGTGACCAGATCGAAGTCTCCCTGGAATCGTCGGCGAAGAGATTTTGCTTCTCTTTAGCGAAAAGTGTTGAGTCTATTGCTCGTACCTGTGCGTAAGTCTCCAAGAATGGTTTCATAGCAGCCGCCCCATCACGCGAATCAAGACCAAGTAACCGCCAGAGTGCACCATAGAACAGGTCTGAAGACGTGGAGTACTGTCGCGCCATATACTGAGCCAGTCTCGCGCTCGCGATGAGTGGCACTTGCTTCCTCACTTGCATTCTTTGAGGGGAAGCGAGGATACGAGCCGCGACACCCGAAGCGACATCTCGTATCTCGTCATCGTCATCTTTCAGGGCATCATATGTAGCAAACATGAGACTGAGTCGTGCTTTATCGAATCCGTTGCCAGGCTGCGTCCAGATATTCTGTAAACCGTCCAGAGAGCGGACGGCAGCGAAGCGCTCATAGAACGACTAAACATTGTCAGGCAATATACCCGGTGCTAGGCTACGGGTGAGCTTACGCAAGTGTCTTTGAGGGAGCAATCAATCCTTCGTCCAAGCTCGACGAAATCATTCGCTAATAGCCATCCAAGATCCTGTTGCCGCAAATTGCGATGAGTCTGCAGACGCAGGTCCAGCAAAATTCCCGAGATACTCAACGAGGCCTCTAGAAAAGATGGTGCCGCTGCGAAAAATGGTTCGGTGTTCGTTGCGATGGATAGTAAAGGAGCTAAGGTAGTCTCAGTAATGGTATTTGATGTTGACAAGAACCGCAGTAGACTGTCTGACGTGGTGAGAAGCGTTGCCAGGACTTGTGGGTTAGCTGACAATGTGAACGCATTGATTGCAGTTACAATTTCGAGCAAGACGCCATCTAGTCTGAGAGAATTATCTTCGAAGATGGTAGCAATACTCTCCAAAATGGCAATTGCCGTCTCTGGCTCTTCCGCATCTGCGATAACCTTTAAGGCCTTCGGGAGAGATGTGCGAACGGAGCTAGAGTTATATACTATATTGTTACGTATGTAGAACTCGGCAGCTGAACGTCTCAGAAGGGAAGATAGGCAGGACTCGCGCTCAGATGCTACAATCGGAGACAGTATGTCTATTTCGATCACTTTAATAAAAGCTTCTTCGATTTCTAGAGACGAGTCATTCCGAAAATTTCTGCTCCGCCCGTGTGCTTTTGCTGCAAGTAGTAGTAGATTTACATATGCATATCGTGTGACAGGGCAAGAGTTGTGCACATAGAGGTCGTTATTTTGACCTAGGAGGTCGACATAAAGATTGTTGTCTGGTGAACATCAGATGTGGATGCGAGGATGGACATGGATTGCAAACCTTCAGTATCTGCACACTGGTTCGACATCATCACGGCGTATTTGAGAGTCAGCAGTCTTCCATGCAAGTCATTTTGAGAAGTGTAGGCACCGAGTGCGATACTCTCATATGTCATTTGGAGCTCTGTGGGGTCAAACGTTCGGGCAAGAGTTTTGGCAGCCATATCCCGAATATGCCAGCTTGGACTGCAGATCAGATCGAACATGAGCTTGCGGAATTCGGCGACATACGATGCAGGAGGTGGCGCACGTTGCAAGATCTGCAGAGCTGGGAAGACTGCCTCCGTTTGTATGACTGCGGTAGCCGGTGCTTGTGGGTATCCAGCATCTGGAGAGCTCTCCAGTTTCGGTCGCAGAGAACGCAGTAGAGTATCGAGGAGACCAGGGTATTTTTCGTACGATAGTTTCGAGTACTTGGTTGAAACAAGACTTTCGCCTTGGTCATCGTTACCAAGTAAACGGTCTATTAGAGCCCTAAAAAGCATGAGGCCGCAGTTACGGATAGCCCAGCTACTATCAGTTAGTCAACCCAACGGCTTCAGAGATACACAGCCTCACATAGATGACTCGAATTTGCTGCCGGCCATGGTAAGGATCCTGCCGATGTACGGTTCGGAAGCCTGGCCAAGCTTCGTATGTGTGAATATGTCTTTCAGGCAATTCAAGGCATGTACCTGAGGCAGATCACTTTCTTCAATATTTGCGTAAAATCCTTCTTCCGAGGCCGCGTGGTGAAGTTCCTCAATTGCCCGACCAAACAAGGTACCTTCTGGCTCTGCAGTCAAAATTCCGATCATCAGCGCCGGAATACCACCAGAACGTCTGGTAAGCACAGTGGATCTGCTTTGAATTGCTTGCATAGTTTCCTAGGTAAGACTCAGATTTAGCGTCATCCATAGTTGTTGTACCGATCTTACCTCAAACCACTGTGAAAGTAGACGAGAGACTTCGGCAACCTTACTTTTGGCACAGCGAGCACAAAATGATGCAAATGTCTGTGCCACCGTCGAGAATGCTCCGCGATGGCGGAGCTCAGTAAGCTGCGTGAAGCATAACTGGCCTAGTGATTCGAATTGGGAATATGTCAACATGGCTCTTTCCTCGTCCGTTCCCAGTGTCGCATTGGTTGCGATAGCCCTCAAGAGGAGACTAGGCGTATCAGCATTATACATAGATTACACCGAAAATGCACACCTAGCGTCTTTGAGCGCTCTCCAAGAATAACTGAGAACGTCTTTGGTCGAGAAAGCTTGCTCGCCTTCAAGCTCGGGGGGCAGGTGTCCTTCTGGTGCATCGTTACAGAGAACATGTTGGACAGAGGACCACATCCTTCTTATACAGTCGAAAATACGGGCATGGAGCCATGCCCAATCGTTCCCAGTTTGAGCACTTGGCTTAGATGCGATCAGTTCCGAATAGAAACCATCTTGACTAATGATATAACTAGACAAATGTCAGGTACGCCATCTGCGTGAATCAGTCGCAGTGTAGGAAAGGTCTTACGTAAGACTTGCAAAAATGCCATGCATGGGATTGCCATTGATTGCGAGAGATGAATTCGTCTCTGCGATACGTATGGTGGATTCAAGTTGCCCAACAAGCAGGCTCACCACACCAAAAGCTCTGCTACTGTGTCTATGCCCGTCCTCTAGATCTTGATCCTGAGAGGGACGCCGCTCAACGCAATTTAGCTCATAGAGCCTCGCGACGCCATCGGCATGATCAGCACGTCCTGTTCGAAGCATAGCTTCATTCGCACGAACGATCAATTTGGTAGAAATACCAGAAGGCTCTGCCAGTGCTGGAACTACTGACTGCTTCATCACTGGAAGATGCGTATGCTCAGAGCTCAGGAAATGGTACTTTAGAATCATGCTGGCTAAAGTGCGAACATCGTCAAAGGCGTTCAGCATTAGATCGTACAGGTTCCGCAAGAGGTGATCACTGATGATCGAGATATTGAACGGCCATAAAGTCTGACCTCGAGCTTGCTTAGACAGGCAAGCACAGGGTATCCTCTTGTCTAGACCGGATCTCAAGGCGATTATAATACATTTCAGAGAGACAAAATGCCGCTGGTAAGGTGATGTCGGTCGAAGGTCCGAGATCCTTGACTGAATTATTGCCTGTAGAAAGTTTTTGTGCGCGTCAAGTAGTATTCGCTTGGACTCAGATTTCGAGGATTCTGGACTTTCAAGAGCCTGTAATTTCAATGTAGACTTCTCGACGTCCCGATTCAACGCAGCAGTCGCTGCCCTCAGTCTATCAAACAGTCTTTGAATGAGACCAAGTACCTCAGACCTAGCGTTTGCATCAGTATCGGCGATGATGTTTGGCAAGATCTGTTGCAAGACTCGCAGTGATCCCACTGTAAATGGTCGTGCTATGAAAGCAGATGAGGTAAGTAGTGAAAATGCTGATAGCCTGATGGTCTGCGATATATCCCCAAGAAGGCGCGAAATGAAGGCGTCCGGTATTTCGATGACTTTTCCTTGTATTCGTACCGTCTTGCAATTTCGTGATTCTATTTGGGTCAGTATAAGCGTTTGCGAGATATGCAAATTCTACCATACTGACCAACATCGACGATGAGACCTATTTCCTTACCCGACTGTAATGCAGCAAATAGAAGTCCGATCTTGGCGGATGGGTGTAAAGTCTTTTCAGTGTACCACTTGACGGATGTATTACCTTCCATTACATCAACATAGTTTCCGAGATCGAGATCGTAGAGGAAAGTCAAATAGTCTTCTAAGTCAAAGGAAAATAAAGCCGGGAAAACAAGGTTCTTGTAGCTCTGCAACTCCTCTGAGTGTGCACTAAAACTTTGGTAGAATGGTATGACCCATGGAGGCGGTTTCTGGTCATCGTACACATCTGGAAGATCGTCCTTTTGCTTTAAGGAGTAAGTCAAGAGACTCGATACGAGTCTTCCAGCTGTATGCGCAGCATCATTGTTTGGGATACTGTTGAAGAGGAGTTGAAGCAGGTCTCTGAGGAGGGCAGAAATCGAGGAGATCCCCTTTAGTGTTTGATTCTGAAATAAGCCATATGAGGTCAGGAGCTCTCGTACACTTAAGATACCTTTCTGTAGGAACAATTCCAGGGCCTGTAGGGCTGGCTTCAATTGAGACCTACTCGTCCGTCCAGTGATGATCTTCAACAATTTTTGTATCACATATTCGTGCACCTCTGTCCTTCTGTCCGGAGGAACATCTTCGCGAAGAGTGGTGGTGAGGATCACTAAGAGCTGTCTCATTGATCTTGGCTTCACAACATCGGATCGTTCCAAAAAGAAAGACAAGGCCTGGAGCCAGACATCATTCGTCCAAAGACAGCCTTGTACGTTCTTGATTTTGGATTCGTGGCAAGTCTCCAGGACAGCACAAAGCGGATTACACGCAGCAGTTCGTTGGGATGCCGTCGAGTTTGGGCCATTCGCAATCTCAAGAAGTTCGGTAATGGCATTAACAAGGATGCTATACCAGGTCAATGTATTGATTTTCGCAAATACAGGTAGAAAACCAACATCAGGTTTCAAATGAATGGTCACCTGCAGAGCGTCCTTACATATTCTTCTCGTTCGTATCTTCGCTGCTGTCATCCCCAGCTAAAATTATTGCCGACAGGTCACTGCCAAGCTGTCTTAGCACAAGGTCGTCGTTTACGATATCACGGGGCGGGCGCATATTTTTATTAGAGTTTCATGGAGAATCTTGCATGATGCAAGTCAAATTGCTCAGGCGGTCTTGGGTACTAAGCGATAAATCTCGACTAGCCCAATACGTACTAGTTGGAATACTTGAAGAAATGAAACATGGTTAACACTGTGGACTGCAAATAATCTATTTGAGTTACACAAGGATGAAGCGACAGGACGATGCACGGACTATCAGTGTTTGTAGGTATTCTATTGACAGACAGCAGGTCGCACAAGCAGGGAAACTGCCGCCTGCAACTATTGACAAACATGAAAACAAGGATTTCTGCATTCATTCACGGTCCTCTCACAAGTATCTGATACCACACCATGGATCCGTCACATATTCACACCTACAAGGAGCAAGAGGACGACTTCAACCTCTTGTTCACTGATACTGCGCTGGGCGAATATGGGACTAATGACGACTTTATACAACCTGCACAGCCGTCCAGTATACTTGTTCCACAGTCTCGCCACGTTCGAGGCGTTGCTTCGGACCAAGTGGGTATAGATAGGACACAAGCGCCAGCTTTGCGCAGTCCTTTACAAGAAGTCGTACCATCGGAAGCAAGACAATATGAAGAAGATATACAGTATCGGCTTACGACTGCCGCGGCGAACACCTCGGTGAGCCCTACACTTTCAAATGGGGACCTGATCAAAAATACGACTGGCACAGATACATCAAATGCACAGACTGGTGAGGTGGACGATGCGATGCGACAACTCTTAGACATGTACAATGACCCTGATCCAGAATGGGACAGATTGATCCACGATATCGGTGAGTTGGGTCTCAGGATCAGAACAGGTGCCGATGAAGTGGAGCCATGGCCAGGCTTTGCGCCATGGGAGCAGACGGATACAAGACCTCTGGATGACTGGCCTCGACTAAGCCAGATGGGAATCTCAATGGAAGAGGCCAGTCTGATAATGTCCAGTATAGACGATTGGTTTGAGAGTACTCAAGCGACAGTCCTGGCAGATATAAAAAAACGTTTGTCTGTGCAAGATGTCAAGACGTTCGTCGAAAACGAGGTGATGATCCGCCTAGATGGGTACGGTGAACCGGATTCGAACACAGCGATGTCAAGACTGGGAGTCATGAGGGCTATAGTGCGTTTGTTCATCTATCGGCATCGTCGAAAGGTACAGGAGCTGAGAGACAGAGGGAAGCTTTCGGAGGAGCCTATGTTCGGGCCTCTACGTCTGGTCGACGAGATCAATCAAGACGGACGTGTGGTCTGGTATCAAGACTTGTTTGTTGAGCAGAAGACATGCTACGAGCAATTCTTGGACGATTTGGCACGTCACTATGCTCCATATCTTGAAGACGGTGTATCCGGCGACCTTGATCTTCGGAGATTAGAGTTGAGGAAGAAGGGATGGCGTACGGTAACTAAGAGCGAAGACGATGGTTCCGATTGGACGCAGAGGTCTGATAATGGACGAAGAGTGTTCTGTATCTCTCCAGCAAGAGATGCTGCTCGCTGGATTCGTCTAGGAAATCGTCAGTTTGAACAAATCAGGGACGCATATATTCAGAAGAAGGAGCAAGTTTGGATATTTGTAATGCCTGTAAGTTGAGACCTGTCCGCATGTGTTAACCCAGTCTTACGATGCTAGGAGGACATGTATCAGGAGGCCAAAGACGTTCCAGGCCGAAGCCATCAAAAAGAGGATAGGTTTGACTTCATCCGCAGCATGAGGTTGAACACATCTCGAAGCCGTCAAGAGGCTGAGGCGCCCCCGTATCCACCACTCGAGTTGTCGTTAGAACAACTCGCAATGCTCCACGCAGACCGGAGCGAACCATTACTCGAGACATGGGATCGTTTGGACGAGCAGTGGAAGAAAGAGGTGATTTGGCAGAAAGATGAGATGGAGTGATGTGATGTTGCGTAGCGATATCTCCGCTTCGCTGTGGCGTCCATCCCAGGTATCTAATTTTGCGCTCTGGGACTCGGAGAGCCATCAGTCAGTTCTTCTGGCTATTAGCTTTATTCCAAGCGCTTGCAAATTATCATGTACTTCAAGCGTGGCTCCTTATGTGAGCAGGTACACCCTTGGTGTGCTGATCAGCTGTGACTAGAACCAGATATGAATTTCAATTGAGACTTGAAGTGTAGTGATAATTTATGCTAAGACCGAATAGGACTAGCCGCGATATTCATAGAGCGTGAAACTCCGAGGTCGTGCTTATCACGTCTCCCTATCGCAACATCGCCGCATTGAAGGTAATACGTGACATCCGTCGGAGGGAGAAGGATCTGTAATTCTGCTCATTTAACGGTCGACCCAATAAAGTGCAGTCCTCAAACAATAAGACTGAAGCCGCAAGAGTTGGAACTTGGTGATGGCATCACAACCACAATGGAATAACATTGTGGGGATGGAGTTGCATTGATGCAGGAAGAGGCGAGACTGTAAGTCGAGACATGAACAATGCATAGTGGGCAAAATAGCTAGTCTGGATGAGAGACGGACAGTATAGATTTGTCTTGTGATGTGTAACACGACATTCACTTCACTTATACCACTGGGTATAATAGCGACAGACGTGAGAAAGAGTCACTGAGCTATATCCAACACGACATGTACCCGTCAACCCAATATTCATGAAACCATTCACTGTAATGAATACCTACCCGGCCCTTGGTTTCCAGAGCCAGGCTCTAGCAGGCTGCACTCCAGCCCAGACCGTACGTACACAACAAGAACGGACTTATTACTTCTGGAAGTGCTATAAGCCCGAGATTCAATTTCCCCCGTAAATCCTTCCATTGATCTTTATCCATTTTTCCTACCTTATACATCCCATAATTCTTTGAACTCAATCCCAGCGCAAACCGTCTTTCTTCACACTAACAAAGAGCGGTCTTCGCGACAAACACAAGTCTGCCGGTGGGTAGAGGTTTTTCTTAACCTTATCTGCTCTGGTCTAACGCATCACACAGAATTACCCCAATTACACACACTTACACACACACACACACACACACACACTCTCTCTCTCTCTCTCTCTCTCTCTCTCTCTCTCTCTCTCTCTCTCTCCACCGCGTCTACAACAAACTGCTCTAGACATCACATTCGACTGCCCTTGACAGTCGTAATACACGACAGTCCACATTCAACTTCCTCAAAGTACTATCTGACACTCTTCAATGAGACACTCCGACGTCTATACTGGTGGTGGCCGTGGTCATGCGCATCGGGAACCAATTGGTCCATCCGACACTTACGCTGAAAATATGGGAGAGCAACGCGGAATTGAATCGAACCAGGAAGCAGAGGCATATGCGTCTTCGGAGTCGTTTGGTACATCCGAACCACGCAGACCACTGCAACGAAGAGATTCAGGCTTCTCCCAAAATCGACGATATGACCCGGCTCGTCATGATCAGGAATCACCCAATGCACAAACTTCGATTAATGGAAAGATACCATATCATTATCAGCATCGAAATTCTCAACCTTCCCATCATGACTGCGATAGATTGGTGAATTGTCGATCTTCAGCGTCCAATGAACTACTGCCTAAGGTTGAAAATGGCGATTTTGCTGAAGGACACTCATCGAGTGTTCAATTCTTCACCCATAAACCTGAGTCCCGTCAATTGAAAGCAGTAGAGTTGCCAAAATATCAATATGCATCGGAAAGAATGGAAGAAGCGGCTCTTAAAATGGCTCGAGTGCGGAAACAGCGTTTGGAGGAACAGAATAGGACTGCCGTTGGAAAAGCCCGAAAATACCTCCACGATGCTCGTCCACTCGGCAGACTTACAAGCCCACAGGGAGTGTCGTACGCTAGGCAGCTCTCCAGTCCATCTGCCGTAGCTCCTCCACGGTCCGCTCAGCCTAATCCAGCCTCGCGTACAAGAGAAGATCACACATCTAAGGGGGAACATGTTCATCTACCTCTTGATGACAACGGTCTGAGACAGGTGAAACCATCCACCTTCGCCAGACAAGCGCGTATGAATGGCTCACAGGCGCCTCATCTTAAATCTCCTGACTATGAGTCGTCGTCTTCCGAATCTGTCTGTCCGAAAGTCTCAACCTCAGAGCGCACGGTTGGTATGCATATGCCTCGAAAAAGAAATTTCAGCTCTATAGCTGAAGACGAAGGCTCTGAAGAGCAAGACGACAGATCGTTGATCAGTGTTCCTGCAACAAGCTTAAGGGCTCCATCCCCTAGAAAACGAGTGGTTGTTGCGGATATGCAGCATTGCCGCAATGATTCCCGTGATGCCACACTGTCCTCTGGTGCATCTAAAAGCCAGCAGTTAAGGGAGCAGAACCGACAACATGATAAAAGCGCACGTGAGCCGCGACAAAGAGGGCAGAGTACCACTAAATGCATTGAAATCGATGAATCCAAGCTTGCGCACTGTCAAACAGGTGCATCGAAAACACAAACCGCTACTCGACCACCTGCATTGCCACAAGCCATGAAGCCTGGACGAAATGCGGATTCGGCAAAGTCGTACTCCATCGGTCCAATCTCAATTGGTCCTACCAGAAAGAAAGTCAGAGTCGAAGAGATGCATCATTTGAAGGCTCCCGTGTCGCTTCAGAAACCAACATCTGGTCTCAGTCTGCCTAACAGTGTCCTTAATGACGAGACTGTCTCCAAGAAAGTTCGCCCCAGGGAGGAGAAGGAGTCCAAGTCCTCTAGATCTGCCTCGTCAACAATTCGTTATCGTGGTGGTAGCTTGGCTAATGGGCCCCGAGGGGTTTCAAAAAGCATCGCTACACCAGAGACTCCTTTGAACCGTGCGATGCCAAATTTGGGACGAGCTAGACTGGTACAAAAGTTGATCAGCCGGAATAAGGGTCCGGACAATAGCAAAGTCGGTCGCTTGGTTGATTCTCCCACCGTTCCTCAGAGTCTTGCTCAGCCGGTATGCCAGTTGATGGAGAAGTCTTCTAAACCTCAAAATACCGCAGAGAGGGTAGAGGAGACTAGCGATGCTCAGCAATCGCAAGTGCCAATACCAGAGAAGATGGACACGAATATGCGAGAGCCCGAAGATGTGCCTCATACCACTCGCAATCATCAGCATATTGAAGTCATGTACAAACCCGTAAACGCAAGCTGTCACGTTGGCATGAAGTCTTCCAAGGCGAATGCAAACTCAAGTAATCCAGAGAAGTCAGAGAGTGTAAATACAACCGAGTCCGAAGTTGGTAAAACACTTGCGGCTATGAATTGCATTGCCATCGAGCCAGATGCCATCGAGTCTTCGAATTCTTGTCCCGATCCTGAACAAAGTGTCAGCTGTCAAAGACCAGCTCCGAAAGCAGACCTGGACGTATTATCTACATCGACTCCAACGGGACCTTCCCTGCCTGCCCCTGCGTCACCCACGAGCGCCAAAGTATTGCCAGCACAAAAGGCTCCAACACAATCCCAAGTAGTACACAACCTAGCAACGCTAGCTTGGTCGGAAAGTCCTGCTCCTACAGACGGGGTGGCTACACCGTCGCCAACTGCGAACCCACTGACAACATACTCCCAAAGGCCAGCACTTGCTCCTATCGCAGTCATGTCGCCCTCTGTGCCAATGTCAACTATATTACCCCACGCACCCGTAGCGAACATATTTCCCTCTCAGGCGTTGACTGTAGCCCCTTTATATGATCCATTACTAGCGGATGACTCGTCGCTTTTCATTCCAGAACCAAACGAAGTTCCAATGGCAGAGGAGCTACCAAGAGAGTCCAATAGCCCCAGAACGAGCTTTACGTTTCCGGAAGATCTGACAATGCTAGAAGAAGGTCACGATATCAAACGTAGCATAGCCGTGAGACATCTAGAAAGAATAACAAAGGAAGCAGAAAATAATCAACGGCGACAACGGCGAAATGAAGAGGTTCTGCGGATGGAAGAGATTTTCGAGAAGGCAAAGATAGAGCAAAATAAGGCCGAGAAGGCAGAAAGCGCAAGACTGGATGGGGAGAGGACCAAACAAGTCCTTCGTGACCAAGCCGCTCAGCACAAGTCTGCGATGTGTAAGGCCGATGAAGAGATGCGAGAGATCACGAGAAGACATAGAGACGGAGCTGACGAAGCACGTCCCGATGAAGAAGCGATTCCGCCATCATCGACAACCACGATAGCTTCGACTGCGCCCGCGGTAAATACATCGCTCGATGCCCCGACGGCACAAACAATGCACACTGTTTCTGGGAAGGGATGTTTAAACGCCGTTCGAAAGCAGCATATGGTTGGCACAGCAATTGGCCCAGACTCCACAGACCCTCAGCCCATGGTCAACGGCAATTCACAGACGACCGACCCCCGTCGAAGAAATTTGACAACCACGGTCAATCCAGCATCGAGCGAATGTCACCCAAAGTCGGTCCATGAAATTATTGCTACTATCCAAAAGCAATGTAAGGAGCCAGCTGAACGGCACAGAGAATCTGAATCAGTAGAAGAACGTAGGAGGCACCAACGTAACAAGAAGAAAAGATGCGGTGACGATGGTGCTTTTGGAGCAGAGAACAATTGTAAAAGCAAAGACCAAGAGCGGAGAAATTTTCCAGCGGCTCCTGATGGCCATGGTCTGATTGCTACCAACGGGATGGAGAGAATACTGAAGGATTCTGGAAACGATTATCTCGCTCACGAGAAATCTTCACATGCCCCTCTTGCCAACACAGACGAAGCGCCACCTCTGCAGAACCTGACCGAAACCTTCAAAGGCTTATCGAAGCAGCAGATATCCAACGTGAATAGCTTGGCTGGAGGAATCTCAGAAGCTACCCTCAGAAATCGTAAAACTCCATGCGGCAAGCCAGAAGCGCGTATCATGACATCTGAGCAGGTCCAACGTAGAAAGCAAGAGCGCGAAGCCCGCCTCGCGCTCGATACGCAGAAGGTCATCGCGACTAAGTCAAGATCAAATGAACCAAAGTCTCTTCTCCAAAGACTCGAGCATGCAGCCGGAACGCCTTCGTCTCCGCCAGTGGCTATTCCCGTGCGCAGCGAGACTGCGAAAGCCAACCCTGAAAGTGGGCAGCATGCTAGCACTATCATTGATGACCTCAAATCTCTCAGTAGTCACCATCGCGCATTAGTGCAGTGGCGAGATGATGGGATCACTTACAAGGAATGCGCAGAGCGGTGGGCACAACTAACCTCGAAGCGGCTGAGTGTGAGAACTGTTCGCGATCTTTATAGTAAGATCACTGGCACCTATAAGCAACGAAAAGGATCCAGAGGGCGTGAAAGAGTGAGACCTGTTGAATCTCAAACCCACAAAGGGACTCAAAAAGTCCTCAGTTTCCAGGTAACAAAGGAACGAGCGACAAATACTTCCAACAGTCAGCAAAGTGAGCGATCGCATACGCCCACGAGCGCTGATAGTAGTGGTGACTACCTGCATTACCTTCTCGAGGATGGCGATGAAGATTGTGAACCGCAGGTTGAGTCATTGCTAAACATGGATCCTGGTATCGTCGATAGTGCGGGAAGCAGCAAGCGTCCAACAACAGGTGGCAAAACCATGAGCAACTTGGCTTATCAGGCCTACATGGCTTCTCTTGAAGCAGACGCCGACGTTGATTCGGCATCCGACGTCGAAACCATGCCCGAAAGCTCTGGTGATGAAGAGTGTATTGTGCGTGAATCATCGCCAATAATCGACCGTGACACATGCCACTTCGTATACCAAGTAAAGCGCAAGTTTTGGGCCAATGGTGAAAACGAGGATGACGCCGAATGGTATATAGTTACCAAGAAGGACAAGTACGAAGACGTGCGCCAAGCGAATATTGCGGCAATGGCAGAGCCCGCAATCGAGCGGTTTGGGCATGCTTACGGTCTCGATGTGATATCGCATAGTAGTGTTATTGACATGAAGACACACATGACTACTATAACCTGGCAGACACCCTGGGGCCATACCAAAGTCATGGTCGATCGATATTTGCGCACGCAGCGTAATGGAATTAAGCCTTGCACCAAGATGCATTGGCTACCGCGTCAGATGTACATTGTCAAAATCATGACAAAGACAATGAAGAGCGAAGATGACCCTGATGACCCGGAAAACTTGCTGATCAGTGAGGAAGAAGCGACGGTCGATGACCCGCGAGTCTTCACGATACTAGATCAAGCGAACAGGGAGGCAGCCAAAAGGGTCGTAGACCTGACGACGAATGGAGAGAGTAGGCGTATTGACGATATCCAGAAGCGGGAGCAGGTAAAGAAGAGATGGGAAGCAGCGGTAGACGGCATGATAGAAGATGGCAGGAGTTTGGATGAAGAGTTTCGTGTAGGTGAGGAGACGGAGTGCCGGGTATGGGTTGAAGTGAGAGATGTGGAAGGACCGAGAAACTGAGATGATTAGATAGCGTTTGTGTATATATTAGAAGTACCCTTTGACAATTTGGGTATCTGCTGCACTTCATCAACGCGAATTTTCAATGATGCATTTTTCTGTATCTGGAGTTATTCCTGTTGTGGTGGTTTTCATGGCAATGCTGGAATTCATCGCTGTGGTGCCGTTTCATACGGGTATAGATGAAAAAGAGGGGTTGATGCACTGAGCCGCTGTAATTATGGTTGTTCAGTGCTTTGGTTCGTCGATCTATGGTGTCTTTTGAGACAGCTTTTGCTTTACTTGCTCTCTAGTCCCCCTTTTCGGATCATAGGCTTTGAGCCTTGTATAGTATAAATTTTCTCATCATATTCTAGTTGTCCAATCCTCATAGTACATGCTAATCGACATCTACAGTCATTATTAAACCAAGAAATCGTGACAGACGGCAGCGTACGAAACAATGTCACTACGAAGCACCGCTAGCTGAGCCTGAGTGGTACGTTTCCTGGAAAAAACTAACCTATGTATGGACCTTGATACGTGAACCAGTTTCGAAGGTTAATAATCTCTTTTGTTTGATCTTAGATTAACTAACCCGTGTAGGCCGATGTTATCACGTCCTCCTCCCGACCGTTTACGTATACGAAGGGCACCAGTTCGATTCCCACTCACGATATTCCTTTCTGAACAAAGAATAACCAACTCAGTTCCTGGCGCCCCAAAGGGTCAGGTCAATGGTTCTGAGCAGAGTTTTCCCGCCACAGCGCGGTCTTTTTGCACCTTTTCTCCACGCGCTCGACGAGGTTTCTGTTGGAGGTGAAGATAACATTTTCCTCTTTTGTTAGAAACATGAGAGCTCAGTACTGTTTTAACCTTTTTTGATGCTAATTTGACCTAATCTGATACATTCACAGCGAATGCTACACTTCTGCACCGGCTGCAAATGCAAATTCATTCTCAATACCTGCTGTATAGACTGCAAGCTTACCGGCAAGAGCATTAACCTAGAAAACTTGGAGCTACTGAGTGGAGTTTTCGCCATGAATCATACCCTATTTCTGCTTCTTGGAGTCAAGAGAAGCTTGTGGGCAAAGACTGACTGCGCAGCAGAGATGAGACGCGATCCTCTAGCTTTTCGGCCTCCTTCACGTCCACAACACGAGCCCTACGAGTGCCAGACTACTGCACACATCCTCAACAAGCGCGCTAAATTAACACGTTCACGAGTGCCTTCTTCAGTTGCAGGGTCGTAAAGTAGTCCAAAGTGAACTGCAGCTCTGACCACGACCAGTGTTGCGATTCTAATGCTGGCAATGAAGATCTCTGATCAAGTCATACAGATTGTAAGAGCATTTATGAAGACCAATACATGTCTAACAGTGTTAAAAGTACTTCATGCACCCTCTGTATTGCTAAATTGGAATGTACCAAATGAGGGCGCATGCGCTACCAATAAAGACGTAGGAAGACTTTTATGGCGAGAGCAAATCGTCGAGTAGGCCAATCGCGGTGTTGCTGTTCCAGTCTTCTATGGAGCCGCCGCATTGAGATACAGGATATCATTTCATATGATAGACGAAATGGCAGTCTTCCATCGGGGCAATAGCTGTAGTGACCTCGCAGAAATGGCACGTTTTGGTTCTGACAAAGGGTACCTTCAGTATGCCCGCAGCTATGAACTCGTCGTAAGATCAGCGAATGGTCCCTGTATCATCGGAACTTATGGAACTTGTACTGTTGAGCTTAGCTATTTTCAAGAACCCTCTCAGAACAATCGCATCTGATTTAGTACCTTGTGCATCCGACGCCCACGGTCGACGGAGACAGATGTCAAGCTTATAGATGCTACTGCCGCTATGCAAAAACTTCGGGGGATTGATATCTTAATGCTGGGTCAGATGCATATGCTCAATCACTGATGATGAGTTCGGTAACATGTGGATACAATAAATGCTTAGATATATCGGTAGCTATTTCGATGTCAGGAAGCCTGAGCTTTAGTAAATTGATAAGCCCACCATATAGACAGCTCTTGTTAGATGGGGAAGTCTCTATGTGTCTGTCTATGGGTGGTGGGAATTACTACATCTTAGGCGAAGCAGAAAATAATCGATTATATCTAGACTTCTAAATAGATCGATATTAAATGAGTCTTAAACCTCTTATAAAATCAGATTTACATCTACTAAGTTTTTAGTAATATATCCATTTATAACCATTAGACCTAGTATTATAGTTAGACTTAGATAACTTTATTATAATATTAGCTATAATATTAGAAGAACCTACTATATAGTATTTATTCTAAGCTTATCTAAATAGACTTATAATATATATAATTCTAGCTTATATTAATATAGAATCTATTATATATAATAGTTTATAAAGCTTTTAGATTATAAGAATTATCTTCTAGTAATTCTTCTCTAGTAAATATCTTCTAGTAGTTATTTTTAAAATAAATATTATACTAGTAGATAACTAAAGATAAGTCTAGAAGTCTTTATAAGTCTACTTTAGTCTAATATTATACTAGAGTATATTAACTATTAGAAATTATTTATTTATCTTATACTTAGTAATATAAATAAGAGTTAAGTATCTAGTACTATAATTCTTCTATATATATCTTCTAGCTATAAAAAGAACTTTAATTTATTAGATATCTCTAGCTATTCTTAGATAAAGACCTAGAGACTTAAGTATTAGTAAAGAGTATTATCTAGATTGAAACGAATGGATATATCTAAGGTAAAATTTAAATATATCTAGTAACTGGGAAGTCTAAATATGTATCGAAGATATGCTTCATCTTTAATAGGATAGGTACAAGGAAGCTGGTAAGCTGGTCCTCACATCTTGTGACATGGCATGATACCATTCAACGACAAGGTCCAGAGGACTGATGAAGTATTTCTCTGAGCTATAAATGTCTCCTTGGCTAGTAGTTCTCTTGTAATCTCAGAGCCTGGCGCTTTTCTTAGCCTTGATATGCTGAAATGTACGAATTGAACGCGGCTCGACTTTGTAAGACCTGAGCTTCTATGAGTCCTATCACTGGAAGTCAGATACCCCAAGTCTGTAGTACTATACCACTTGTTTCATACACTTGGTGAATCCTTTTCCACTTATACACTTCTCTAGGCCCTATAATGCGCCACTGCACAGACGTGATTGACCCGTACTCATTCCTCCATGCTCGTGTGTGAAATCTTTCTCAACATCCGCCCATTGCGATGTTCTTCGCATGCTAAACTTGTTATCGGTCTCTTGTGTTATGGCTTCGCAGTCCTTCGTCCGATGAAGTAGGTGTAGTCATAATGAGTCGTCAACTTCGTCTCCATACGGCTCGCACATATTCAGAAATGAATCGCATGACTAGATCAGGTAAAGCGCACTGAGTAGTTCATCTGCTCCGAGTTTGCCTGCTTGACGGTGATAGCCGACATCAATCACTCATCGAAGGTGTGGTAGAGGACACTACTTGAGTAGTCAGGTATCTCGTGGAAGTTCCTTTGATGGAAGCACTTATCGGTGTCACACTGTGGTCAGGGAATGCATAATAGCGTATGCATTCCCGTCTAGAAAGGGCAAGTTGAATGGTGTAACTCCGTCATACATCGGCTAAACACAGTCGGTATAATTATATATTTCTGAAGAGCTTCGACCGGCATGTAAGACGCCATAAAGGTTATAGACCCTTATCCAATTAGGGCTAGCGTCATATATGCAACGTTCAGGGATGTACAAGAATGGGCGAGCGGCTGTTGGTCGGCTCGCCTCTTACCGCACCGCAGGACACTTTACCTGGAATAGTATACGGAGATGTGCCGCTAAAGCTTACAGATACATATACATTACAAGGCTACCATGCTTAGCGCCGTCTATTATAATTCTTTTGGCATCTCGAAAGTGTCCTCTCCATTCACCAGTCCTTTTCGACGGGCGTCCAAAAGTTTTCCCGTGCAGAAAACATTCCACTTGACTCCGTGAAGCGAGCTCCTGAGCTTCCTGGTCTTCCCTGACGTATCACTGAGCCTCTTGATTTGTGTCTGGGGAGATGAGGAGGCTGCTGTGCCGCACACTAACTTAACACCTCAGGCTGGATCCCGCGGACTCAAAGCTAACCACACCAAGGCATTGCAGGGGTACATAGAGGCTTGGGAGCCGTTGAATTTGCCGCCACCAAGTGCAAAAGTGATTCTCGTCTGAAATATAGGGCGGCGATAGATCATGGTGTGTATTGTGGCGCATTGGAATATTTAGTCGGCCTTGTACCCTTGCGGACTCGGTCCCCTCGGAACAAGCTCCGGAAAACGATTTCCTTCCCAGTTCCCCAATCTTTTTTGCACTTAGCATCGTCGAACACATTCTCATCGGAATTCTGAAACAGGCTAGACGTTACTATCGACTACTGATGCTTGGGCTATGACCTGAGCTCCGGGAAACGTGCTATTGTCAACCTACAGATTCTCCTTTCTCGTGGACAGGGACCGTGAGAAGGTGAGAGATGGGGCTACTTTCGAAGAGAGATGCATGTCCCCAATGCCAGCAACGCTATGTGCTAGAATGCTATCATGTCTACTGATACCTCTAGTTCCATCTCAGAGCGCAAGCTGTGCCTGGCACCTAGCACCCTAGCTAAGCGCCATATTCACACCAGCCCTAGACTATGACCCGGAAATGGCTCCTTTAGCGTCGTTGACCATCAAGAGTAGCGTCTTAAAGTCCTGGGTAAAGGCTGGTCCTGCGCAATCCCTCTTCTTTCTTCAACACGCCGCACGACTGAAATTTTGGAGAATCCCCAACGCAACATTATCGTCTCTATCGCCAAAATCGACAGTTCAACGCTAAAGAATCACAATACGAGCTGATTTCAGCCTTTGTCGTAGCATTTATCCACCGACCACCTTCTACCAGGCATCAGATATTTAAACGCACACGACTCACCATCCTTCACGAGATCAACGCTCACTGTAGAGGAGTGCTCACACCATTTGGAGAGACACATGTAGGGCGACTCTCGGATTAGCCGGATACTTCATCAGAAGAACCATTCTGGTGGCCTCCACGACAAAGCGAAATTCAGAGCTCCCACCTCCAGAAGACTACATGCTTGCTGGACTGTAATTGTCTGCGTAAGCCATAGAACGTTCACTAAGTTACCCATACTGTTCGGCTACTCTATTTGTATCAAAGAAGATGGGGGGTCCTGTCATCTCCCGAATGAACGCCACACGTTCGAGGAAGCCTCGCTGGACTATTACGCGCCATGACAGTCGAACCACCAGCAGATACATATCAAAGTACAGCTGTCTCGAGAAAGTCTCAGAAGGCCTCAGACAGGCCTTGCAACACGACGTACAATCGTTACAGAGTCTCTGTCTCACTTCTAAAGGTTGCCGCAACCTCGTGCAACCGATTCTTTACGCTCAAGGCTTGGAGACCTCATATGCCTTGAAGGACTCTCCTCAAGACTGGAGCGCAATTCTTCTTACGAGAACGCTACTCACGAACCCTCCTCTTGCGCAAAGAATCACGTCGTTGTCATTAATGACCCTTTCTTGCGGGTCCGACTTGGGCAAGGCTAAGATAATCTGGAATGCACGAAGGAAACGGTGGGCGCCTGTGGGAAGGAAACTCTTAACCTTCTTCACCCATGAGGAACAGACGAAGCTTTTTGATGTTCTTGGGAATATCTCCGATATCCTCCTGGAATACAAGGCTATCCGACCCAAAGGCAGCTTGTCCCTCGAGCTTCGGGAAGCTATCTTCCCTGCACTGTTGTATCTGTGCCCGAATCTGAAGGATATACGTATCGGTAGCGTATTAGGTCCTTCGCAGCCCGATCCGATACTTATAGCGATTCGCCACTCTGGCCACAGCATACCTCTCCTGAGGAAGCTTACAACAGTGACATTATATCGGTGGCCTGACATAACAAATGTATACCAGCGTGAAACGAAGCAACAACTACTATATACATGGGACCTCCGAGATCTGCTACAAAGCCAGTCACTAACCCACCTGCACCTCGACTGGATCCATTCGCGGCCATTTCGTGGTCTCGACCTCGCCGTGAAATCGAACCTACTGCACCTTGCAATCCGAGGCTTAGTAGCAACCAAAGACCTGGTCAAGCTCCTCGAATGCTGTCCCAGACTCCAACATTTTGAGTATGTAGTCATGATGGACCATCCAGGACAGGAATGGGATTCCCGTGGCTTAGTCCCGGCTCTTTCAGAAGTTTCGCAGACACTTAAGTCACTCGCTCTCATACTACCACCACCTACAACGCCCGAACCTGGGTGTATACCCGATCGACACCAGTACTATGTTACCGCAGATATGGTCAAGGACGACCATCAAGGCGAAGAGATCTGTAGCCTCGCCCCGTTCTCTCGGTTGACTAGTCTTACGATCGATATCCAAGAGCTAGCAATGATGGCAGCGCGGACAAAGAATGGTCTTATCCTTTCTTGTCTGCCGCCGAACATTGAGGAGATCAAGTTGATATCAGGGGTGTCTATACTTGGTGCTTGTGACATATGCCAGTATGAATCTGTACTCTGCGCGACATGCGAGGAAGACAGCATCCTCAGTCACCTAGTAGAAGAGCTTTTAGACGAGGGCCTGGCGCACCATGTTCCCAGACTTAGCAAAATTTACGTGCCAAAGCGCATTGATCTCAGGCCCAATACGGAACTTCAACGGCCTAGTCCACTGTTACCATTTCGTATGTCAGCATCGATCGAAATAGTTCAGGATCAAAGCGACACGAAGGTGTGGGAGCCAATGCAAATAGTTCTTTCCGACGCGGATATACGGACCGAGACAGAGGACTACCAGAATAACATGCACCATGTGCAGGATGGTGGATTCGAGCCACCATCTGAAGATTCGGATGAGGAAGATGATGGTTGAAGATCTCATACTATAACCACTACCAAATTTCGATTATAAGACGGTATGAAAACTGCTCTTCCATGGAAATCAACCGTGTAGCTATACAAGGCACACGCGAACCACGACGATCATACATATGGCAATGACTCTGTAAACCGAACAGTGCCGAGCTAGACAAGAATCGAATAAGGATATCCAACGGGCTGACCAGGTTGGGCAGAATATTCACCGTCAGGTACTACTGCTAAAGCAAGCTTGCAAAGACAAGATGTCCATCCTTTCCAATGGGTGAAGGCTGGGCAATACACAGTCTAGCTACGAAGCATAGTGGTCCTGTCGAATATGTATCAGATAAGCCATATGATTATGTATATTTTTGATGATGCGTCCGCCAGACACGATAGAATAACGTTGTAGAGAGATTATGAAGAAAAACTACGTGTCGGAAAAAAGCTACGTGTATGTAGATAAAATTTCTCCAGAAACAGGGAATGTCAATTTATTCGCATCCGGCAACCGCAGACGTATTCTTGAGACAATAAAAGCAGACTTCCGCTTTAGGACTAGTTCGGCACGCAACGGCGTACGGTACCGACGAATGTTTCTGAGCTCAACATTTCTTCCTTTCTTTCAAACTTGCGACCCTGTAAATCTCGTCACAGACAACATGTACAAGCCATGACCAAACCCACTCTCTAACCTTCAATCTCTAACCTCTTGAACTGGCCTCTACGAACGCAAGCTTCTGCACGACTCCGATCCAACCTCTTCCTCGAGCCCTCCAAGCTCCCTCGCGATCTATGATCTGAACGCACATTCCGAACTGCGAACCCTGAAGGCAACAATGCCCGCCGCAGTATATTACCTGCCCGACGCCCCCTCCTCCATCCTCCCTAACATTCAAGCCACCCTCCGCGCCCTACACGCTCGTCTCCATCATTCGCGCTTCACCCTGGAACACCGCCTTTTCCGCTCCACGCCCGGCCCTTCCACCGCGCCGGCGCTGCTACACATCCTCACCCTTGCACATCGTTCGCATACCCACCTCTATGCGCATCCCTCGGACTCTAGCAATACTAGCGGCAATAGAAACAGCAGCGACAGTGGAGGTGGACACAACAATAGGGCCAGCGGTAACATCATTGCTATCCCCACTACGCACGCAAACGAGTACCGCGATTTACTCGTCGGCAAGATGAGCGGGCTATGGGCGCCGCGGTCCGCGCTCAGCGTGGCGGGCGGTGAGGTATGGAGTCTTGGCAGCGCGGATGCAGATGGCGATGTGGATGCGGCCGCGTATGTGATGCGCATTGGGGAGGTGCGGACGCTGGGTACGAATGCGCAGCCGCGGGGCGTGATTATTGTTGTGGAAGAGGGCATCGGGATTGAGGGTGACGAAGATGAAGAGGACGAAGCCTGGGATATAGATGTGCAAGGAGGAGGTCCGGGTGGTGAGGAGGAGGAGGAGATGGGGAAAAAGGTAGAGGTTGCGGCGGCGGCAAGTTTGATGGGACTCCGCGAGGTGTGGGAGAAGATTGGCGTGAAGGGGGCGAAGGAGACGGTGGGGAGGTTTGCAAGAGGAGAGAGGAGGCGGGAGGAAGCCGAGGTGAGGATGTGGTGCGAGGTACTAAAGCTGAGAAACTGATACGGGATGGATGGAAAAAGGAACCTGGAAAAGTTTAGCTATGATACCCACTAACAAAAGCACTTCTTCGACACAACACGGATAGCGAGTCCTACTATACAATATATACACACCCCCTACGGTAACTGCTCCTCGGTCGTAATATTCCTTTGCCCTTTGATACGTATCGCTTTACTCTGCTTCTTCGCCGCACTATAACTCGTTATGAACGGCTTCGCAGCATGTGCCTCACGAATACTCTCTTCACTGACTTCATCTAGACAAAACCTCCCCATCCTCCCATGCCGAAACCACTGCAACCACCTCACCGCCGCGCCCTCAAACATCGGCTCCCCCTGCTTCTTAAGCATGCCCAGATTCTTCGATACCCCTAGTAGTAGCTCCATGATATCATTTGTCGGCCCGCAGAAGCGCTTATACGCATTGTGTTTACCGTGCTTATTGATTTGGTATAGCAGGTAGTCGGCGACTTGGACTGGATGAATCACGGTATCCTTCACACAGCCGCACAGGGCCAGCTTCAGCATCGCGTCCGGGTCTGGAATGTACGGCACAAACACCCCCGGACTATCTTTTACATACACACCGCCGGGATCGCGCCAGTTGCCCGTAGCCTGTGCGATGCGCACGTATGACGGCATGCTGCGCGTCACGCCGGGCTGGTCGCCTGTCCGTGCGGCTTTCTTACGATTGACGCCGATGTGACGGAGCGAGTTGAGGAGCGTTGATTTTCCGACATTGGGCATGCCGACGATGAGGACTTGCAGGCCGGTGAGCGACGAAGCGGTGGGAATCTGGCTCTTGAGGTATTTGAGGATGCCGCTGACGTGGAACTTGTTTGTGCAGTCGGAGAAGAAGACCGTGGTGGAGGGGCTATAGGCGTTGCGGAGGAGTTTTTCGCGCTGAACATGTGGTATGTCAATTGGTTGTTGTCGCCTGTAGATGATGGCATAGAATCTAGTCTTACATTTGCATCCTCGATCGAGGCGGAATTTCCGACGTCGCGCTTCGTGTAGACAAGTACGCGCGGGCGGCCTTCGAGGCACTGCTCAAAGAGTGGATTTATGCTCGTCAGAGGCACACGGTAGTCGCGACATTCTATCACGAGATCGATGGTGGAGATTGTCTTGCGGATGCTCTGGATGGCGGTCTTATGGTGGCCGATAAAGTAGGACTTTGGGAGGTTCTGGAGGGTCGGGAATATAGCGCGCGGGACGAAGGATGTGGCCATGGCAAATTGTATGGCGGAGTATCATGGTTTCTGGTTACCGCGACAGGAAGCCTGAGTGTGACATGGTCTGAAGGTGTGATGTCAACGATTTCAGTGATTGTTGGGGTCATAAGAAAGATTCAGTCAGTTCATCGGCATCGGCGTCTAGAAAGGGATGATATCGTGGCGTGTGGCGCATGTCAAGGTGTGGCGAGTGTGTCTCCAACCGCGACGTCATTGGTGCTAGAGACGCTACAGCCGCTGTCTGATCCTGTTCGACCACTCAACATCGAAAGGTTGGCCACATGCAACAATGCCCTACATCATCCGGAACAGAGAGTCAAAAGCTTCTTCACCCAGAAGTAGACTCGGCGAATATCCGCTCAGGAACAAAGATCGGTATCCTCCCCTATTCTCAACACACCTCGGGCTCTCAATCATCAGGCCATTGACATCCGGGGCCCCTCCAGACATTTCATCAGATTGAAAAACATGCCTGAGAAATGGACAGCGAAAGTTGCGGCATCATTCCGGCTCAACGGTGCATTGCGGCCGTTCAGATTGCTGCAGCAAGATCTGCAAAATCTGCCGAAGCGTTATGTATCTGATTGGACTATCTTCAATCAAATGATCTTCGCTAGTGCCGTCTATGTCTTTTTCACGAATCTGTTACCAGGCATCACATTTGCCAGCGATCTGTATAATTTGACCGGCGAGAATTGGGGCACCATCGAGGTGGTGCTCTCTACAGGGCTGTGTGGTATCATTTTCTCGGTGTTAGTCAAATTCCATCTCGCACGCCGAACACTCTGCTAGGGAGATGATTCAAAGGCTCACCCTTGTAGCTTTTCCATCCAACCCCTTACTATTCTCGGTGTCACGGGACCCTTCTCCATCCTCGCTGAGAATATCTACTCATTATGCATAAATTCGTTCCATGTAGGTCATCACGACTCCAATACGCATGATGATAGTACTGACTATTCTTAGATCCCCTTCCTTCCATTCATGGCATGGTCCTTAATTCATTCAGCATGGATGCATTACCTTCTGGCCATCTTCAACGCTCACGATTGGACCATGCGTTATGTCACTACTTTTTCCACCGAGATCTTTTCGCTATTGAACAGCATCATCTACTTCCACAAAGCTATACAGGAACTTGAACGTGCGCATGCCAATTTGTCTTTCGCGGCATTCTTATATGCCATTATTGGAGCTGTCGGGACTTGCCTGTTAGCCGTTTTCCTGTCAACCGCCTTGGCCTGGAAGCCGCTGTTTCACCGCTACATCCGAATGGGTCTCGCCGAGTATGCGGCTGCTATCAGTATCATATTCTTTATTGGCATGCCTTATATCGGCGAGTTGGCCAGTCTAGACCGAGACACACTTCCCGTGAGCAAGTCCTTCCGACCTACTAGCCCTGAACGGTCCGTCTTTTTTGTAAAATTCTGGGAGCTCGAGGCGTCCTGGATTCTTGCAGCTATCATACCTGGATTGATCATCACGACTTTATTCTTCTTCGACCACGAAGTCAGTAGCATTATATGCACCGTCCGAAGATATGGCACTCGTAAACCAGGAGGCTTCGCCTGGGACGTAGCTCTCCTGGGAACTACTACTGCCATGTGTGGTATCCTTGGAATCCCACCTGCGAATGGCCTTCTTCCACAAGCACCTCTGCACTCAGAGAGTCTCATGCATGATGAACATGAGCAGATAACGCTTACAGGTGGCGATGGAGAAGCGAAGACCGAGCTTCACAGCTCTCAGCGCGTCTATGAACAGCGATGGAGTCATTTCCTCCACGCTGCTGGGATCATGCTCTTCGTCAGCCCACCATTTATGCATATTCTGGGCCTCACCCCAACAAGCGTGCTGGCTGGCTTGTTCTTGTTCATGGGGGAGCAAAGTTTAGCGGTAAAGTAAGTAACCTCGGCGTCCACTCAACTATGTTTATTGTTGACATGCACAGCCCTATATTGTTTCGAACCTTCTACATGCTCACACCGCCATCCGAGCTACCACGACTGCCACAGAGCGTTTCATCATACATACCTATTCATGTGTATACACTCACCCAGATCATAGTTACGACCGGGATTTTTATTCTTACGCTGACTATAGCTGGCCCAGCGTTCCCGATCATCATTATTCTACTTGTGCCAATTCGACTTTGCGCGATGAACCGACTGTGGAGTCGAGATGTCCTCCGCTACGTAGATGCGTGGGCTTGTCGCGATGGTAATCCCGAAGACGACGAGGACACAAAGAGTGACTCAACAGTGAACCCTGCAGATGCTGCTAGTTCTGGAATTGAACTCACAGATGTTGAGAGGGGCGCTGACGAGGTCTTGACACAACGGCATACTAGAGAAGCTCGAGAGCACAGCGCGAAGGTGGAGCTGGAACATGACAAAACTATATGAATGCCGCTGTTCAGTTACGATGTCGGCTTTCCTACTTGCTTTTCTCGTACTGGTTGACCACTTGGATCAAAGGAAAGCAATTACTTGGTCATTCTAGAACTGTCTCTATCTGGCTAGGATTTGCCCCCGCTTTCTATCCTAGTTTCAGCCCATAAACAAAACCAATGTTTAGATCATATCGACCGGGCCGTCCCTTATGAACGATTTTATAGGCTGGCAGGAGACTTAGCAGAGAGCTATTATGACAAAACACGCGACGATCTTTGCGCGATAACAGCCGTACTAAGGATTGCTTATTAAACAAGGTATGCATCGCGACCGGAATCACGCATACGAGCCCTCCACTACGCCACACCGGTACCTCGCCAAAGGAAGCGGCATAAGTTCCCCGCAAGAGGCTGAAGTTTTGTTGTGTTCTAGACGACACTGGAATGACACTCGTATCATGCATCGTATGTCTATACGGAGTGTCTGGGGGCTGTCACTGTCCTTACTTTAGGGACTCACCTACAATAGTCCAGAATCACAGCTCAGGACTCAGGAGTGTCTCCTATAGTTTACAGACGTCAGGAATCGTCAATTTCCGACAGGAATAGACTCCTAGATATCTGGTCCTGAACACGCTCCGGCTTCTTCGAGAGTATATGAAGTCAACATGCATGATCTGTAGGAGATATACCGAACCCGGAGTCCGACAGCACCTCCTAGGACGCAAAAAACCAGTTTCGACAAGAATTAATTCAGAGTGATATGTAATCACATTTTACTCTTGCTCTTGCAACTGTCTTTGAGGCGAGAGCGATAACTAGGACCGCATATGCATCCTGGAGACGGTTGTGTAACATTCTCGACATTCGCAGTGGCGGGAGCGAATGAGGCGGGATGGATGCAGACGGGGAGGCAAGGTGTACAGCAAACGTCAGCCAGGAGCAAGACATGGCCACTAGCGAAATCCGGGGACGCAGGTATCCTCTCCGTCGACCCACTTTCTTCGGACAAAGATTCTTGGCCTCATTACTTGTTATGCAAGCCATCTTGCAACTAAGACCTGTCCCTGCTACTTATTGATCTTCATTGCACTACCTATGGCTGTGCTGCATAGAGCGTGTATGTGGATGTATATGTGCATTGCATGTACAGCCAAAGCATCTGCGAACGTAATAACACACACACGGTACCAGGGCACCAACCTGATTAGCAATTAACGACACGCAAGTCTGTATATTCCGCGATCTCATCTACCCCCACAAGTGGTCTGCCACCTTGCCCTGAAACTAAATGTCCGATATGTGGGTTGTGGTCGTACGAATGCGCTTCATGCGGCAAGATGTCGCTATAGCTCGTACAGCTCCATATATTCTACGATCGCGGCATTATTTGAAGACGTCGACATCTTCCCATCAGATCACTACAACTTGATCAGATTCATTCGCTATCTGAGACATATCGGTCTTGAGCATCAAAATGTACTCGTCCTATTCGGTCACGGTCGTGGGCTGCAGCATAGCCTTTCCCTTCTTTGCCATCATTGCTGTCGGTTTTCGATTATATGGACGTCGACTGCAACATGTTCCGTGGTTGTCTGACGACTATCTTGTCGTTTCCGCCTTGGTAGGTGACCATTATAAGCTTGACGTCAGGCGACTGATAATGGCACAGATGTTCGGCATTGCTTTGTGTCTTATCAGCTTGAACGCCGCATTCAATGCCTCCCTAGGTCAAGACTTGACAGAGATAACGCCGGACCAATATGTGGCTTTCAATAAGGTAGATTTAAGGTGTTCGAGATGCCCCAGCTCTTTGCTAAATTCAATAAGCATATATATGCCTTAGTCCTTACTGCCTACACTTCCTTCGGACTAGTGAAACTCTCAGTCCTCTCATTATACAAGCGAATCTTCGCTGTGCCAAAATTCCTTCGAGCAGCAAACATCCTCTTCTGTATAATTTCTCTCTGGATAATCGTAACGATCTTCGTACGTGTATCCAACTGATCCTTTCTTTCTGTCTACTCACATCCGCAAAGCTAGCAATTTTCTCCGCCTGGCCCATATCCAACTTCTGGTCCCTTGGTGCCGATTATGCATTTGACCATCCACGATTTCTCTTCATCAACACCATCCTCGACACTTTTTTCGATGTCATCGTTCTGTCTCTCCCTTTTCCCATAATATGGGGCCTCCAGATGAGTAAGAGTAGGAAGCTACAAGTCACAGCGATTTTCTCTTTGGGTTTCTTGTATTTCTCCCCTCGCCCTCCTTTTCCCCTCATTTCGCTATACATGACCTAATACTTCATATAGCTGTGTCGTCTCCGCTGGCTTACGAATCTATTTCGGTTGGCGTCTTAGTGGCACTGGTGCAAGTACCCAAAACCAAGTCTCCAGTGACAACTTTTCTTGTACGTATGACACACAACATACAAGTCCTTCCGTAATACAAGCAGAGAAAAGCTGACCATAATACGCAGACATCGTCATCAACAACGTGATATGGTGCGAAATGGAAGCCTGCTGCTCCGTCATCGCCGCGTGCCTGCCATGCATGCGGCCTTTTATGAAACCCCTAAAACTCGACTCTTTCAGCCATCTTGTCTCACGACTCCGTTCCTGGTCGTCGCATTCTCAGAACTCCCGTGGGACCTCCCGCAAACACAGCTCCGGGTCGGATTCTTCCGGGGACGAAGTGCAGCTGACGCCGGTGGGCAGTGTGCGGAATTTGATTGTCATCAGCAAGGAGACGCAGACAGATCCGGAGAATGTACCAAGCCAAGGCGTGCAGGTTACGCAGCAGTATGCGGTACAGTATAATCCGAAGTTTCCACAAGAGCATTTCACTGGAGATCACGCTGTCTGACAGTAGTTGATGGGTGGGTGGGAGGCGCGTTGATGTTGACAAGATAAGATGAGGAGATGTTACTATGGTGGCGAACGATTGGAATGATGGGATGATATCGGAAGAGCTCTGATGACGTCCGCCGTTCATTGTCGTGAAGGATTATGTCTTAAGGATTATATAGTCCTTTTTTGTATATTGATGTCCTTGGCCGTTATCACGGCTTTTCTATGTATAATATATGACTCTTATGTTGCAGTGCCTATCGATCCATGGTCAATTTCTGCTACACCAAGCTGTTTACTAATTACTGCATCCATTATCACAATAGCCTCGTATCCTCATTTTACAACGATTACCTTTCTTGAACTGGCTGAACTGGTATTCATTTTCGAAATAAGTACGTACATATTTCTACAGGTCTACGACTAGACATCTGTTTCTCGAGTCTGTTCTGAGTGTTCCCTATACATAATTTTCTGCTCTCTACTAGTCCAAGTATCATTTATCATGACCTTCTGATTGATATATATACATATATCATAATCCAAGACCTGGACTAGTGTCTATTTAGTCATCTGTCACTCTTTGACCGCCTGCTAGATGCACCACTAATATATTACAGAAAGAACTGCTCCTACTACAGATTAGCACACTAGCTTGTGCGTGCGTAGCTTATGACGTCCTCGTGTATAGAATTGCGACTTACATTGACATGATATATTTACGTGTAGATATGAATATACGCAGCTACACATGCATGCACCTACATCCGCTGTGGTTCTGGCGCTACATGAGTGTTGTTCTGTTACGTGATGACTGACTGCGTGGTCAAATAGAAAGTTCGCAAAATCATGGGGCGTGGACAGAATGAGACATGTGGTGCTTTGGAGGATAAATTAACATAGAAGTTTGAATATTGTTATGCCATGAACGAGGCCAGGCTATAGATGACATGCGGGCACAACAACCCCTTGAACTCTTCGCGTTCTCATCTCGCGAACGCTCAGAATTGTAGAGTTGTAAGTTTCCAGGATACGTACCATCGAACATCCTAAATCTGGTTTCTTCGCAGCCTAATAGATCATTATCAGAACTGGCTGCTTACCTTCCAGACACGCACATACACACAGCCCGCGGCTCATAGCGCGCCACTCTGCACTACAGACTGCGCGGCGCTCCAGCTCCGTGCCCAATGCACCAACATCCGGCACACGAGTGAAATACATGATATACCCATCCCCTCCACTATCCTTAAGCATGGATTCGTGCACAAGTATGCCGAGAAGGCGTTGATGGTGAATGATCTGGCATGCGCGAACTGTATAATAATCCGGTGTGCAGTCATGTAACAGGAGCGAAAAGAGAGTGTAGCGCGATATAGATCGCGCGATTTGCTATGTAGGTTGGAGACGTGGATTGTGACACGCAGCAAAATGGGCCGGCGCCAGATGAGTGTGGTGGTGCGGTGAGGGCGCCACGAACAGGTCTTCTGAAGTTATGAGTTGGTAAAACAAACTTGTTTGAGGTTCGAGCGATGGTACTGTGTTGGATGATTAGTACTCCTCAAAACCGAGGTTGAACATTGCTTGTACGTGCTCGCCGAGGTCTGCCAATGTCCAGTGTGAAAAGGGGTGCGTAAAAGGGAAGCTACCGTACCTCAAACAGACTCAACAATAGCAAGCGTTGGGTCAATGGATACGACTGACAGCACAATCGCTACACTGTACTCGGCGAAGACTTCACGCTCTCCAGTGTTGAACAAGACCATGCAGACGGTCAATCACAACTGGCATCATGGCGCCCTGACTGTCCAAGATCAACGCCTCGAAATGTCTGATAGCCTCTTCTTCGCTCAAGTCAAGCATCATCCGCTCTTGCACCTTCCACACAGCCTTATCCGGCTCGATCCTGATATCGGGCACATTGGCCTCCCTCATTAGAGCAAAAAGATTAAGAATGAGGTTCGCTGATTTTCGCAGCGTTGTATACGCTGTATAGCAATGTTCGCGGAACTGTCGGTATTGTTGAGATTGCGGACCTCCCATGCCATCGATCATCTCTTTCGACAATTTCATCAGTGGGGCGAATGGTTTTGGATCACGGCCAAGAATGTAGCCGAAATCGGCATGGAAGAAGTGACCATCTGGGGTAAGCAGAAGATTTTCGAGATGGCGATCACCGACACCAAGAAGGTATGTGATAACACAGTAGCCAGCGCATGATTTGACGTAGGTGTCCATTGCTTCTCTACGAACGCCATGTGGGGCCGTTTCGTCTGGGTTGTTTGCGCGGAGATAGTTGAGAAGAGAACCCTTATACTTCGCACTTGCACCAGCTATGGATGACGAAGGAATAAACTGCAGGGCGCCAGCGAAAGCGCCCGTCGCAAGGATGCGGTACGGTGTGAGCTTGAGATCAAGATTCTCTTTCTGGAGGAGTCGGTCCATAAGTGTGATGATTTGCATGACGAGTTGATCTTGTCTTAGATCATCTCCAGTTTTGAAAATGATGGGATATTTTGCTCCGGTGGTAGTCCGAAGAGTAATTTGTAAAGGTAACATGGAAGACTTGAAAACGCTGCATTCCTCTGGAAAGCAGCCATTTATGGATATCGAGGGATCCAGAGGCAATGGTATAGGAGGATCGATGTGAAGAAGCTCATTCTTCGGATCTGCTAGGAACTTCTTTAAGCGCTCGATCTTACCAGGGCGGTCTTCACGAGAGGTCTTGATCTCGCGCGAAGCTTTGGTGAGAATCGTGATGAATTCTGCTTGTCGCAAAAGCGTTTTCCGTCTTTGCGGGCCATCCGGTGTATTGTTCAGCGAAGTCATGAAGTCGAACTCAACCTTAGCAAACAACTTGCGGTGTTCGGGACCTTGTTCCGCGCTGTAGTCATCACATTCAACCATGAGATACCAGTGCAAGTAATTACCCAGCATAAGGTTATTTGCTGCTCGAGTGACTAAAAACTGGGCCAGTGATGAGTCGTTCTCAGGACTGTCTTCGGTGTCACAGGCGATGGTCTCATATTTCAGGGCTTGAACAAGTTGTAGAAGATACACAAGCAACTCATCATCATCTGACTTCTTTAGTCGGTCAACAGCGTAAGCGCGAACGGCAGGGTTCGTGAAGGATGGACCCAAGAGCTCAAGAGCGTCGTCCACAGCAATCTCAGTCCATTTTGGTAGCATTTGTACTGCTTGTCGAGCTTCGTTTTGATCGTTCCAGGCGACGGATTTCACAAACTTTGTCAAGGCCCTCTTGTCACGAGTGAGATGATGACGGAACTTCCACACCAGATCTTTCTCATCTGAGATCAACTCGTGCGTCGGACCGTAAGCCATGATCACATTGAGCTCGTCACGGATCTTCGCGTTTGGTTTTAGATCGCGATCTAGCGCTCCTGTCCGGTGACTTCGTATCAATCTTCTGTGCTTGCTCTCAGCTGGATTGTCCCTCATACCGACTTCTGGGTCATAGATGCGAATAAGGCGCCCAGAGTCGCCATCGCCAAAGGCCTCCCCATCTACGTTGATGCCAGGCCCAAACGAAACCTCTGGAGGTGGCTTTAAACGAACTTCAGAGTTACTCCCACCGCTATGGAGCATACTAGATATTGGAGGCGCTGGATACTCCGTGTCCGTGAATACAATAGGGTGATCGAAACGTGGGAACTCTATGTGCAGGTAGAACTGTTCCTCGTCATTCTGGTCGTTGTTCGTGGTATCAGCGTGCTGCAGCCGATCCGTATGACTGCCGTTCGAATCATGTTGCCGTCTTGGAGTATCAGTCAGGATGCTCCGCTCAAGTCTCTCAATCTTCCTGAAAACCATTTGATCCAGCCATTTTGACTCCGGAATTTCACCCATCTCATGCTTTTTCACTAGCGCTTCCAGCCTCACCATCTCCGCAACACGCTCATCCACTGTCTCCACCTTGGTCTTCTCGCCTCTCCGCCCCCGCACGGGAGGTAGTATCCATGGTGTACTTGTCTCCGACAGGCCATCAGCTGCTCTATGACGATGCAGGCGACATCGTTGCCGACCTTTCTGTAGAGTGTTGTCTTTGTCGAATAGAGGGACTGTCGTACCACCAAATGGTATTGCATGAAATTGCGAATCATTTGCGCCGATAGGGGATAGGTCCCAGACGGTGATAGCGAGCTGGGCATTTAGAGGGAGACTCGAATAGGGCATGGGCAAACTTAGCCATTCGTTCCATATTCGAGCAGTCTTAAAGTGTTTGTATGCGGTTTGAACAGGCACGGTCAGAGGTTTGCTGTCGGCCCAGATTTGAGCTGTAACATAGAGCTCGAAATGAGGACTATACATCGTGAGTACTTTGGATGTTGCCCAAGTCTGTATGAGGACTGACTTGGTATTCGATCCGAGATGTCGAAGTTCAGCATTCTTGAGTAGTATAGAGTAGGGTATGGGTTTCTGATGGCCGTCCAAAGTATTGCTGCACTGGTCAGCGAACACTGATCGGGCGCAAAGCCGGCGGGGCAGCTCGTTTGACACGGCCAAATACGGACATTCTCACATTTACGGGCAGATCCAAGACAGAAGAGGTGGCGAAGGAGAATGGCTCCATGCGGTAGCCCTTTTGGCCCGCCATCTGAGAAGATTTTGAGGAAGTAGATAATAGCTATGAGGGTATACTGTACAGGCTGGCTGGGCGTCTTCAAGCTAAGCCCTAAAGGGTAGGTCCAGGCCTACCAGGTGGCATGCAGGTCATCAGTTATTTGAGCCTAGCGCAACACGAACATGCCCCCATGGGACGCGTCCAAACAATCGCGACAACCCACCTAACATTTCATCTGGCAACATCCCCCTGTTCAGCATCTCAATCTTTGCGCACGTCCACACTCGTTCTCATCCTGTCGTCGCGGCAATCAGATGGTCTCGACAAGGTTTCATTACGCGCCGAAGTCCTCAGCAGTTGAACACTAATAGACTCATAATCTACGAACACGCGCCGCTCCAGAAGCCATACTCGTTCTGTCGCGATACATAGCGGATATACTCATCAGAGAGAAGCCTTAGCTTTGCTGAATCTGGAAAGCGCAATAGGTGGCTCGTCTGTCGCAAGTCGCATCTTTCGTCGTGAAGCTGTCGACATGGCCCGACTGAATACAGCCGTTCCAAGCTCCTCGCGAGCGTCATCATTATACCCAACGACTCCAGTTCCAGAGGACACAGACAGCGAGCGACGCGTATTCAGCCCACCCACCGGCTCGGACAAAGAAAATCAAAGCTTCGCCGATCCAGACGAAGACGAAACAAGGTCGAGAGGGAAGCGCAAGGCTGTGGCCGGTTCGTCACGCCGTCCTCGCGACATGCCACAAGAATCACGGCCATCTCTGACTGAAAGAAATGACACGCCTATAGCGAGCAGAGTCCCGGAAGAGCTGCTATTCTACGACCCTGATCAGAATGCAAGGAAGAGGCAAAAGCTCCGCAAAGAGATGCGAGAGAATGAGCGTGCCTTGAAACGTAAGTAGTCGCTGCCATGTAAGATAGAGCATATGTTGATTATTCGACTAGATCAAAAGGAGACACTCATCCAACCAGGGGGCGAAGTTGAACTTCTGCGACGCCTCGAGCACGCAGACTACTTGATGAATAAAGTGCGACAAACTGCCGATGCAACAATCGACTCGCAATTTCTCGTGGACGCTGGAGACATTGCATTAAAAAAAGCAACAGCTATCGTGAACGGCGACAAAGCTACGACGATAGACACGGACGAATTTGTCTCTAAGTGCAAGATATTTATGCGCAATGCTGGCTTTGAATCTGATAACGAGGCGTCGGCAAGCACGCAGCGCAGGCGGCAGCGTCCCAGGGAGCACGACGATGTCGACGAAGATGATGACCGCGAGCGCGAGGACCTCAATTGGGCTCATCTTGGACACTTTGCTTGCTTTCCAGCGAACTCAAGGCCTCCCCTCCCTGGCTTTCTTCTTGGACCTTTGTCGGTTCAGAAGAGGATTCGACAAGTAACGCAAAGACAACCTCGCCAGCAGAGGAGGAATGTTACAGAAGTCCGACCAGAGCAACTTCAAGCGTCCGATCTGGAGAAAGCAGAGACAGCCAACGTAACGGCAATGTGCCAGCAGATCAGCAAGATCCTGAACAAACATATCGACGAAAAGTCTGATCAACTCGAGGAAGTATGGGGAGACGCCACAAGCGAAGAGCAAGATGAGCTGCTACGCAAACATCGCTTAGCTTTGACGGAAGAATCGGAAACGACTGAAGGCGGTCAACCGGCCATGTCCTTATTCGACTGCGTCATCAACCCAAAGTCTTTTGGACAGACTGTGGAAAATTTGTTCTATGTATCTTTCTTGATTAAGGAGAGCGATGTTCAGATTGAGTACGATACGGATGGCTTGCCTGTGCTAAGTGAGTCTGAACACTGTGATAGTGTGCAAGAATGATGAACTAACATCTTAATGCAGTACCACGAAAAGAGAAGCTCTCCGAAGAAGAGCGAGCGAAGGGACAGCGTTCCAAGCGACAAGCTATCATCAGCATTGATTACGCCACATGGAAACAATTAATTACAGCTCTCGATATCAAAAAGCCTCTCATTCCTCATCGAGAAGAGTAACCACAGGCGCCCCCGTTGCCAATGATTAATCATGTCTAGGTCACGAATGCTCTGTCTTGAAGTTACATTTCAGCATTTCTGTCTTTACAGCTCGGTATCACCAGCCATTATACCCATTTCGGCTTGTCATTTCGAGTGCATTTATTGTATATATTCGGAGTTTCTTTGGGAGTGAGTCTTCAGAGGATACCTTAGACTGTGGAGCTTTGGCTTTGCGCTATACGTTACTGGGCAAGGGCTATATTATGCCTTTCGGGACAATAAACTCTGTACCTAATTAGAGCAATCGGTCCAGGAACCGTGAGATTCCTCTCTAATCGATAATCACTCGAACCGAACATCGTGAGCACTGGATCACGACTGTCTAAAGATATACCCGACCGTTGCTTAGCGTACCCGATATTTCTGCAGTGGTACTGAGACTTACTAAGTGACACTTTGCAATTGCAATATGCGTTCTGAACGGCTATAGTTTCTGTCTGTAGCTCATGGTGTACTAATATGATCATTATACACATCAATTTGATGGATGAGATCAAACCAGATCTGGGTTGGTTCAATGCTACACTTATAGCGAATCGTACACAAAGTACCCGCTAAAAGAGTCTTGAAAATCATCTAGATATGGGATCGGGCCTTGATATTTACACACTCAGGGCACTTTGCACAAATGTCGATGTTGAAGGACATGTTTTTATTGACAGATGCTTACGAGCGCGGACTGGAACTAAAATAGCGTAGGTGGGCAAGTAACGCAATCTGGCCGGCGGCGTTGTCGCAAGAAGCGCCCAGGAATGATGAAGATCGAGGATCGGGCCTTCTTGTGAAGAACAACTAAGGAATTCCTCGCCCCTGCCGACGAACGGCTGACTACTGATCCCGCACGCACGAGGGTTCGTGTGTTTGTTGTGGGTTTTATATCTGGTTGCCGCCGTTTCACCAATCCGCAATTCTTTGTTGTGAAGTCTCTTTGAGGTCCTTCCAAAGCCCTTTGACGCGTCGTAGGATTGCGCTAACGATCACCGCGAGCGACCACTGAGACTGCGCGTCTGGAACTCTCAGTATTCTTATACCTTCCTGTTACTTTCCCCGCTTCAACATCCCGGATCACGATCAGCATTCAGATACAACAGGTCTATTGACCATAGAGCCACTCCTTAGGTTCCTTCTTTACCATCTCAATCCCGCGCTACTGTCGACTGCAGCGGGCTGTACGCGCCTCGCCAATCTCCGTTACCCTAATAAGCAGAACTCTAGAACACACGTCATTTACCCCCTTCCGACGCAGCTTCAATCGCTTCGGACACCTCCTGTTCACGACCAAGACGCTCGATTCATTGTCTGAAAACACATATGGAGTGCTAAGGTGTCTATGAGAGTGCGACACGATGGCGTCGACCGCTAATCAGGGCCCGATCGCCCACAACAACGATCCATTCGTATCAAATCCGACAGACACCCATAGGCATCGCTACGCTGCATTCGATGCTAGCTCATTTTCCCTCTATACGAACGGGTCGACCTCACAGGCGAAACGCGCCTTGGAGGCACATCTGGCTGAAACTGAGAGGAGACTTCAAGAAACATCACAACTTGGTACCGTGCTGGTACAGCAACGGAAGGAACTTGGTGACAGATTGAAAGAGGTAGAGCAGCAAGCAGATGAGAATGAGATTGGACCCGAGCTACGCAAGAAGCTTGTTGAACTTGAACGCGAGTGCAATGAAGTTAGCAAAGATACCGCTCGAACTTTTGTGCCCAAGTCCAGAGTTCCAAGTGGCGAGACGGATGCACATACTGGGGGTGCCACTGTATTTTCCAACGACGCCACCCCATCCCCTTCGAAAATAACGGCACCATCGTCACGAAAGCAACGGAATCAGCATGCCAGTCGGGTTCATGATATCAAGCTTGCGACTGAGATAAGTAGTTCGCTACTACAGCAGCTCAGGGAGTTGCAGGCTGTTCTTGCAGAGAAAGATGACACTCTCCGGACCATCGATACAGAGAAGTCCAAGCTTGAGGTTGAAGTTGAAGGTCTCAACCAACGACTACGGGCCATGGATGAAAGCGAACAACGATACAAGGACGAAAACTGGAGTCTTGAGACACAGGTGCATGACTACATCACGACTTCGAAAGAATCTGCCGATCGCGAACAAAGGCTCTCCCTGACACTGAATTCAATCAAATCAGAGAAATCATCTCTGGAGCGAGAATTAGAAGAATTGAAACAAGCTCATTCCAAACTTTTTGACGACCAGCATTCGTCGCGGAAACAACACGAATCGGAGTTGACAACTCTGCGACGCAATGTGTCAGTCGGCGAGTCTGAGCGCCTTGCTTTACAGCGCAAGATTGAGGAGCTGACGAGTCAAAATCAAGAACTTGCGCGAGCAGTCTCGTATAGGCTAAGAGCAGACGAACAAGCAGCTGGCAGAGATTCAACATCCGAGACGGAGGATGTGGATGTAGAACACACTACACCTGATCATTCCCCGCCTCCGTCCCCAAGCAAAGCCACTCCTCGGCACGGCCAGCTGGAACATGAGACTTTGAAGAGCTCCCTATCACACGCCCACCGCATGATCCAACAGCTCAAGAACAATATTCATCGGGAGAAGACCGAGAAAATGGAACTGAAGCGTTTATTACAAGGCACGCGAGATGAACTTGACCAGAGGACGGCGACCGACAGTGCCAGCAAAAGACGAAAAGGCAAAGACGCTGAGGTGTTCAAGAAACCCGCCCGTCCCGATCGCCTGGGTGTACAAAGAAATAGCAGAGAGGAGATCTACGTCGATGAGCCAGATTGGGAAGATCACGATGGTCAAGATTCGCCAACCCGACGAAGAGTCTCCAAGACTATGGCTGGAACATATCCATCCACTGACACAGGTACTGACGCCTTCGAGACAGCCACTGAAACGTCGGATGAGTTCGAGACAGCCAACGAACTCGAAGGCGCGGCTACCGAAACTGATGCCTTTCACACTGGAGCGGAGACTCTTGATGGAGACAGTAGCGATGATTTGACCGAGACAGAGGGCACGACTACCGCAGGTACTGTACGCCATAAAAGACCTGGCGCCGCTCCTCTTACATCTGGACGCCCTGGCGATAGGAGCTCATACATGAGCACAGCTTCGACATCCGCAGATGAACCTGACCAATATTCAGAAGTCAAGACTCCTGTCCAATCCACTCAACCCAAATACCGGCTTAAGATAAATCGCCGTGGTTCGCGAAAAACCACACCGAACAGGTCCAGTGATGACGCAGTCAACAGCCCTGCGAGTTTCAAAGATTCTCCTGCCAGCTTTATCAGTACTGGCAGTCAACAGGGTGCACCCGCTGGACAAAGCCTGTTTGCTGAACTAGGGGACCTGAGCGCCGAGGAAAGTGAAGACGACGATGTCCTAGGTCCAGATGCAACCCCAAGCCGCTCCACAATCATTTCCCCAGAATCTTCTCAGGAGAATTTGAGAAAGTCCGTAGTTGAGACAAGCCGGTCCGCCAGCGTGGCGCCAAAAGTGGCTATGGTGGACTCTGCGATGATGACCGACTCTGGGGAGACTGAAAGGGGTGGTATCATATCCAACGCTACTAGTGCTGTAGGCGCAGCTATTGCTGGGGGAGTCGGGTTCGCTCTAGGACGAGGCTCTGAAAACAAGACTGAGGATGCATCTCGCGTGATGGAGCCCATAATGGCAGATCAAGAAGAGATAGTTGTGCTAGACATGGAGCCCACCGCTTTGAGGATCTCCTCGATCAGTTCTCAGAGTTCTAAGCCATTGGCTCCAGTTGTGCATCCTAATGCAGCTCTACAACACACAATCTCAAACGTTCGATCCCTCCAGACCGAGCCTATCGAGGCGCCAAAGACACAACCATCTCCACTAGGGATATCTCAGGTATCAGCAGGTCAGCAAATCGAGCCTACAGCCACTAAATCTGTTCCACTCGGAATGTCATCTATACAACCATATCATGAATCTGCTCCATCGCAGCAGAGCGAGAGGTTCCTACCACCAAGTCCTGTGAATCACAATGCGCCGCAAACAGACGGTATTGAAGAATCCCGGTCCATGGCTATTTCTTCAGTTCACACCATGTCAGAAGTGCAACCAAGAGCGAATCCAGCCGTTGAACTACCAGCTGCCAGCCAGAACAGTGCAAACGTGGGCCCTGTTGCAGTTCCCATCGAATTCATCGACAAGCCATCTTTATCCTTTTCGACTATTGCTTCACAGCACGTTGAACCTGTCAATTCTACTCGGTCATCTAAGGTCATTAGCGGCGGGGCTACTACTACTTCAGTTGTGGGCGTTGGTACTGCTGGGGCCCTGTTAGGTGCTGCAGCTACTTCTGAAAAGGCTACCGAATCTGAATCCGAGCCATCGGCTGAACCCAAGTCAGCAGGTGGATATCTGGGCTCGATGCTTAGATGGCGCACATCTCAACGAGATCCGGAGGCTGCCGGAGACATGACAAAAGAGTCACTGCAACAGGATGACGCTTCACCCAGAGTAGACTACGAGGAGATCCCCTCACATGACCGTGAACCATTCAAGGTTCGGAACGTCAATGCGGGTTCCAAGGGTCAAAGTGGAAACAGCGATCCTCTGCCAAGCTCCAAAATTCAATCTATCATCATGTCGGACGAGGAGACGCAGACGTCCCTTTCTGCTCAGGAGATCGACAAGATGCTAAAGGTTAAGCAAATGCCTCCATCAGTCATCGTACCAAGTCCGCCATCGAAGACTCTCACGACACATGTACGATCAAACAGCTCCAGCCCCCGAAAGTCTTACCCACCAACCAGTCTCGTGGTTGACACTGGTAAGACACAACCACGGAGACCAGGCAGCGCGGGCAGTCTGCGGAGCCGGGCCGCCACACCCCCTCCACTACCACCGGACCATAAAGAGGTCATCGCCGCGGCGCGCACTTCTATTGCAGGTGCGTCAATGGGACCACCTACGATGCCAGCATCGGCGTACAAGAAAGAGCAGGTTCGGCCTCGTACACCCAATGTTCAAATGGGGATTCCAAGCACTGTCACTTCCCCCTCTCGCTCAGGAACTACACCCCGTGCGAGAGCACCGACAATTCGAAGCGAGCTTTCCGTCCCAAGCACCCGTCGTTCATCGATCTCTTCGTTTGCCTCGGAAATCGACCAACGATTCAATATTCCCCGCGCGACCCTCGGTGACCACTTTGACCCGAATACTACCGACCCCCGCATGATTCAAGCAATCACTCAGACTATGATTGGTGAGTATTTATGGAAGTATACTCGAAAAGCTGGTAGAGGCGAAATGTCAGAGAAGCGGCATAGGCGTTTCTTTTGGGTGCATCCATACACACGTACTCTATACTGGAGCGAACAAGATCCTTCTACAGCTGGAAGGGCTCAGCTAAAGGCCAAGAGTGTCGCGATTGAGGCGGTACAGGTTGTGACGGATGACAATCCGATGCCTCCAGGCCTTCATCGGAAAAGCATAATCGTCATTACTCCTGGCAGAAGTGTTAAATTTACAGCTACGACGGGCCAGAGGCATGAGACGTGGTTCAATGCACTTTCGTACCTTTTGCTGCGTACGAACGCCGAACGTGCGGATGAAGACGACAACATCACAGCTGAGGACATCAATGAGTTCAACCCAGGCTATACGCGTAGTCCATCTCGACAAACAGGTCGATCGCGAGTGTCGATGGCTTCTTCGCATACAAATGGAAACCGGAACCTGTCACCATCTCGAGCTCAGTACCCTACCTTGACTTCGAGGGGTGCGCCTGGCACCCAAAGAGTAACGAGTGCTCAGAGTGGCTCACAGGTCCCCCAGAATTCAGTGTCGAGTCGCTTCAGCAGTATCAGTGGCATATTCAGGCCTGGTTCTGGAATGCGAGGATCATTTGCCGGGCGGCGAAGTCGAAGCAGTGTGCGAGATTCATCTCTGTACGATGCAACTACAGTTCATGACTCAGCGGAGGATCTGCGACAGGTTATAGAGCAACAAGAACGGGATGCGGATAGGCTAGAGAATGTGAGGGCGTGTTGCGATGGTAAGTACTGCATCTGAGGGTCACATCAGATGTTATTTGTTTTCAAGTACTAAATCAGGACCAAAGGTAAACACGACGTAGGCTCACTCTCTCGGAACGGGCGGCACTCCAGTGCTCAGGGCAGACATACTTCTTTCAGCTCTATGACACGAAGTATGCGCGGCCGCTCTGCTCAGCCTGACTCGAGCCTTAGTAATCATCCTGAGAACGGGGAGGCGAGCGGGCATCACCACCACCATTAAGGACCTATCTCGAACCTATAATTTCCTATGCGTAATCTCTTTTGTAGAGCGATATATCAATATCCTTAGCCGGTTTAAGCTATAGCCCCTATCTACTCTTTCTCGTCTCTGTCTGAGCGGATGAAGTCTCCTTTGAATGTTGTACGCCTCCTTGGTACCGCTCTCTAACATTTCCTTGCTTCTGTGCTCTGGCAATGCATTGCATTACTTCTCTTATGTCAGTACGCCTTTCCTATCATCTTTCAGTAGCTCAGCGTAGCATCTTATTGGCCTGGTTGGAGCGTTTGTAATATTTTTGCTACGTATCAAAGGGCGAAAGAAGGCTTACGCACGGTGTTTGGTAGCTGGAGAACATGAGTGTGATGTTTCCCGGTGTGTTGTGTTTGTTATGGAGATACTGTCGATGCGTGATTGTCTCGTGAACGGTGTGTGATATGCTACATGCTGCGTTCTCCATACTTATGGGGATGTCCTGCGGCTTGCGCTTTAACGTCCGTCCTTACGTTGTATCCCGTAATCGTTTTCAGGTGAAGTCACCAGCCATGATCCTGTTCATCTTGCCATGCAGTCGACGCGTACTTGAGTTATACGTGGTGGTACGGAGACGACGATCCAAACCTCCCGCCCGCGGGCATTTCTGATAGTCTTACCTTCGTCGCTTGGCAGTTCGGGCCATTCGGAGATTCCTCGATCTCATCTAGCTAGCATCATTCATCTCGGTCATGATTATCATGCCCTTTCACTATTATCTACTCTCTTCAATGACTGAAGAACAAAATGCAAGGACACAAAGAGGGTCTGTAGTCGTCTACAACCTGATGACGTCGCTCATTTCAACGACTGCACGGAACCCGCTGATGCCATCGAGTTGTAGAGCACTTTCACGTCTGATCTTATATCGATCCACATACTCGGCGGGCATCCTTGAACGATTTTGAAATATATTATACAGTCCTCATCTCTTGGCAGGGCATACGCGATAAGGCGTATGCTTACTGCTATTTGCGGAGCTGTTTGCGTCACTATAATTCCCAGTGCAGCATACGAGACATCGGAATGGGTAATCATCCGGCTAAGTGCCAAATGATCTCTCATCAGGCAACACCTATCCTGATGGACCCTACTTACCGTACAGCTACAATTGCGGGTACCGATCTCTGCTATCGACATGGACAATGCGCCACAAATCTGTCGCTTACCACCCTGAAAGAATTGGCTTTGCTGAATGAGTATTTGCAAGGTGTCTCTTAACCAAATCGTACGAACCTTTTCACGGTTGCTGACCTCATATTTCCATGCTTAGCAAGCAAGACTTGCCTTTCCTCAGCTTCAGGCACACCGATACATGACTACGTCTCGCACGACAGCTGAGCAGTCTGTTAATCTGCTCGATACTTCAGTGTGTCGCAGCGTCGAGTGCCCTGGACCATATATAGGAATCCTTCTTGGCATTTCCAGAAGACTCCTTGTAAATAACGCTGATCCGACGTCACAATATGTTGGACAATAATATGCCAGGCAGGCATATTCGCCTTGTGGACATCGCAAACTCGTTGGAAACAAATTTGAAGGAATGATCATGATGGTATATCCTCCGCACGGAAACTTTCCTTCTGTGAGCCGCGCGGAACCTTAACGAACAACGGGACGCATAGTCCAACAGCTCCATGTCCTGCATCCCGCGTGCAGCTGCGGTTCGACTAACAACTGCATACACAGCGTGCTTACCTCCACCGTAGCCAAGGCGTACTTCTGATAAGCTGTTCGAGGCGGAATAAGCATCGTGACAGCCCAGCGTCTCCTAGAGCGTCCGAGGAGCGATGTATAGCAGTCTATCTATATCGATGGAAGTTGTGGTCCTCGAATTGCACACGACACGGATAACCATGGGGCAAGCTGAGAGTTCGACTCTCAGTCCCACTCGTCAAAGTCGTCGACCTTATCTGAACCGCGAAGGATGCGTCTGACAACCATCCTCGATCACAGCCCATCAGGATGGAGGATACACAGAGCCCCCACATTATGGCATTTTTCATGACCCGGTGAGATGACGATGCAAGGGCAACAGGGCCAAGGATTGTCGGAATGTCGATCATCTGTGGAATCCTAAATAGTAAAGCCCGAGGCCTGCCAAGAGCGCCCACTGTGCCAACCCCTAGCACGTTGACCTTGTTGGAAGTTCGTGCACCATCGAGTATAATCTTCCAAACATGCGGAAGATCGCAGCCAGTCGACGCCACTGAGGTCTTAAGGCTCGCGCACACCATGCTCAAGTTTGACGACCATTCCTGTTATCCACACTATCGCCCAATCATGTCCACTCATGCATTCTGCCTTCGGTGTGGGATCAATCAAATTGTATCGTTGAAACATTCCATGCTCGGGTGTACCTGAAAAAGAACGAATATCATCTCGCAACCATGGACACTTTGCCCGAGAGAGTACGTGTGTTATCAGAGGTTGGTACTATATCTACTTTTGGCAGATTTTTGCATATTGAAGGCCTGTCTTATCATTACATGGGTAGTACATCATCCTTGGTGTTCTTTGTATATCAGTCACGTCTGTCTCCTCCGTTTCGTGTCTCTGTCCAGTCCACTTCCAATCCGCTTTCAATCCATTTCCATTATCCAAATCTGCCACAGGTCGGCACCTCTCTTGATCAACTCGCTGGCGAAAAATCACACAAACACAAAACCAAATAGCACAACTTTGCTCCAAATCTTTTCTTGTCTCATATCCTCTCGTCAAAAAATGGTCCAGCTTTCAAACCTTCTAGTGGGCTTGACCTTGGCCTCGATGGCTGTCGCCCTTCCTGCCGCAAACATGGACATTGCCCCGGCGGCTAACTATCGAAGACTTCCACAACCTGAGCACGATGCTGCTTGGGAAGCAACCCTTGTGAAGAAGCATGGCGGTCCAGGCCATCACGACGGCCCTCCAAAACCAGACCCAAGCTCTTCATGGGGGCACGGGAAGAACGAGAAGCGTCATGGTGGTAGGCCAGAGCACAACAGCCACCCGGGAGCACCTTCGCCTACAGATGGATACCATCATGGACATCTAAACAAGCGCCACGGAGGTCACGACGGACATTACCCACCTGGTGCCCCTCATCCCACAGGCAGCCCGCACCATGAAGGGCAGTACGGAAGAAACTCTTTCATGAAGCGGCACGGACCTCATCACAACGGCCCCTGGCGCCCATCTCCTACCGGGTATGTGGCTCGCCATGAAGAACACAAGCCCCATCACCCAAAACCGACCGGGGGCTACGAGCCCCACCCAGGTCATGGCGACTGGCATGTGCCCCAACCCAAGCAGAAGGACTAAGACTCCGGGCCTTTGCCTCATCCAAACTGTCCCTCGCAATTTTCCGGCAACGATGCAAAATGTGTAAAATTCAATCTATACGGCAGCGTCACGCTGCTTGAAATATCCTGATAGACTATCTAGGGCATGCATCAAGCGTTGACTGCTGCCACAATCCTTTGAAATGGAGATTCTGTCTCACTTTTACTTTTCTTGGCTGGAGTCCGTATTGCCTGTATATAGAGTGGAGCTGGATCACATAGGAAGAATTTGTATATGTTTCTCCAACACCCTCCTTCCATTGTTGGCAAGTTGACGTGATATGGCGGGAGCCCCCGGATGTGAGTGTTGCAGTTAACACTCTCCAATGATGGAACAATGGAATGCCATTCTGAGAGCAGCATGACCACTTTCCCACCACCGCGTCACCTCATTCATCTCAGCACCTCACAGCGATGCACAACACACACATAACAGCTGTATTTAGACAGACAACCTACCCGCTCCTCAGACCGGCCCCCAACAACAACAAGGCACGCAAAACCCAACATACACACCAAACAGACGCCCCCAACCCGCCACCACGGTCTCAGAGATCCCGTCATGCATACGAGCGCCCACGCCCGCACGCGTACGTATGTGCGGCTCGAGTGGGTCGCTTAGGTCATAGAAGAATCGATCCTGCCTTATGCGCCCGTCAGTGTGGTTCTTTGTTTGCTCTTGCCTGTTCTTTTACTTCCAACTTGATACACCTGAGGGGGCGTGCAAAGGAATGCAGGTCCGCTGTATAGCGATATTAAGGGGATGGTGTTTGGTAATTAGTATCGTCGTCGTGTGTGTGGGTTGGCCAAGGACATCTCATCGGGTTACCGAAGTAGGGAAATTTTATGAACCAGGTAGGGGATGATAATGTTTCTGTGGGGCAGGGCTGGTGAAGCTAGCATGATGAAGTGTCCGTTGTTGGTTGGGGTAGAGCTTTGTCGTTTTGTGTTGATGGGATGAATGATGATTGGGGTCCAGAGGTGTGGAATGTGTGGGAGTGTGGAATGGGGGCGTCCCGGTGGCGCGTTTCAGGGGCTGCTAGACTGGGATCTGATCAGCTACAGACGGGAGGCCTCGCTCTGGTGTAAGCAGTAAGCGTATCAGGCTGCGTCGTGTGTGAATGTGGATGTGGATACGGATGTAAACAACCATGGCTGGATGTTTGCAGCTGAAATGATACCTATTACCCCCTGCCCTCCAGTGCGCCGAGTGGGAGGAAGATTACGCACCGTACCGCACCGCATCGCGTTGCACTAGCGTTAGTCGGTGCCGGCGCTTGTAATTAGCTGTCGGACCCACCCGGACGGAACTTATTAGGAGTCCATTTATTGGTGGGACTGGAGTGCTATTGGGCGGGTATATCGTGGCATGCTTGGGCACTTTATATCCTAGCTGTTCTACAGACAGATTGATCAGATATTAATGGTGCCGGGTAATTAGCTGAATGTGATATGAGTCCATGAGCAACGTCTTAATATTTAGACTTGGTTCGATATGTTCGACCTAGCGTGCCTAGCGAGGCGAGGTCGACTATAGCATTCCAAACGTCATATCTCATAGCTTTGAAGCAATCTAATAAGGACCGTTGAGGTCGTTGGGCTGGAATGGAATTCATCGAGCATATCTACATTCAGAGAGAGACAAGGGGCTTAGTGTGTACTAACGGATGTTTCGAACAACTGGGGCCATTGCCTTTCGTTATCATGCTAACAGTGAAGCAGCTCAAGAAGTAGCTTCGGGCTGAGCATTCGAGCAAGGCAATCACACTACACATGAAACTTGGGAGAGGGATAATTACCAATTTGTCTGTATTGTACACTACGGCGAGCGGTGAAACCACATCCTCCGTGCGGAGGTTCCAAAGTTCAGGACATCGGTCCGGCTACTAATATGCAATGAAAACTTTTTCACAGCAGTTTATTACTCGAACTGGCAGAGGGTCCCCACATGCAGACATGCTTTCGCAGTAACTCACGGGCATGAATGGACGGGGAAAAGGTAGATGGTATTAACGGGGAAATGTCTGACCCCAAAGATCAGCTCGCTAATTTTACCATAGATAGAACACACTTGGCCGCTTGATTGCCATCGGAATCGGCCATATCTCATTAACATCATTGCCGACTGGGACACAGCATTATGTACCCAAGCCACGTAGATTATTACTTCACTGATAGTGTGCTCGTAAAGCCCTTCAAAATGTCGAGCAAGTCGTCTAGAACCCATGTCATATCCTGAGAGCTGAACTCAACCGTGCCTCGCGAACATACCTAAGCGACTTCCGCACATCAAAGGCAGGGTTCTAAACACATGAGAAGCCTCCCTCAAGAGAACACTACGCAAATCTTTACTTCTAGATCCATCGCCGCCGAACAGAATCCCATGGCTCGGGGCTCCGGCCCGCTCAATTACCTATCTATCGTCCCGATCCACCCTGTCTATGCACCACACATTCATTAAGTACGCAGTACTCGGGGATGCGGTTCTCGCCTGGAAGAATACGCAGTGCAGATATACTGTCCTAGATCGTGATGCATCGCTTGCATCTCAACGTGGTTGAGCCCTGTAGGCGTTCTCGCCAGCTTGGGCATTATCATTGTACGAGGGGGCAAAATGCTCGGAACCCAAAGTCTGCACATGCGTATACGAGTAATAAGCATTCACAGTCCTGTCAGCAAATACGCACATGCAATGAATGCATCATCAACATCGCGATGCACGCCGTGGTACAAATAAACAGGCATGCAAAACCAGACCTCAGCCTCGCCCCTCGGAATCACCCCCACTGCAACCTCCCTATCTCATACGAACAACAACTCATCACAAAAACTATATCGATTCCATAGTATCATGGCCCTGCCCAGGAAGCCCCCAGTTCCCACTAGCGCACACTAATTTCAGCCTCAAGTCACACAGTGATCGACATCAGCCTGCGATTTGCGTCCGGTTATGCAGTCAGCATACTTTTCTAAATATATATGCTAGGATATGGTGACGCACGAATGTAGATCGCTAACGTGAGACATATGTTGGAGGAATGTTGTGTCCTAAAGATCTTGTGGAGGAGTAAGAGTTAGTATATTCTAGTTATGGTTGTCGTGGTGGATGTCTACGTCATGGCTTGTTTTATGGAGCCGTGGTTCAGGGTTTAAGCGTGCAACGCAGTATGGAGGGCACGTGTATCTTTGGAGAAATCGTGGCTTCTGCGTCTGCTTCTGCTTGTGTTGATCTATCGATCTAGAGATGTGTTTGTGTACAGAGAGTTCTAATGCTGCGATGGCCGGGGATGACTGAGTCATAGCATCTTTGTGAGATCTTATATCTTAGACAAGATCGAACTCAAAGCGAGGACTGGGCCCATGATGTTACGTCTACATCGTGAAGGCTTCAGGGCAAAGGCCATAGCGTGGGCAGAACACGCAGGCGCAACGTAGAAGGATACTACCGTTTGTGATGCTCCATATTTCAGGAGATAACGTCGTCTCAAACCTCGTACTTTCGCGACGGGACATTGTTAATAGTATGCATGATCTTGCAGAGATATGCATGTCAACGTTCGCGACGCCAGACTCCTAATCCCACATCCCAAATTTATCCTTGGTATGTTCTCCAGCCCAATAAGGAACCGGGTGTCGTTAACATAGCAACTATGCTCTTGCAGGCCTCTTCAACGGATGAGCTTCTGTGTTTAACACCCAATCGTCCAAGCTCACCAAATTTGGCTCGCTAAAAATCAGATAGAAATACTTCAATGTCTCTGCCATCCAGAAGCTCTCACATTCATTCAATTGCTGCGAGTTCTCGTCTCTGACGTCCTGGATGCCTGCTGCCCCAATATCTGTGGCAGTGTGCTCCTTGACCGCGCTGAACATCTCCCACGCCTCATCGGCATATTTCTGGTCACCCGTGATGCGATATAAGATGAAGACGCTCTCAATAGCCTCCGGACGAAGCATATATCGCGCATCCTTGACGGACGAGAAGCCTGGTGGCAGTTTCTTCTCCGATATGACTTTTTGCGCATTGACTCGGAAGTCCTTGCTGGGTCGCTCGGATGAAGGCGCCAGGCTAAGGATCTCCTTATACCAAGCGTCCTGGTCCCATTCGCATGCCTCGTCGGCTTTGCTGCATGGTACGGCGTGAAAGATCTCGGGCATGATGCCCGTCGGCATGCTCTTGTAAGCCCATACGCAGCCATCTGTTAGTTGACGCGCGATGCGTATATCCTCCGGGCGTGAGAATAGTTTTGCGGCAATACCGACCATGCCACCGACGAAGCATGTCAGATGCTGGCCCTCTGGTGTAAGATCAACCGAATTGACGGCGTTGGCGTGTGTGCTACCAGATATAAGGATATCGGCATTAGATGGTGTCATAGGGCGGAAGAACAGCTGAGCTTTGGCAACTTCAATGGCAGTTTCATACATCGACTGATATTGAGGTGTAAGACCACTCAGTAGCATGTGCTGTTTAGGGAAGTACTCATACAGCGAGTCGGCCATTGCACCGAGGGTGAATGTTCGATCTACAGTAAATATTTCTCTCTGGCTATTGACGCTTAGCGGCCACATACCGGGGAGCTTCGTACTGTTCTGGTTCTTCTCTAATACGTCCGTAATCCGTTGAATTGCATCATAATAACGTAGGTCGCCTGTAAGCTGGGACAGACGTGTGAATTCGAGACTGAGTGATCCCAACTCTGCAGTGACGACGTTCATACTCGCCTCGTGAATTGCCTCAGGATTGAAGGCTGAACTGGCAGTATTTAGCATCCGATTTTAGTCTAAGATATATAAATCTTACGTCTGCCAATGAAATCTGGACATTGGAAGCCTATTCGGTGTATCGAAAGCCGCGTAGAGCATTTCGCCCAATTCAACAGCCTTTTTAAGCAATATCGGATGCTTCCCATTGGACAGATCGTGAGCACTCAGCAAGCCGCCCAAGTGTCGTATCGTCGTCTCGAATACATTGATAGTATTTTGCTTCGACGTTGTATAATCAATATTCTTCAGTGCAACAACACCGTGCACAAACTCCTTCTCCATGCCCATAATCAGTAGCGTATCCAGGTTGTCAACCAATGTTGCGGCCCAGCCGCCATACTTGTTGTTGTACGATCCTGTGACTGGAGCCACTTCATCCTGTAGCCATGCATGCTTCTTATAACCTCTCCAGGCTTTCATGAAAGTGTCTTTCACGTCTTTCTGTCGAGCGAGACGCTTTTTCTTTGATTCTGTAGTCTCCTCTTGAAAATCGAATTGAATCTTGGGTATCTCAATGGGTGCACCAGTAGGAAGGGAAACGTAGGAAGACAGAGGGTATTTCTCGGGGATGTCTTTCCAAGAAACGTGGGTCGCGGTTGGGTTGGTAGATGTTTCGTCGAGATTCGACGGGCCCAAGAAGTCGTTATTGTCAGCGAAACTATATAGGAAGAATACTATGCCGGTCGAAAGCGCGATGAGGGAGATCCATCGTCGTATCAGAGGATTCATGATATATCAATAGATCAAGTCGAGTATGAAGCGATTATATTGGTATCATTGGGACCGTGAACGCAAGGCTGAGCTGTGCTTGCGATGACTCGGAAGAAAATGAGACGCTAGTGATTTCGCTTCATTCAGAAATTAAAGGAATGCGGCAACATGGGAACGACTAGAAGAGGTCTAAAGAAGAAAGAGTAGGGAATGGTATTTATAAAGAACTTTGTTGAGAGAATCCTGACGGACGGGAACATCTATTTGAGGATCGTCAGGAGCCTAACGCCAGCTAAGCTTGAGTGGGGCACACCCGCGCGCAAGATTCATCCCCGCCAAGCCCCACGCCGCATTCATTCCCCACAAGAACTATTTAAAGATTGACATCTATTAGCGTAACGGCGTGAAGGTTAGAAGACATGATGCTATATCATCATCCCAAGTGGCGTATGTTCGAAGAATCTGAGGCAGATTTCTAGAATTGAGCATGACACTGGACAAATATGTCGAAATTTGGCTGTCAGATAAGGAGCCATATAGAACTAACGTGTTCACTCTTGGCCCTTGTTTCATAGAAGTCTCCACTAGCTTTGGAGTAAGGGGTTCAATTATACAGCCCTACTGCGGTCGTGTTTAAAATGGTTAGTGTAGACAACTTATTTGGTATGAATAGAAGTTAACCTCATACTTCCGCACCGCAACTCAAATCAGACTGAACCCCGATTCAGACTGCCATGCAGTTAATAGAGTCGAGTAATCTCATACTCAGACAGTAACAGACCGCCGTCACCAAGTCTATAGGAGATATAGCGCGGGGACAGAACTATCTATTAGATAACTCGTCCCTGGTGTGAATTTAGTAGGTATGAAAGTTTTTTCGCTAAAGCATTGACCATTTATCAATGTGAGGTAAGCGTATTGAATGGTGTAGGAACTACATGCTTATGAGGTTTTCGTAGTCTACTATACGCAGTTGGACCCGAACCTTTCTCCAGATCAGTGTAGTAGTCTTCCATAGCTTCATATAGTACACCCTGGGTTTGTAGTTGCCGTTATAGACATGCGTAAACAGGTTTTGATAGCAGATATGGAAACACTATATAGCACATCTATAGCACATGGGCAAAGAAAACGAGCAGTCCTCTAATATCCTTAATGGTCGCATGAAAGCTGAAACAAAGAATACAAGAGAAGGACTTTGAACACTTCGGCTCCGATTAGTCACTCACACTGCGTGTCGAAAGTTGTAGTCTGCCGGGACGCCCTACGGAATTTCGAGGTCACTGTTATGCAGTACAACTTCATGAGCTCCTAAAAAGCAGTCTAGCCACTTTTAACATGATATTGCTATGCCTGATCTCATGATCATGATAGGCGAAACATTCTCAACGGCAGAAACGCCTCATTCGCTGACGGATCTTACAGCTGACAATGTTTGAACGTCCGGAAATAACTGATGTCCTACCTAGATATTCTTGTGGTGACAGAGAAGCACCCAGAGTGAATCTAGGACCGACTGTGACCGTAGGAATTAGTCCCATCTCGCTGATTTTGAACACAGCGCAGTGATTCTAGGCCTATCTCTTGCACAGAAAGCGACAATATTCCAAAGTAACAGCAATTTGTGCATTCCTCGACTCAGCACTCGGATTCACTTCTAGTAAAGCTCTATGTAGTATTGCCTTGGGAGATATGCAAGCGTGAATGAACGGTCGGGATTCCATAAGATAGACAAGACGACAGCATTCACAGATATTCAGAATGGAAGAATGAATCAATAGGAAAAAAGAACAAGAGATAAAACGCTTGTAGCCAATGAAATGATTAGTAAGTGAAACAATTAATTATGTTTAGCTCCCTATAGCCTAGAATGACCTCACTGGTCATACGTTGGCGAAGCTAGTCCGGTTTTAACCAAGCCCAAAGCGCATTCTTCTTTGCCGTAGCTACCGACACTTATCAGTTAGATCCGGTTCTAATGCTTTATAGGACTGGGAACTTGTAGAACCTGTTGAAGTACTTCCTCCTAATTAATAAGCCTACCTAGGCCTTGAATACACGTCAATTGCATGCCCCACCATACGAAGAGCGCATGACCGTTGTCGGAGTAGCTAGTAGAAGATACTTGAGCTACCATCATGAAGACATCACAGCCAAGACTAAGCATAAGAGGAGCTATTGGACTGGGCTACGCGGCAGTATGCGCAAGTAAGTATCTCGAAGGACTCCTGACCGCCCAATCACTGATGAATCAAGTAGTCGTTACAGGATTGTCATATGCCACCTGGATCCCATTTGAGAATGTGTCTAGACGGCCTAAAAGCACATACAAGTACATCATGTTTGGTTTAGGCAGAGCGTTCATGCGCAATCTCAGCCGAGAGCACGAAGTGTGAGGGCCTCGAGACCATTTCTGTTCGTATCGTAGAAACGCCAAGCTGATATCACGTAGGTGGGCTATGCCTACAACCGACAGTGCCTACGAGACGTGGTGCAAGAAGAATGCTATTGTGCCGCGATCGGACGTGCTCCCGGATGGTACAAAGGCGCATTGGCTCGGCTCCAAAGATGCCGATACAGTAATGCTGTTTTTCCCAGGAGGTAAGACGTCCGAAGTGCGTAAATACCTGTGTCGCTCATAAATATCTTAGGCGGATACAACCACCCGATGACGACCGAGCATGTCTCCTTTCTGAATGAGCATCTCACACAGATCAACGCAAAGGCACCATCTCCAAGCAGACCCATTCTTTCTGTTCTTATCTTATCTTATTCTCTCGCCCCCGAGCACCCGTACCCGCGCCAACTCATACAAGCAACGGATATTCTCCATCATACATTGTCGATACTTGAACTACCACCCTCGCGACTGATTCTCTGTGGCGATTCTGCTGGAGGAGGTCTTATATTCTGTTTATTGTCCCATCTCCTGCATCCTCATCCATCGAACTGCGTGCCGCGCCCACCGAAACTGAATGTTCCCTTTAAGGGTGTCGCATTGCTGAGCCCCTGGGTGAACTTAGCCACGACATCAGATAGCATGAGGCGTAATGCGCGGAAAGACGGGATCGAGGATATCAGTCTGGCGCGCTGGGGAGATGCATTCCTCGGAGGCAAGGAACGAGATGCATGGAACTGTCCTTCCGTGGCAGAGTCCGGATGGTGGAAGTCACTGAGTGCTATCGCACGTAATGTGTTTATTGTTGTCGGTGGCGATGAAGTCATGCTAGACGATATTAACGACATGTCAGCAGTGTTGGAATCCGAATGCGGAGACATAATACAGAGCGTGGTGATTCCCGATGAGTGCCATAACAGTCCGTTGGTCGAGAAGCAGTTTTTGAGATTTGATGATGTGGCTATGGATACGGAATATCAAATGTGGCTAGAACGGTTGCTTTGGACCTAGTTAACGTTACTGTTGATTTTATCAAGGTTATCACAGCTGTTGACGAGTCGAAAAAGGAAAAAGTATGCGACATTCATGCGAGATCTCTTGGGCTCCTTGAACAAAGACACCATAGCTACGTCGGAACGATGCTTCTCACATGTAGATCGACAAGGATCAGAACGTGCTCATTGCTCTTGTTGAATATCTTCGGACAACAGTGATACATGAGTCATTTCGGTCACGAAGCTATGTGAAGTTCGTAAATTCCGGGTGACCTTCGAATCACCGGGTGGACATACTATTACGCGGCGTGCGTCAGAGCCGTGTATCAGTCCTGGGCCTGCGTCGGGGACTGCATTCTGTATCTGCTTCGTGGCTTTCGTCCATGGCGTGATGCTGTAGATACAAGACGTCTATTTGAGCTCTTTCTAAGGGATATTTTATTGACGTATTTAGTCGGCAACAGTGCTTTGTTTCGGTGTTGTAATCTTGCACTTGAAGCAACATCACTTGTTCTCGAAGTATTCCTCGATACGTTCAATCAGATCGGCTTTTTTGCCGTCTATTGGGATGTGCTTGCTGCTAGCCCATTCTTTCAATATTGGCACAGTGAGCTATAGGTGTATGAGTCAATGTCGAAACAGTTTCGGGGTCAAACCTACCTTTGATATACTCTTCTCTGCATACCGCTTCTTCATATCATTATCAGTCATAGACCCACTGTCAGTTTTGACAGCCTTTAGTCTCTTAGTGGGTGCACTATCTGGATCTTCGCTGCCTCGCTTAATACCTTTAACTGGAGGTCTCAGGCTAGATAGCTTTTGAGCAGTTTGCTCCAGCTCATTCCCCCATGTAACCACATATGAACCAGCACGCTTGTCAATCTGCCTGTATTTCGGAATCGTCTTATCCTCAGCCTTATCTGGAACATCCTCATCGAGAGCAATAGCCTGCAAGATGCGGTAGAACCACTGCAGCGATGGATTAGGATACTTAATGGGATCATAGACTGCCTTTGGAAGTTGAAGCTGCTGTATTACAATTCTCATCATATCAGTAAGAGTGTCTGTTGTGCGAGTTAAAATGATCTCTGGCTTCTGTCGGATGTCGTCCGCAAAAGGAAGTTGGACGATCCATAAGCCTGGAGGGATGACCTGATCACCATCGTCACCGAGTTTCTCTTCACCGGGCACAAGAGCGGCAAGCGTAGGCGTCGCATTTCTGCGAGGAATAAACCATGCCAGGCCAATCTTGTCGTCCTGGAGAAGCTTCTGTTGCAGAGCAGAGAAGACTCGGGTCGAGCCAATGAAATCTGTCTCGGACGGATATATAAAGTACGCAGGACGAGTGTTTGCCCAGACGGGCAGAAGAGACGCTGGCTTGAAGCCGATGATGCGTAGAGTTGGATCGCCAAAGCTGCGGATCTGGGTGATTTCTTCTGGTGTAAACGAGATCGTCTCACCGCCAAACTTATAGGCTTTCCTGACCTCACTCTTCTCGACCGTTTTAGCCGTATCTTCAGCCAGCTGTGTCGTGGAGCTGATGGCGAGCTGAGGCTTCTCCCCACCAACCCACACGTAGCATGTACGCACTGGCTCCTGTCTTTTCACGAGGATGTAGCCTTTGACTCCGATTTTGAGCCCAGGGGCTATCTCAAGGGGTAAGCTGAAAGCAGCACGTCGGGGAGCAGCTTTCGAATTGACAGAAGACAACAGTGACTGTAGAAGAGAAATACCGTCTCCACTTGAAGAGACTTTTGCTGCCGTAGATACTGGTGCAGGCGCGTCTGGTTCGCCTGTCGATGAGCGGTAAACGATATCCTGAGTTTGTCAGTGAAGACAATGAGGACGGAATATTTTGCTCACATCATAGAAGCGAGATCGATCAAAACCATGTCCAGGCTTTGCTATGGGAAAAAGCTCGATGACAACTCCTAGATCGTAAAGATCCTTGGCTCTGACAGCCGCTGCTGACTTTGAGTCTTTATCATTTTCGTGTGGGTCGTCATTATCTGATACAAGGAAAAGTCTCCTGGATGAGAAGTTGGGTGCTTTGGTCGTAAAAATTTGATTTGCGCAGAACAATACGTTTGCCATAGAGACAGCGTCGGTTGTGGGCCGTAGTAATTTCGACGATTCAAAGTCGTCCTCAACCAAATTCCTTAGTCTTTTGACGTCCTCAGCGGACGGTACATCGAGGTCGGATACCAGGTAACAGTTAGGGTAGCTCATGCCCGTACCTGAACCATCTTCGCCCCCGTGCAATTTCGACTTCTCAGTACCAAACAACAGTATTCCCATCATGTCGTTTGGATTTGATATGATTCGTTGCTGCATTAATTGATATGCGCATTTGAGGGCAGCGGAAGTCGGCGAGTCTCGGTCGGCTTTCTTGCCATCTGTAGGGGTAGGTTTCTGAAGCATGGTCTTGCTCACATCTATGGCGAAGAGAACAGCATCTTTTACAGTCTTATAGCCCTGCTTATTGTCAGCTGCGTGTCTTAAGGCAGCATGATAGGCGACTTACAGACTCGTCGACTTCTTCCTCTTCCTCTTGTGCCTCATCGGCGTTGCGGCGCCATGATTCCCCTTCCGACATTGCGCAGAGTCAGGAAATCAGAAGCCTAGTCTCATAGACAGTCTATTAGGTCCCGGAGACAATAATATATGGAAATGATGCATCAACGTCGAGTGTTGCAGGACAGGCGCATTTACATATCTGAACATGGTGGGGCGCGAACTTTAGGCAAACGCGTCGAAGCAACCCCGGATTTCAGACTTGGAGTACGCGAACTCACGTGCACAGAAATCTTTAATAATACGCCACTGATTGGCTGTTCCCGAGGTCAAAGCACTGGAAATGATGACGATCTCTTCGCAGCTAAACGCTACCAGTTGTCTAGCCAGATATCACGACACGATTTCTACTCATTTCCGCCCCCTCGATGTATGCATTCTGAGCTGATTCCTTTTCAATCGAAACCTGCGCTTTCTGTTGTCTCGTCGCGCATTACGTTCGGTCACCGTGGGCATCATGTCGTTCCGCCAAGGCATAACGAACCTCAGCAGACATGCTACACCGTCCGAAATCTCCAAATATGCCCTGAAAGCTTCTTCTGCATCTGCAGTATCGTCTACACGGCCAGGCGACTATGTTTCAAGAAATGCATCCACTGTACCGCCTGTGACGCAGAACTCAGTTGGTTCGAAAGGTCCAACCGCGATGGTTTTGATGAACATGGGCGGTCCTTCCACCACGGACGAAGTTGGCGACTTTCTTTCAAGGCTGTTTGTACGCGCCTGGCGATCCAATTGACGACAATTTATGCTTACCATTCTACAGCAAGATGGCGACTTGATTCCACTGGGCAGGTTACAGAATTATCTTGGTAAATTCATCTCAGCTCGGCGTACACCTAAGATAAAGAAACAGTACGCCGAAATCGGGGGAGGGTCACCAATCCGCAAATGGTCGGAACACCAAGGTGCAGAAATGTGCAAGATTCTGGACAAGATCTCACCTGATACGGCACCTCACAAACCCTACGTTGCTTTCAGGTATGCGTCGCCTTTAACAGAGGACATGTATGAGCGATTGTTCCAAGACGGTTTCGGAAAAGGAAGAGGAGGCAGAGCTGTCGCGTTCACACAATACCCACAATACTCTTGTTCCACCACCGGCAGCTCGCTGAACGAATTATGGAAGTGGAGGAATCGCTTAGAGGGCAAGCGTGCAAGCGGAGAGGTTGATCCAGAAGGCGCAATCAAATGGAGTGTAATTGACAGGTGGCCGGCGCACTCAGGTCTTATCGAGGCATTTGCAACGAATATTGAAAATACGCTTTCGACATACCCTGTAGAGAAGCGAGACAAGGTTGTCCTGCTGTTCTCCGCACACAGTCTACCAATGTCTGTCGTGAATAGAGGAGATCCGTATCCCTCTGAAGTGGCTGCTACGGTCTACGCAGTGATGCAACGCCTTGGATTCAGCAACCCGTACCGACTCGTGTGGCAGTCTCAAGTTGGACCGCAGCCATGGCTGGGTGCCCAAACGCAGTTCACTGTGGAAGAGTACATCAAGAAGGGACAAACAGACCTTACTCTCATTCCGATCGCATTCACAAGCGATCACATCGAAACACTTTACGAATTGGACAAGGAGATCATTGGCGAAGCGAATGAACCAGGCCTCAAGCGAGTGGAGAGCATGAATGGAAACCCAATTTTCATCCAGGCACTTGCGGACATCGCCAAAGCACATCTGGAGAGTCACACGAGCTGCAGTGCTCAGATGCTTCTCCGATGCCCAGGCTGTACGAGCGAAAGGTGCCTGGGATCCAAACAGTTCTTTGCAGCACAGCAAGAGCGGTTGTGATATCCAATTAGAAATATAGATATTGTATTATAGCTTTACATAATTTCCCTACACGTAATACCACAAAGTGCGGATATCTTCGAATCGAACAACGGTAGGCCTACGACTGGTAGGCTAGATAAGTAGCATGGATGTAAATGTAATAATAACTTTTTTCGGTTCATGCCTTTCTCTCCGATGCATCGAGCTCCTATGATGGTTGATATTTATGGTGAGCGGAGACTAATCCTTTTCGGGCTCATCCGTATGCATGCTGTGCCCTGATCCATATGTATCTCTGACGTCAGCTTCCTCGGTAACCAGGCACCGCAAGTCTTGCTGCTTCAGCACTATCAAGCATCTCTATGGGCCAAGGACCAAATATAGATGATACAAGGACCCGCCGAGCGTCAGCCTCTGAATGAACCGCCTGGTCACTCCATCTGTCGGAACTTGACAAGTCCGACGCTACCAGCATTATTACCAATCCGGATGTCAAAGTAGTTACGTCGACGACCTACGCCGCCACCAATCAACAAGCTTTCAGCTCGCGCTCACCCTCAATTATGGCAGACCTGTTTGCGACTTGTGTAGACTGATCATTGTCCCATGGGCCGAGTCAACGACGATATATCACAATAGCTGTGATTGCGTAGCCTGTCCAACGAACTTGCCAACGCAGCGCGTACGATCTGACCCTATCAGTCATGCAGAACGACTCCATATTCGAAGCAGAGGCGGACTTGGATAACACGAGACTTCCATGGTCCAACGGAAATACAGAGCAGACGACTGACCCTCACAATCAAGGGAGAGATGACACAATTGCTGCAGTAGGAGGATACGATGGCGCACTCGTAGGAAGAGATGTTAACGAGAATGCGCCGCTTCTAAGAACGGGCTTTGAAGCTAGTGATGACGGCAATAGTCCAGACGACGAAGCCAGCTTCGTAGACTTGGAGTTTGGCTCTCTTCCATGGTACAAGAAGCCCTCGGTGAGACCCAACAACCGCTCTGGCTTCCAACCAAAGCTAAATCGGATAGATTATATGGCTCCTTCCTTCTTTCGGCGTCCTTGCCCTGGCCTACGGGGGAACCATAGTCCCCAAGCTCAATTTGATACTGCAGCTGATATGCCGGGATTACATGGCAGATAAAGCCGCGCGTGACCCGACCTTCACGTATCTTCCTGTAGTGTTCGTGTTCGGAGGAGAAAATCCACAATGTCAACGTCCGGAAGTCTCGGCCGCGGGAGCTCGGTTCACGCTCTATATGCAGCTCATATCCGGCTTTCTATCAGCCATCACCAGCCCGAAACTGGGAGCGCTGTCGGATAGATATGGTCGACGGAAGCTAATTGCTTTATGCAGCACGGGTATGGTCTTCAACGAGTTGATTACGATTGTAGTGGCCAAGTTTCCGGACACGTTCTCCGTCAATTGGATGCTCTTGGGCTTTGCAGTAGATGGTATTAGTGGATCCTTTACATGTGCTCTGGCACTAATCCACTCATACGCTACGGACTGCACGAAGCCCTCGAAGAGAAGTACTGCTTTTGGCTATTTCCATGCATGCTTGTTTGCTGGGTATGTTTCTGCGCTTGAGTGTCATGCTCTATGCTAATCAATCTAGCATCGCTCTTGGTCCCATTCTCGCGGCGTATGTTATCAAAGCGACCGGAGATCGAGTGTCGATATTTATAATGGCACTTTCGGTCCATTGTGTCTTCATTTTATTCACTGTATTCATTCTCCCCGAATCACTCTCCAAATCAAGGCAGCGAATCGCCCGCGAGAAGTATAGTGTCGAACAAGAACAATATGGCGTGGCCTACGGTATTGCTGCAGATTGGTTCAAGCATCTGAGAGTTTTCACAAACATGCTACAACCCCTCAGAATCTTATATCCCAGAGGACTGGGTAGCAGTCCACAACTCCGTCGAAACCTCGTGCTGTTGTCTGCCATCGATACTATTGTATTTGGTGTTGCGATGAGTATGATGTCCGTCCTGGTCCTTTATATCAACATGAAATTCGGATGGGGCGATGTTGAGGGCAGTAAGTTCGTGTCTGTGGTCAACATCTTCCGAGTCGCTGCACTCCTCATCATCCTGCCAGCGCTCACATGGTGTTTTCGCGGACGACGGCGTTCACAACAGGCTGAGACCAAGCACGGTGCAGATACGTTGGACTTGTACATCATCCGACTCGGGGTCCTCTTAGACGGGCTAGGTCTCCTTGGGTACGCCTTAGCACCAACTGGAGCCGTGTTTGTTCTGTCTGGTATCGTTGCATCGATGGGAGGAGTGGCATCTCCAACCTTGCAATCGGCTCTGACGAAGCATGTTCCCCCGGAGAGGACAGGGCAGCTACTGGGAGCCACCGGACTACTCCATGCTCTAGTAAGCTACTGCCCATCATTACATTGACCGTCTTCTGATCCCTGTACAGGCGCGTGTAGGAGGTCCTTTAGTCTTCAATGGGCTATATTCTCTGACTGTTAGGAAGTACGCGCCAGCTACCTTTCTGGCTTTGTCTGGTGTATTTGGTCTTGCATTCTTGGGAAGTTGGTTTGTGAGACCATACGGTGAATAATCAATCTTCTTATACACTGTGAACGGTACTAATTCATGAATAGTTGTGTTCGAGGAGCCTGATATTGATGTACATTCATCACAAGATGCTAGGGCTGCACATAGGCACGGAGATTGATCAAGCCGCTATCGAAAGGCTTTAAGAGATCTAGAATAGTGCCTAAATCGGACAGTATATAAGGAGTCATCTGTGCACTCCGTCATTCGTCTTACCGTAGTCTCATGATGCATCTATACACCCCTACGGCCATCAAGTTGCTGAGGCTCGATACAGATATGCTTCGCGATCATGGAGGAAGAGTTACTGCTCTTGATACCTCATAGTCTGATCTCCGTCATTCTCTCATCTGTTTGGAACTAGGGCAAATTCGTGCGAACCAGTAACTGTTCAATCGTTCTTTTCACCTGCACGAGCAACACGTGAGATCAAACAGCGTAAGATGTTGGACTGCCCAGTCTTGCAAGAACACTCGCTGTCGGTCTTCCAGGATATCTACAAACTCGGCTCTCACAGGATTCACATCCTGGCGGTCTTCCATCGAAGGTAATACGCGTGTAGAATTAGTACCGACGTATTTCAAAGGCTAGACTGTGCTGTCATCAGGCCAGATTACAGATTTGGCCGCGATCAAGGCACATTTTTCTTGGTTAGTACAGACGTATACTCGACAATACCAATTTTCAACACCAATGTCGTTCTACGAGCCTGAGATGTCTTAACATGCGAAACCACTCATCATCTCTACAACACGTATGTGCTGTCCATTGTCGTTGTACTCCACGTATATCATTACACTTGGCTGGAGCTAGCCTATATCTCACTCTTCTCTTACGTGCAAGCGTGTGTATGCTTACGACGACATCGGACCGATCGTTGGACTCTGCATTAAATTTCCTGCCCGCAAATTCCTACCATCCCTTTAGCGCCAGCCCGATCGGAGACTCTACAGCAACTCCGCAATCAGAAGACTATGATCAAACTCACGCATCATCCATGCCAGACTACTACATCAGCCTTACCTCAAGATGTTGAAAAAGGCAGTATTTTCCAATGAATGCATCTATCTGCCGCGTTGCCTGTTCCCGTCTGAGCGCACCACCGCAACGAGGCCTCCTCACTTCGCTCAAGTCTCACCGCTGACATCAAAGCTTTACTTCCTGCTCCGTACCAAATCGCAGCAGTTTGCTTCCTTGACAAAATATGTCGCCGCCCAGATGACCCGTCGGCACCCCGTCGGCAAGGCTTATTAGCATGCTCACCGGTTCCCGCCGTCTGCGGCTGAAAAGTGCAAATCTTATCAACGAAAGCCTCCTCTATACCGACGACCCCACCGGCGTGCGTGCGTTTTTTATTTTGCACGTACTGTAGAACCCCCGGGGCCGCTCGGAGAAAAGAAGTCTTCTAAGCATGTTGGCATGGATTTTAGATGCGATAGCATGCAATGTCCTTTTCTGTTGTGTGTGTTGTGCGCACGGCAAAACTTGCCTCCGCAGGTCGACGGACAGACATTCATCCCGTCCTTTGTTCTATGTATGGATTGCCATCAAATGCGCCCTTTCTCTCGTATCGCGCTGCTCTATCGCATCTTTTTCCAACTGGGGTTCGCGTGTTCTTTCTTCCATACGCTCTCCGATGCCTTGTCTCACAATTACTTGGTTCGACGCCAGAATTCTAGGGACGCCTTGCTTGACCTCTTCGCGATACTCATGATGGTCGTGGTGCACTGGACGCCCCTCAGAGGGCGTCGCTTGATGACCTTGTGACTTATGCCCCTGACTTGAGCATTGGGGAAGCTCACGACCAGAGCACGATATGGAGCAATTGACATGCTTTGGTTCGTCACACTTGGCTTGGTGTAATGATATGATGGGATCGCATGATGTTGCTCAAACTACGGTCGGTCTTCCGTGCCGGTCATGCGCACACACACACACATGAGTTTATTCGGGTGCGTTGCGCCAAATTCGCAGCTACGGTCCAAAAACATGAAGCCGTAGCCAATTCGTGCGCCAGCGACCCGCCGATCTGAGACCGTTCTAGTGGTGGTGGTAGTAGTGCTCGTGGAGGAACAAGGGCTTGTTACGCTGGGTCAGGCAACGAACGAACGCCAAAGATGAACAGATGAACATGCAAGAGACACGTAGCATGTCACGATCCTGTCTCATCGGTCTGGACAGAGTGGAGATTGCGATTGATGATTGGGACGGGGGAATAGGGTTTGTGCGGCCGTTGCGGCGCGGAGAAGAGCCTATTGAAGCGTATACGTACGTACACATGTAACGCATGTGTTGCTTGATATTATCTAGATTGGTGCTGTAGGGGATGGTGATGGGACCATGGTACAGCCTTGCGCTTGTTGTCTTCTTTGTCGTTGTTCGTCGCCGAGGTGTTTGTTCACTTGCTGGAGGACTGATCGGTCAAGGTATCGCAATAGGCCATCCACATTGCATACGGGATATTCGATGGGTGTGACGGGATTGGGTCTTGTTGTGGAGCTTAGTGGATAAGATGTGGGGTTTTCCGCTCCCACCCGTCGTGCATGCATGACAACATGAATGTTCACATTCGAGGTGGTAGATGCAAGATGAAGCTCAAAGTCGTATCGTAGTGTTTGCCTCGTTGCCTTGTTGTCGCCTGCTCCAAACCCACTGCAGTTATTGCTTCGATACTGTGGTATTATTGTTTGGCTTCTACTGTGACTACTGACCGTTGTATCTATATCGTACATTGTGTCTTGAACCCTAAGGTCTATGTACAGTCCATCTTCCATATACTATATATCACGCCTCCAATCAAACATATCACCTACCCAATTCCGCTGATCCCAGTCCCCGCGTTTTCTCATATAATTAAGTATCCTTCCATTTTCCTTAAGGTGCAGATCCCCCAAGGCCTGCCACGCTTGTGTGGTCCATTCAGCCTGCCTCGTTTCGTAGCGTTATCTGGACAGATCATATACCTCTCTCGAATCACAGGGCAACCGGTTTGGCAACCATTTGCCTTCTTCCTGCGCATCCTCCTCCTAGTTCCCTTGCATCTTTCTTTGTATCCGCTCTTCTCTTCTCCGCCTTGGCGTCTTGAGTCATTCCTCTGTGAGGATATCCAGGTTTCGAAGGCTAGTTTCATGCATGTATACACGTATCCTCCACCCGATGTCCGTCCATTCGGCCGTCCGTCCGTCCATGTTCACATATCCACGTTCACACATCCACGTTCACACATCCACGTTCCCACATCCACGTTCACACATCCAGACATCCAACCCTTAACCCGAGGACCATCGCATAGCATCACTTCTCACTCCCGGAGATCCACACAACCAAGTCCAATCTTAAAACTAAACGTGTCAATTCGCAATACATCAACATAGACTACATACTACCCTGCATACATGCAGAGCAAGCCCATCTGGCAGCACATCTGCCCATCTTCCTCTTCGTCTTGTGTTGGTCTTGTGACGCAACTTTTCTTCTTGTTATCAAAACTCCCGCACATGTATGATGTGCTGTGACGTGCTGTGCTGTCTTCGTTGGTTGTGGGTGATTGGGGTGTAGAGGCTGTCCGGTGGATGGGATAGGATATGATAGGGGGAATGAAAAGAAGGAAAGAAGGCAAGATGTGTTGTGGTGTAGTGTGGTGTAGTGTGGTGTATGATGTATGGATGTATGGATTCATGTAGAGTGTATTGTATTGGACGCCTTATTCATTGGGTTTTATGTGGGTGTCAATACGAATGAACAGTATATATATACATGGCTCTCTGTTTTAGTCTTAGTCTCATTAAAATCCGTCTAGAAAGTGTGAAGGTTTAGAGGGGAGGGGGGGAGGAAAGGTTTGCATTGAGAAGAAGGATGCATGGTATGAGTTGTTGTTGGCTTGTAATTTTCTTTTTGTTTCTTTCATGGCTTGTTGAGACACTTGAGTCTTGAAGGAGTACTATTTGTGACATTGTAGAGCATGGTATATATCGCATTGACAGGAGATCAGATTGGTTGACTGGTTGATTGATTGATTGCATGATTGATCGATTAATTGCCTGACTTGAATACATACCTGCCTGTCTTGCCTGCCTGGTCGTATTCCCAATGTACCCCTTTCAACCGGTCTCGGTGCTCTCGGTACACTGGGCAGCATACGACAGACCCATGTAATGCCATGCCCAGCTACCCAGAAACAGTACATGGAATATGCATGCAGGCATAAACACTACAAGCATCGGAGCTACGTCAAAGCGTTCGGTCAACGGGACGGCCAGCTCTTCGCATGACATCCCTGCATGCTCACCTTCTCCCTTGCCCTTGCCGGCCTTACCCTTACCTAGCTTCCCTTCCCAGCTAGCGCGCGTGTATATTGGTATATTATATGATATCGATTGATATGGGTATATTATTTATTGACTTGTATAAGGTACTGGATGCTGTACATGGGATCTGTGTATGTGACATATAATGCATAGCACAGGGATGGAGCTTGCTAGGGAGAGTATGTGCTCTGTGTACTTCTTGTGTATATGTCTTAAGTGAAATTAGTTTCTATGCTATGCTAGGAACATCCGTGAATGGTACGGTGGTGAGGGTCAGTGAGATAAGACACGTTTCGATACGCACGGTCACATCCACATCCAACACCACGCGGTCCACGTTTACAACGTGTACACACCGCGTGTGATGCACGAGTGTGCGCACGTGTGAGTAGCAAGGACTGGTTCTAGTGCGATAATGCAGCGTTGGTGTGGATAGATGTGTGTGGGTGAGTGAGGGGTACGCGGTAGCAACAAGCAGGCATGTGAATGGACGCCTAGGCCCGGCACCCTAGTCCAATATCAGACAACAACGACGGGATGCTCTAGCAACGACTCACAAGGCAGACGGAAACACAGCCCTACGATAACCGGGGTGTGAGTAATTAGACGGAGCAGTTCGATCGGTAGATAGGTGTCTCACTGTCGGCACTACGCAAGCGAGCAATACAAGGGGGTGTGAGGGATTCTACGCGCCACTACTAAGCTTTGATGACCTCGACGCATGGTGAGCACTGAGAGGACGGGACGGGACATGTATGAAATGTGAGACAGTGCATGGATAGCTAGACTGGGGTCCGAGAAACGGCATTCCTGACTTCGAGAATGTCTGCGGGGTGGTTCTGGAAGGAAGGCATGAGAGAGTGTATTGTGTTTGAAGGGGTCATGAATGTGGTGATGGTGCACTGGTGGGTGGTGCTTAGATGATGATGGATGCAGCATGGGGGATGACTGCTCGACCATGGATGGATCCATAGACGTGGGGACGTCTGACGGCTTTCGCCTAAACAGATCAGGACCTCCGAGACGGCTCGGTGTGCCTTTTCGAGTAATAAGCAGATATCAACATTTTCTGCTGTTGTCACTGTTGTAACGACTGTGGGGGCCAAAAATGAACCTTATCCCTCTGAATGCTCGGTCGACTTTGCGAGGATAAATAGAGCAAGGCATGTTGATTTTTGTTCAGACCCTGCCCAAAAGACGAAGAGAAAATGCAAATATAGAGGAGCTTTTAAAACTGGACCCCGTGCCGTGGTCATCGACCATGTGGCGTCCACGGTTCGGCAAGCTGGAAAAGCAAGTATATCTCAAATCACTGTCGCGGACATAAGCGTGTTAGCACCGCGAGTCTCCGATCTTTGAGTAGAGACAGTAATGGACTCGGTGTTGTAATCATATGATGCAAGGTCCAAAATGCTCATACTCCCTGTGTTATGTGGGCGGCCTCTCGGATCCTCGATGTTGGACCGCTCGTGTGTCCGTTTCAGCCATTGAAAAAGAATATTCGTATGACCTTGTCCTCTGTTTTGCTATGTCGTGCTGGTTGAGTGCATAGTTTGGAGTGGCTGGTATTCTCATTACAGGCTTTGTATCGGTGTGAGTATGAACGAGCGGCGTTGTAGTTCTGTCCAGAGGGGCGCAAAGATCAGGGTCTTTTGATCTAATATTTTGTGATCCACAAGCTCTTCCAATCTGTTTACTCGCGATATGTCATCGAAGGTTGAATACTTTTACCTGACTGCGACCGTAGAGTCAAGAATCTTGTGTAGATGTAGGAGAGTTTTCAGGGGTGGTCAACGGACAAGATAACTTTTGTCAACCTGTAGAGAGGACAACGATTCGTGTCCTATCATAGAACGCTGTTAAAAGGCTATGCTTACCATATGGTCTCTGCGCTCCAATGATGGTGATCCTCAGAGGTCGAAATATGTGGCCTTGATGAGAGCGTGCATGCGACAGATGATAATGTTCCAGTCATCAATCCAGGAATTCTAGATCGAAAATTTTGAAGTGTGCTCTTGTTCTCGAGAGCACTGCCTAGCCACAGACTGGGAGGCCTTCGTAGTGACCTTGCGGTCTGCCGATTTCAGGTAGTATTAGGGGCCCGAGTCGTTCAATATCAGATAGATGGCGGTGTGTCGACCCACATAAGGGCCTTGACCTGGTTAATGTTAAGCAAATATGTACACAACACTGCAGTGCGAGGGAAACAATGTCGTGCTCTAATGGACGAGGACATGCCCAAGTGAGGATGGTCATTGCTGAAAAACAGTGTCGCATCCATAGCCTTTCAGTTGGCCACTGATGTTTGCTAGGGAATGCACTGGAACGCCCCTTGTCACCACAGTTCCATATTTGTGGAGGTGCTGTGATCCAAAGAGCTTTTGGATAGTGTTGCAGTCCGACAGCCTACATCCAGTATGTTCGCGCAATCTTGACAGAACACACAGATGAAGCTCGAGTACTCGTCAGCCAACCTTGTCTCGAACGAAGATCGTGGCCTTGAACATGTCCCTTTCGCCACATGCTGGAGTTCTGACTATCCGCCATATGGCCTGACGAATATGCCATGTTCAGCTGAAGCCGCGTACTCCCAGACTCACGCCTCACAAGGACGCGCAATCTACAGCAATATGTCCATGGTCTTCGAGTAGTTTTGCGACGTGCATGGTGTGAAGAGTTGCTCCACATCAGCGAGTTTCGTAGTTCGTGAACGTCTGATTGGTCGAGGGGGAATTGCTGAGGGTGGCGGTGCAAGGTGGCCAACATGGAAGCTTCTCTAATTGCGGTTTGCCGCCTGCACATACCAACGGATATCGCGATGCGTCAGTATCTCCTCGCGAGCCCGATTTCGGTGGTTGTCGACGAATGCGCTGCCGTAATATCTTGCCTATGCTGTATCGAACCCCGATTCCATGTGTTGACTTTTACGGGAGGCAGTAAGTCGAAGCATCGCTGATAATGTCGATCGCCATCGAATCACGTTATCGCCACCTTCAATATGTGAAATGAGGCTTTGACGCGACTGAGCCTTGAAACTTGCAGGACATGTTCAAAAACTCGTCGTTCGACGCACGGGAACGACGATCTCGAGGCGCGAATGGTGTGATGGTGCAATGATAGGCGCTCAGAAGTTCACAATCCTTGTGAGCTTTGATCCTGTGGCCCGCATCACGCATATCGTAAAGCTTCGCTTTGTTGTTCGATCGTGTGAATGGTAAGATCTATGTTTGCCTCCGTCCAAGAGCCCTTCGTCAATGCATGCTGTCCCGATGGCAATCCATAGTTGACAATTTGTTGCCCTATCGGATGGCTACGAAAGTGTAATTGTGAGTTGATCGAACGAAGCGGGTTGTGGAAAGAAGTGTCAGCCTAGCAAAGTTTGACGTGAGGTCTCACCCTGTTGTATTGACCGTTATGCTATTACTTTTCGACACATCAAATGGCCATGGACAGTAAAGATGTGCACGGAACGTGTGATTGGTTCTGGTTGATATGCGATATCCGCCACAAAATGACCTGCTTGTCTTCCCTGTACTCTATACAGACAGCAGTAATGTTCCCGATCAATGCCATTGAAAAGGAGTTGAGCCAGCATGATATGACAAGACAGCATCCAGATACAAGTCAAGACCTGCTGGTAACAGTGACCCGATATGTGATTCCATGTGCAGCCGCTGTGGTCCAGTCATAAAACCCTTTTCTTCCTGCTTTTGCGTCGTTTCGTCATCTTAATTGGCCATGTCAAAGTGACATCAGCTCAGCCATATGAAGTGGCGGCTGAAAGATGGATTTAGTGTATACTACACCTGGGAAACCGTCTTGACCGCTATCTGTTTTAGTAGAGAGTAGACTGGGTTGTGTACCGACAGATTACTGGTCTCACGGTGGATTAATGATCCTGAACCGGTTGGCTCAAGGTTTACAAGCGGTGTTTTCCGGCACACTGGAAAGTGAGTCTTGCCGTTCAGCCAACTCTTGATGCATCAGTCGTAATATGTAAGATTCCTCGTTAGCCTTAATTTGGCAAGACATGGTGTTGGTTTCGATTGGCGCTGAGAATGCTTTGCTTGATGTTCTGATATGCTGAACGAAGATTCGCTGCACATTAAGGTTGACAGTTTACTCGACATATGACTGAAGCTGACGAGAAATGAGAGTCTCATTTTACGGTCAATGACAGAGAGGAAAGGGTATTTGGGCTGAAGTTACAAGTGAACCAAGGCACTGGTGATGTATGACAGAACAGCGTTGAGCTCCTCACCTACCATTTTTACCGCATGGAAGTGCACTTCTTGCCAGACTCGATCTCCGACTTCCAATGCTATGGATACTGGATGGTGATTTGGAGAGCTGGCGGGGTAGACCATGCTGGCGGCCTTGCATTACGACTCGGGCAGCGCCAGGTAAGCGTCCTGAAAGTCATCAGGCTGCGTTGTCGGTACTGGATTATTGAATAGGACTCGATCAAGAGATGCATGAGCACGAAATGCTGGCTGATAGTGGAGCCCCTGTGTTCCAAGGTCATGGTCTATTCGCAACAGGCTTTGAGGTGAGGTGACAGTGCCAGAGCGAGCAGTACAGCGACACGTACCTCTCCTACCTGCAGCACTGCAAGTGCAGGCTGAGAAGTGCTCGTTTGGACTGGGACAGACATACGGGAATCTATTCTCAGATAAATGACCAGTGGACGGATTGAAAGGATGACAACGCGGTCGAGCGTATTGTCTGGGACATTGGAACAGGGCAGATGCGTCCACTGTCGCCGACCTCTTCGGTGAAAGGTAGTGCAACGCCTCACGTCTAAGCAGAGCCGGCCACACACAAATAACAGCCGCCTTCTAGCAGTATGATTGAGGCATAGACTAAGCCGACAGTGTGAGTAAGAGAGCAGGCGGCTGGCTGAGGCAAAAACGAATGGAGAGCGTGTCTGATATATGGCCGCACAAGCAGGCTCTTGTGGCATTGAAGACAGTACTGCGTGCCATGTAGCTGTAAGATATCACGCCCGTTGAAGTGGTGATGCAGGCGTCGGCGAGGTTTCGGAAGTGAATTGATGATATGCGGGAATACAGCCTAGATTTCGTATGTATATGCGGCGATGGGCGAATGAAAGCACGGTGCACGAGATCCTGACCGGTATCTGTGTGTACGGCGTATCTACCTGACGTCGATACTGTATACCCGGAGTAGAAGGATATAAAACCAGCAGGTGTCCGGTCAATGACGAATGGACGAGTGACGAAAAGAATGGCATGGAGATTATTGATTTTGGTGGGTGTTGTGGCGTGGCTGGGAATGTACACAGAGGTTGTGTCGGAGGAATGTGCTGTCTGTGTCTGTGCCTTTAATGGCACATGGCCAGCTGCAGGCCCCCCCAGAAGGCAGCTAAGAGCGGCTAAAAGACCGCTAAAAGGCAGCTAGAAGCCGTCAGCCCAGAATTAGCCAGGGTTAGCCGGGTAGGGGGCCGGCTAATACCTGGCAGGCTTGGGGGCCACTTGCCCCCCGTATCAGAAGAGTCCGGGCCTGCTTGCGCTTGCGGAACAGGCAGCAACAGTGCCCGTGGTGGCTGCATGACAGGCTCATCGCAGAAAGTATCCATCACGTATCAGATTCCCGCCAAATCGTGAGCTATTTCTGTTCCACCTGTAGGCGGCCTCTCCAGTACTGCTCCTGCTCCGCATAGTAACTAACCATAGTCAGCACCAAATTGCCCATGATTGTATAGAACTAGTTTGAAGTACCGGTCAAACTGGTGCGCGCACCACATATCTCTTGCGAGTGTTGCCTTGTTTGCATATTTCTACTTTTATAACCTTTCACTCAGCGCCCTCAGCAAGGCCCGTGTCATCCATCGTTGACCTTGCGCTTTCGAGACACTGGTGGCGCTTTGATTTTGCTGTTGTTCCTATATTATTCTTGTTGTGCCTGTTTGTCGTCACCTGCCAATCACCCCACTCCGGAGCCTCATACATGTCGTCCGCTACCTCTCAACACCTAATATATATCCGGCGTGGTGAGTTCATTGCGGCAGTCTTCACTTACTTTCATTTCTTGGTCTCGCCACGCGTCATAGCCTGAGACGCTCTCCTACTGGCCTTGCTGCAGCCTTGTGAAACCCCGCCCTGCTCACAATTCATTCACACGTCTGCGCTAGGTCTCGCCCAGATTCTTGAACCATTTTCCACTTGTTCTCTCTCACCGGGCTCTCTTTCATGCCACAGACTTGACTGACCATGGTAATATAGCTTCTTCACGGCTTCTTCAAGACTCGCTTCACGCCCTGCTACACCTTTGACCTGTCTTCCGAAGCCTGTGCATGCGTTCTCCAGCAGCTCAATAACACATCAGCGTTGCCGATTGCTTTGATTACTGCTATGGCCCAACCTGTTGAAGGTCCGCTCATCGGCAATCGCAGAGCTCGACCAAAGCCTGAAAATGTCGCTACCTATGACCTCTACGCTTGTCCCTACTGTACCGACCAGACATTCCTTAAGGATGACGCTCTCTGGGACCATGTGCAAAGCCGACACTCGCAACAGCTGATCAATCTGAACGTGAACTCGCACACGTCTACAGCACTCTATCGGAGGCTGATATGCGAGGAAGCAGCGCACAAAGCGTGAGTGTGACTTTTACCAGCCATGTGACTTTGTACTAATTCACCGCTCAGCAAGACTTTGACCGGTCAACAACAACTGGGGCCTGGAAAAGGGCCGAGGAAAGCCGGTCCATTCGCGATTACTGACGAGGCCACTCATTCTGAGCTTCAGTTAAGACATTTGACTTTGGAAGGCTCACATGATGACCTAATGCAAGATGGGCGTTTAAAGAAGGCCACCTCACGAAAACGGCACCCCCCACCCGCGGACGAGATACATCAGTCAAAGGATGCCAGAAGAACCTCAAGATCTGGATCCGGGAATCTGGATTTCCGGGCTGACCCATTGAGTAATCATCCAGCTTCAGGCGCAAGGCTACCCGGAAGTGCTTCGTATGAGCCTCATGAGGCATCATTATCTGATCAACCCTACAAGTCCTATAAATCACTGAAACCCCATTTATCCTCACTAGAGTCTAGAAGTCCGGGAAACCCAGATTCTCGTCAGCCCAGTCCATCTCTTGAGTGTTTCAAGACATCGGATCCATCTTTACCAGCAGCAGAAGATATCGACACTACCACAATCGCAAAAAGTGAACCTGGTGACCTAGAGTTTTCTGCTGATGACTGGCAACCCAAACTACTCTTGCAGCCAGACTCTAGACCTATCTCACAATCGCAACTTGCGGCCGAGGTGAAGAGCATATACGCCGGTCTTGTAATGGTCGAAAACAAATGCATTAGCGTTGATAAGGCCCAAGCGGCTGCCGTCCAAGAGAAGGACAGAACACAGCTGGCGCCTCTCTCTGATAAGCACTGGCAAGCTCTCATTGCACTACATCGCACACTGCTCCATGAGCATCACGACTTCTTCCTTGCCTCCCAGCATCCATCAGCAACCCCAGCTCTTCAGCGGCTTGCTCTCAAGTATTCCATGCCCGCTCGAATGTGGAAGCACGCTATACACTCGTTCCTCGAGCTGCTCCGCAAACGTCTTCCTGAAAGCCTTGAATACATGCTATGCTTCATCTGCCTCGCATACCACATGGTTGCACTATTGTACGAGACAGTACCTATTTTTAGCGATACATGGAGGGAATGCCTTGGAGACATCTCTAGGTATCGTATGGCCGTTGAAGACGAAGATATGCGTGACCGTGAGGTATGGGCTGGCATGGGTCGTTCATGGTATGGCGAAGCCGCGGACGAGAACCCTACCGTTGGTCGCTTATATCATCACTTGGCCATTCTCGCCCGTCCATATGCCCTACAGCAGCTGTTTTTCTATTCCCGCTCTCTTGCATGCATACAGCCTTTTACGGGTACCCGAGATTCAATCATGACATTACTCGATCCCGTAATTGGCACGACGCGTACAACTTACGCGCATGCAGCCGACATTGACATAATATATATCAAGGCTCATGGTATGCTGATTACCAGAGAATGTCTTGAGACATTTGATGCTACTACTGATGATTATCTCCGCCAGTTGGACCCTTATATTGGTCGGGTCTCTGCAAAATGGGCAGATCAAGGCATATACGTCGCTGTAATAAACATCTCCAGTCTTTTTAGCCACGGAGAAGAAGGTGCAGTCCTTCGTAAGTATTTTGACATCAAATTTAAAAGAGAAATCGAGGCTCTCACCCGACCGCAAGGCGGCCCAAACGATGATAACGTTAGAGTTATCACGCCACCGCCAGAGGAAGATACCGCAGACGTCCTTGCTCGTCAGCTTGACCTTGTTGCGCAACCGACTTTCGCTTATGCTTTACGCATCACGTTCTCTACTTTCAGATTGACTCTTCAACGCATTGGAGATAAGAATGTCTTTCCGCATATCCATTGTTTGCTTGTCTTTCTAACTAGGGTTTCTTCCCTTAATTACGACTGCTCGGCCATCTTCGAGCATGTGCCGTGGGAAGCCCTTGCCCATTTCCTAAACACGCTCGCGAAGACTGATAATATAGAATTGCCTGTAGAACGACTCGACTTTCCGCAACAAGATGCTGCTGACAAGCGACCTCTTCCGGAAGATTATCTTATTAGGGGCCAAATATGGAGCCTTGATTACTTCCCGGACACTTGGTTTGAGACTCCTGTTGACGAGGATGAGCGACACCTTGAGCTTGCCTCAACGCATAGATCAAGAATTGAGCGCATCCTCTGGCTTGGTATGCGTCTGGTAACTGTAAAGTGTACGCTGTCCGTTTGCGAAGTATCTACTAAGCATTTCCAGGAGAACGGTGCGCTTCATTTTGACCACAATAAGCACGCATGGGCTGCTAATGGAGCTGTCCCCCCAAAGCACGACTTCACGAGGTCGGAGCCCGTTCAACTCGGCAGAAACGAAGAATTGATTGGGTCTCCGAATGTTTCAGCTGACCTAGTTATGACTGGGGATGTATCGACCACTACTCTCACGGATATTTATGATCCACTCCTCGAGTCCACTAAGATGAGCAGCCAAACCAGTAACATGCCGACTATCAAGAAGGTCATCGTTCGTAATTATACAGTACGTTCGCCATGAATAGAGCTCGTTACCTGGATCTAACTCATATATCAACGCAGGTCATTATTTGCGAGACAGACATGCTCCTTTCCCAAACCGATGTCTTTGTCCTGCTATTAAGTAATGGAGACTGGCGCGTGCTCATCCCAGAAGACGGTACTGTACCCTTAATCAGATAGATCGTAGTACTGAGAACTTCTAGTCATTGCTAACTTGCATGCTTATGCTCATGCGATGGAAAACGACACACGAAGAGTACAAGCAGAACAGGCTCTGACAAGCATCAACACGGCATTATCGCAGGGGAAAAACCTTTCAATTGTTGATTCTCAGGGCAATGCGATAACTGACCCGTGCAAAGCTGTGGAAGGCGGCAGTAGTAATGCTACGTACGAAATTCCTCTCGAGAAAATGGACGATGTCATCATCGGCATCACCCGTCGGGTCAGCGATATGACATTACAGGAACCAGGCGAAGGACACATCGTGCCAGGTGCGAAGCCAGCGGTATTGATCGCAGAAAATAGACAGACCAGAGTGAAAGCACGCAAAGAAGGGCTCACCTCGGTTGCCAGCGCGATGATACGAAAACTTCTGTCGTCACAGGTCAAGAGACCCGGATGATACAGGAGCAAAGGGCGCGGCGCGATGGAGTATCGATACTTCATCGCGCCGCGCCATTTGAATGAAGGCTGTCTCATATATAGAACCTTCGTTAACCGAGGATTCCAGTCCGGATGGATCCACAAGTAGGATAGCCATGCAGGAAGGATACCTGGACCCTTCTCTTACCACAGAGGACGTGAGCTCTCGGACTTGGTCGTGCTATCCACACTACTATAGCCGAATATCCAGGATGGAGACGTTCATGAGACGGGAAAGGCAATACAAAAATACCATTAGCGATAGGGCAACATGTATTGAATGGAGTGAATGGAACTTGTAAAGGACCGGAGCTGTGGAAGCTTTCGGTGCCACGTTCTAAACCTTCTGATGTATCCTTCAAGGGGCTAATACCAATCGGCCGGGACACCGACTACCTTCTTATGACTGAATGACCTTGGGACCTGACGACGATGATATATTTGTACGGCTGTTCCTGCTGATTGATGGCGCGTGACCGCATACTCTTCTTGAAGTCCTCTTTTCAATCCTGATCTGGCGCTTCATTCCCGAGCTTTTCATTTGGTGCTCTGATATCTTCCATTGAAGTCGCCGGTTCCATTTTTCCTGACTCTGGCCTTGCCCTTCCACATATTCATACGTTTCGGACCATTCACTGACCCGAGCTGGATTCAGATCAGATATATATAGGTCCTCTTCTCTTCGGAATGGACAATCACGCGTCACATGGTATATAGCTCACACTTTAATATGGTTCGCACAGTTCCGTCTTGATGCAAAAAGCTTATGAGTTCACAAATCACGCCTGCCCCAGACACAGCAGCGATTACCATACACACTTGTTAGTCATTAAATGCGTGCACTCAGGCTCCCAGGGACTTATATCAACTTCATCCTAGACGCCCATCAGGACCATGTCAGCCTACGCCCCAACTGTGCGTGAATGTTCCTGCAGCACAAGCTCAAATCGCACAGTCAACGGCGGCGTTCGGGTAGCGAGTATGCATGATTACACGGTATATGGAAAAGGCAACTGAAACCTCCCTAATTTTGTACAGATCTTGAACTGTGCTTGCATATCCCGTTCCCGTAACCCGCCTCGGGCTAAAATGATGTTTTGCCTGATGCTACCAAAGGCGGCTAGCGCCTTTCGTGCTCAGGCCTTCCCACAGCTAGGTAATATTCGTACTGGACCCTTGCCGTAACGCTGAGACGAACTGCTCGCTCATGTCAGACCGTTCTAGTAGTATACGTATCTTCGTTCGAGCAAGTGGGCCAACCGAGCCAACAAACTAATTACCTCTTGCGGTTGATTCAATAGCTGATGCGATGTTTCCGCCAGTTTCGAGCTCTGTCGTACCTCCTATATAATCACGCTGCGCTCATTGCGTCTGCGCAAGCCTTTTAGACCATCGACACGAAGCTTACCGATCGTCTTCATGCTCTCAAATTAACCGGCGCAGAGTTTCGTGTGACCTCGTTCGCATATGGATGACACTATGGGAGCTCTTACGACTTTTCGCGACTGGTATACAGACACTTATGGCCACCTACACGGCCTACCGTTCGGGCTATTCATTTGCTTGAGTGCTGTGATACTTTTTACTGTGGCTGCACTCGTATGTGTTCTTCATTGTAAGACGAGAAGATGTTCTGGCTAAATCCATCGCTCAGCTCTACCTCCTACTTTTTATCGTTGCCCCGATCCCTCGAGGGCCGTACAGAAACGAGAAGACCTACCGCACAGTGCTACCAGATGGCCGCACGAGCGAAGAAAAGCAATTACCCTGTTGGCTAGATACGTGGCGTGCGAGAAGAACAGAAGCGAGCCGGAAGGATCTACCAGATCTAGCTACAGAAGATATTGAGCCAGCAGAGGTCTTCGTATCGGTGGTGGTACCGTCATACAATGAAGAAGAACGATTAGGAGGAATGCTGGAAGAGGCTGTGGACTACCTACAAAAGCAATATGGAGACGCGCACGGAACTTTTGCAGAGACTGCAAGTGTAGCAGGAAAGCCATCAGGCAATAAAAACAAGAAGACGGTGAACGGATCGGCACATACACTCACGAATTCAACACCGAAGGGTTGGGAGATTCTGGTAGTTTCGGATGGGTCCAAGGATAAGACTGAAGAGGTCGCGTTGGGCTTCGCAAAGAAACACCAACTCGCACATCATCCACATAAGGTGAAAGGGCCATGGAAAAATACCGGTCACGATACACGTATACCTTATGGCTCTATACGCGTAATCACCCTGGAAGAGAACAGAGGGAAAGGAGGTGCTGTGACCCATGGCATGAGACACGTCCGCGGCGCGTACGCCGTATTTGCAGATGCAGACGGCGCTTCCAAATTTGAAGACCTGGGCCATTTGATCACAGGCTGTCAAGCAGTGCAAGACAAGCAAGCACGTGGAGTAGCCATCGGGTCGAGAGCGCATCTCGTTGGAAGCGACGCAGTCGTCAAGGTAATAGTCGTCCCTATTTTTTCTGAATATACTCATCCCACATGCACTTTCACTAACCATGTCGTTCAGCGCTCGAAACTACGGAACTTCCTCATGCATTCATTCCACCTCTTCATCCGACTGCTCACGACCCGGAAAACATCCAAAATCAAGGACACCCAATGCGGCTTCAAGCTCTTCTCGCGCGCCTCCCTACCCTACATCATTCCGTACATGCATTCCGAAGGATGGATCTTCGACGTCGAAATGCTCATGCTGGCCGAGAGCGCAAACATCCCCATGATCGAAGTCCCGATTGGCTGGAAGGAGGTCGCGGGCTCGAAACTCAATGTCGTCAAGGACTCTGTTGCTATGGCTTGGGGCTTGGCTGTGCTCAGGGTGAGCTGGGTCTTGGGCGTGTATAGCCGGTCGTGAGGGTGTGTGCATGAAGATATGAATGATGTGTATGTACTATCATACATACATATATATATGCCAATACCGTAACATAAATGATCTTCTCACCTTTCCTGAATTGTGAAAAGAAATGGTTATCATAGTGTTTAGGACAGGACCCGGCCCGCACGGGAGTGTGTGTGCTCCTGTGAACATGATATAGTAGCACAGCACCTCGAAACACGCCATATCATACATACATAAATATACTCATGACTCGTTAGATACACAATTCATTCATTCGTTCGTTCGTTCGTGGGCTCCCCTTCGATTTTTACAACCATTGTTTGTGGTTATATAGGTCTTCTGCGAGGCGGATCGCGAGATGGGTGGGTATGGATGGATATGGATGTATAGTTGAGAGGGGGCATTGGTTTGAGGGTTTTGCTTGGAAGGTCTTGGGAAATGTGTGGGGAGATGGAGTGTGTGCATAGATATAACAATACCCTCTTTGCTCGCTCTTGCGATTTCACTAGATGGATAAATATAAAAACATAGAAAGAAAATGGTAGCTGGGATCAGCGGAGGAATGGGGTTCAGGCGGATGAATGAAGCGGGTTATTGAAGGGAGGTTGTGGAAATGGATGGACGGGTGAATGAATGAATGGGTAGATAGAAAGCGAGACATTAGGAATGGTAATAGAAAATTTCATGATGGTAGTGGTGGTATGTAGAGAGAGAGTATAGTGAGCTGTGACGGGTCACTGCAGGCAAATTGGCGCTCTGTTACCACAATCCAATTTTCAGCGCTCTGACTATCCAGCAGTGTGAATTTAGCCAAACAACATTGGAAGTGAAGCAAACCACTCCATCAAGCCGAGTCCAGATCTCACCCTACATACGACCCTCTCTCCATCAGCACGCTCTACGCCTCCTGAGAATTTCGCATGAATACTTGGTCGAACGCAAGACAAACTAAAGGAACAAGGAGAAACTCTTTAGTCGCACAACAAGCCCGTTGGCGTCTACTCACTCACACTCCTCGGTCTGTGCCCCTCCTCGTCTGTCTCGTTAGGAGCTTCCCTGGGAGCGCGTAAATTCCAAAGCGGTGAGGAAATGACAGCACGAGCGAGGCAACTGGCCACAGGGTGATGACGAAGAGATTTTGGCTACTATGCTGTGTAAGTGCTGTGTGTAGAACTGTGGGGGTTGTGCCTTGAATTGAGGATTAGTGTCTAGGGTAGAATGACTTCCGGAAGGCAAGTATGCAGTAGAACTGTTGTGCTGAGTTGATATTCCACCTGCCCCTGACGTAAGATTGACGCGAAGGGTGTCTGTAGTGCACATTCGTACGATTGAGTCAATTCACCGCAAACTCTGTATTCTGCGTGTGGGCTAGCTGACTGCTATGCATGTGGGCCGTCCCGAGGGGCCCGGTGTAGGAGTTGCGTAGCTTCTAAGAGGTGGATCTATGGGTGTCCTAGGCGTATTTTAGGGATGCAAGGGAGGGAGGGAAGGAAGGTTGGGAGGATCGTGTGGAACACATGTGTGCGAGGGACGAGGCAATGAGGCGGTTTCTGTGCGATAGCAAATAAGAACCGACTGCATAGTGTTATGGAGAGGATGTCTGTAAGATTAGTGGCGGTTGTGGAAGGGAGATTGTGTTGCTATGTTGTGTTTGCCTTGCTTTGGAGATTATTTGCGGTGCTCGGGCGACTTCTTGTGGTCATTGACTCAAGGGGTATCAGGAGGTGGAGTCCGCGACGAAGGGGGGATAGGAGGCGAGGACTATGGCGGTGACTCGTTTCTTGTATTAGTGTAACATGTTGAGTAACCCTCAACTGTTCGTCAGAGCACTCTCAGTTACCGATGGTGACCTGTTGGTGGCTGTCCCGCAGGAGTCCTGTTACCGAACGTTAAAGACGAGCGCCAACGCCTGCGTGCAGAAAGAACAAACAAGGCAAATATGTCGTCTGACTTCTCATCAGACTTAAGGTGATCACGCGGGTCGATGGCTCCTGTCAAGCATTTCCATGACTGCCTTGGTCAACAATTGAGGTCTTTCCAGAGGCCAGTCATCACCTGGACACAAGGCATGTATGTAGGCTCCTGTTGCTTCAAGGTTCAAACTTGGATATGTTACTCACGGAGTACAATGCATGAGTAATGAATAGGATACCAAACAAGTGGTTACCGTAGCGTATTCCACTTGTCTAGTATCGATTGGTTTGTCAGGCCTGCTACAAGTAGTGAACGTTCGCGAGGTCTAAATTGTGCTTCCTTGACTGGACTACTTTCGATTGCCTACTCAAAGGTCGAACTCTAGGGATTAGCTATACAAGCCAGCATTAGATGAGTCACTGAAGTTGTGTTATGGCATGAGACAGTGATCGTGCAGCCAGGCCTTTCCTGTCGTGACAAGCTACAGAAGGGACTTGACTCCTGGGCCTTTCTTTTGCTACGGTGGCGGTCTTACCGGTGCAAATCAGATTTTATATACCATCTCTTGAATTATTTCAGAACAGCGCATATCAGTATCCGCGAGTAAAGTATTGCGGCACCTCCCTGGCGTCTACCAACCAGCTTCGCCGGCTTGAGCGCTTAGGCTCCTGCCCAGCACAAACACACCAATGGCCGTATCCTTGGTATAGCTGCGGCAGCAGATTTCATCCTCTTGAGTACCTTTTGCATGGGCACAGAGTTGACTTTGGTCAAATTGCTCATGGGCACAGCCCACTTCAGCCCTCTAATCAAAACTCGCATTGCTCGAGCTCGTACCATTTCGAGTGAGCCTGCACGACTCAGTACCAATTATGCGACGGCGATGGCTCCTGATATGCAGGTCTCTGAAGACGGAAGGCTTGCTGACGCATTCCGACAGATTTGTCCGAGTTCGTCCAATTACGTCCTGACCGCAAAGAGTATTATCATTATAGAGATGTTGAAGGCCCGAGGAGATAGTTTTGAGCAGCTCATGTGGACACAGGGATATGGCCCTGGAGAATACTGCTGGAAATATCTGTCGCGAGCTTAGCTTCATGCAAGCGCTTCAGAGCCTAGAGCTGCAAGGGTCGCCAGCTCTTGTAACCGCGCCACGAGAAGCACTACATTGGTGCGAAACAGAGAGAGATAGGGAAGCAACATCTGGGTATGCCCTGTCGATATGCTCACCTTTTTTCATACGAGGACGGTCGTCACAGTCTTGCCACTACCAAGCATGGCCCCCAGATGTTCATTCATTGTATACCGGAGTCTGAGGTTTGTGGTTACTCATTCCTGTCAGTGAACCAGTTCATTCACTTGGAACGCTTATATTTACAGCTTGTCGTTGCAGAAATGAAGGTTGGTCGAGGCAGAGGCAAGGTAGTCGCAACTGAGCCATGCTTCTCATATCTGTCATGTATCTCGGATCATAAGGGATCTCTGGCCTTATTATTCGACAGAGTAAGACAGAACATTGGAGTGTACATCATGGCTCAAAGAGGGTGTAAAATTCTACCTTGTGAGCTAGGCAGTATTGCAATCGACGCTGTTTCTAGGACAGTAAGCGAATTATACGTGAGACGCATGGCAATGTCCTCCTTACATGTCGATGTCCCGCTTATGAAATCCTTAGGTACCGATACTCTAACATGTTGAATGGCCTTGAGAAGAGACTTAGTCCATAGCCCAGAGAGCAGAGCGTATACGATATGTATCGAGATGGTGGTAGTAGAATGATGGCGTCTCACCTGGATTGTTCCGTTGTAGACGCTTTTCGTTCTTATGATTGATACCTTCACAACACGCGAGTAAGGACGATGTCGACTGCTGGTTCTCAATGACACATCAGCCTGCCTCTTTGGCATGTCGGCTGCATTTTCATGGTGAAGGTAACTCAAGAATGTCTGGAAGCGAAACAGAGGTCTGTTTGAACGTATTTTCGATCAGCAGTGCCTGTCGCTGTATTGGAGGATTCAGATTGATGGAAGATCAGGGGTCATCGAGAGTGTATTGTAAGTGTTTGGACTTTCTCTACGTAACCAAAAGCTCGAAGGGGCCATCGGAGATAAGTCCGATACTCAGGGGCAACGTTGTTGAAAATCCTGAGCACCCACTGTCCCACACAGTCCATCTCAAGAATATTCGGCAGTCCATCGGTCTCATACCTCGCCACAGGCTCGAGTAATGCGTTCATAGGATTCATCGCAAAGAAATAAGCAAGAAGAACCTGCGCCACATTGTTTTCCGGGCATATAAAAGCGAGAAAGTCTCTGTTGGGTAGGAACGCAACGTAGTTGTATGCTACCCCATACTCTTCGTACGCTGTAATGTACGTCAGCCTCATCATCGGTAGATGCAATGCGAGTATTTACCTTTGAGAGGTGCGTCTCTTGCGGCTACCAGAGTTGCATACAGAGCCTCGTAGAATGGTGTATTGATATCGTCTGTAACCAGTGGTGCGACTTCCTCAAGCGACTCCTGCGCTAATTGAAGCTCATGCTGATTGATTTCGACGCTCTTTACGCGCTCAAGACGATCGCCTAAAGCCTTCAAATGCCCTTCTGCCCGTAAGTCATGGAATGCACTCTCTGGCTTAGTTTGGTAGTCGCCTGAAGCCAGATAGCAACCCCTGACCATCATAAGGAACTCGAGCAGGCCCTCCTCCATGAACCTTGCTTGGAACATTAAGGCTACTAACGTTGCGACACGTGAATCCAGTTCCGGTATACTGGATGCTGGCTTGGATATGGCTTGATTAAACGATCGGATCGCTGCTATACGATGGGTTAATGCCTGGCTTTCGAGCTGGTGGCCAGATACCGCCGATAGATGTGAGGCAGAAAGAGCGAGCAATGCGCTCTGGAGGTAGTCATACTGGGCCTACTCAGCAGATATATAGACACACAGATCGTCGCAACACTACTTACCTTCGTTGCCAAAGCCGGGATCTTGATAGTCCAAAGTCCGACCAAACGTGCCCCTACAGGAAGATGGGGATGGGCCTTGCTCATGTAATGATGGAACAGTCTTGCTTCATCGGAAGACTTAGTTGCAATTTGCGGCAAACTGGCGGGCATCCTGACGCGTTGTGGGGCATTGCACCCAGGCACAAAGGACGCGAAGACTAAGTTGGGATACACACAAGACAAATGGCCTCTTTGGCAATTATCGCATGATGGTCGGTTTTCTTGACACTTAATCTTCCTGTTCTTGCAGTTGACACAGCCGAGACGTGATTTTGGCCCGCTCTTTCGCACACGTCGTCGATGTGGTATGGGTGTGGAAGATGAAGACATAGGTTCAGGGTCTTTCTGCTCGAGAAAGATCTCAATGGAGTGTTTCAAGCGGCATGGATAATCAGTGCACCCTATGTATTGTTTGAGACCACCGACGATTTGAAGAGCATTAAGTGGACATCGAAGTGGTCGCGACTTCGTATTTGGCGCGAATCATTTCCCATTCCAGCTAGACGCCGCCTCAACATCGCTGAGATATTCGTTCTTTGTCAGGCAACAGTGAGAGAGTATTTTGACTGGTATGTGCGTAGCATGCTCACATGCGTGTCAGCACAATGCTTGACCATCATGAGCCATAGATACATACCTATATCGTACCTGACCCATGAGAGACCGATATCATATTGCGTAGAGTCAGCATAATTTTGATACACCGGGGCTAACTTTACAGGGGTATATGAAATGAATATAAAAGATATGAAGTTGCCAGCATAGCCAATAATCTCGGTATCAGATCGAAAAGCGTTGCCAAAGTAGAGATCTGGCCAAATTCGGAAAGAAGGAGACATGATTACTATCGTGATTTACTTGGATCATTGAGCTTTAGAAGCCCGATAGAGCCTACACTATTGTTGAGTGAAATGTTAAACTGGTTATAGGAAGCTTGAGAACGAGAATTGAATACAGCTAAATCGCTGTTTCACTATGAAGCATCGGAACCCCCGTTACTTGCAACCATGTTATATTTGCATGACCGCTACCAGAAGTACTCCTTGAATGGTGATTTAAACATCCTTCTATGTCACTGCCCAACAAAAAATTGATGTGTATGACCTTGCGGACGAAATAGAAGTACTCTGTTCGACAGGATAACGGAAATCATTGAAGAGCTTTTATACTCCTCTGTAGATGATAAATGAGCCGTAGGACAATTCTGGTGTCTAACCTGGTAATCATCTCTTAGAGTGGAGGTGTATTGATGTTATTTTTAGAAGTCCTCGCATCAATCATCGTAAAGTAAGAGAGAGTGGTAGCGGTTCTATTAATCCTTACTACATCCTGATTCCTGACCTCACGTGTAGGTTACAACATCATTATGCGGCTTGACTCCACATAGCGAGAGACTGCATTTGAATTAGCAAAGCCACAGCAAATAACGTGTTATACCTCAGCTGCTGAATACGAGGATATCATCAACGTTGACTCGCTCTGGGGAACGTTAAGGCCTGGGAGGTGGCATTTGATGTAGTCCAGACCATCCTGGACACGAAAAGAACCTAGCTATCCAGCCAAACTGAGATCCGCTCCGATGGAGAGTGGAGCTCAGCTCGTGAGGCAACCATCGGTGAGATGCATCAATTCCGGTGTCCAATAGCTAATGCAGCCTGACCACTATGCTTGGATCTAGACTAGTCAGTACAGTGCCACAATTGTTCGAACACTCTAATAGTAGTGTGCAAGTAACCAAGAGAGCATGACGGAGTATAGCTCATTGTAGAGAAAGTCATAGCATCCTGCTACTTTATGTATAGCACGGACGCTCTTGAGCGCAGTAGAGGTCTTTATTGATGTCATTCTTGAGACTAGCGTCTTTAAGAGATATTTGCCTTAGGCACCTAATGAATCAAGCTTTTCATGTTCGAAGTATCCATCAGACTTTCCATTAACACAAAAACTGCGATGACAGCGGAGAACTGTTCGGTCAATGAGGACTTTTCGCTTGGCAAGAACGGATTACTAACGCCCGGCGATGGCTGCAGTGCCGAACGATCTGCTTTGGGCCAAGCAACAATGTCCGAGAAGCAGTTCTAAAAAGAGCATATGGATAGAAGACCAACAGTTTGAAAGTTAAAACATCCCGTACGGTGCACGCCTCATGTGAAAGCACAGAATTGTCCAGACTTACCTCGGCTGTATGCTCTCACTACACGAACGACTCCGTATAAGGCAATGGACCCCAATTCTGCGTTGAAGCACGTTGAAAACGTTCGACTCCAGACGCTATCGATGGAAATAGGTATAGTATTGATGCATAGTATGTGTCTCATGTATCGAACTGACTTGAAGAGGCGGCACAGTCAAGGGGCGCAGCCTCGAAGCTTTCAAGGGGCTTCTACGTCTTGGCACCCTCCTTTCAACGGTCTCGATTGTATGTGGCTGAGTGTCACTGATGAAAACCTAGCGTTAGGTGCATAATCGATTCATTAACCTATGCAGTCGTCCACTAATAAAATCTGAATCTAGAATTAAATACTCGATCACGGCGTAATTATCATTCATTACGAAGCGCATAATGTATGACGCGGTACTGTTAAAGACTATTCAACACATGCGTTATCACGGGCTACATTGATAATGTTACATGCATTAAATATGTACACCAGGAGCTGATCCTTTTTCTCAGCCGCACGCCATGCCAAGATACTCCGCCGGACGCCTCTGTGGTGGGGGCTGTCTTCTCTGTTCCAAGTGCTGGTCAAATCTAGGATATCGTTCGTATGGACCAATGTAAACATAGCGCATCCAGTTTAACATTCGGCTGCGGGGGCGATTATGATCGTGGTTAATCTCTTCTTGCCTAAAAAGGGCGCTTTCATAATGTTATATGAGCTCGTCCTCAGCACCGCATTTCTGATTCATCTGAGCATTCAGGATGTATGTCCAGCTCTTGGTATTCACTGCAGCAGCAGTCCAGGCATCCCAAACTACTCGCCTTGATAAACGACAGCAGTCCAGCGAGCCATGTGCTGAAGCCGCAAGTTACATCGAAGTCTCCTCCGGCAGCCCTTCAGGGGACATTCCAGCTGAGATCGCATACGCATGTCTTCAATCAGTTCCAGTGGATACGGATACCGATATCCAGCTCATAGATGAGTACAAAATTTTTGTCGAGTGGCAATCAACGTTGTCTTACCTCAAAGATCCCCCGGCAGGCTATGACAACCCTGCGGTAGATGTGATGGGAAGCCTGGACAGCATCAAGCAAAAGCTCCAAGGTAGCGAGTACGGTAATGAATACGACGTACAAAACGACATATGGCGCATGGTAGCCTCTACACACGACGGGCACTTCAACTATGACGCAGATATCTTGAACGTGTTTACCTGGCGCCGGTCGTTCGGTATTCAATCCTTGTCACAGGGAAATGAGGATACACCCTTGATTTACGCCATCGCCACCGATTCGGGCTCCTTGATTGAGCCAGAGATCACACATATCAACGGCCAAGAAGTAGCCGACTTCCTGAATGATGGGGCCCAGTGGACTGCTGAGATGGATGCTGATGCACGATATAACACGATGTTTCCTTCTGGTGCTCTCAAGAGCAGCTCACCCGGAGGCTTCCGATTCCCTAGTCAATACGTTGGACCATGGACAAATGTGACCTTTGCAGACGGGTCTGAAGGTAGCTATGCGAACATTGCGTCTCCTGCTTCCGGGTCCCGTGCTCCTCAGATTCAATGGGATAGTGTCACTGATGGACAATCACTTTTCGACGCCTGTTGTGTTCTCAGTACTACTTCTCTTGAGGAAAAACGCAGTGCCCAGAAGCCTATCATACATCTCAAAGCACCGAAGCACAACACAGTAATGCCCAAGCGCCAGTCATCTATTACCTCTGAATTCACCTCTGAGCTGGCGTCTCTTGATGGATTCTATCTCGACAGCAACCCAGATGTTGCCGTCATCTCAATTCAATCTTTCGGCATACCGGATTCGGTCTCCCTGTCCCACGAAGAGTTCCCCTCCGCCTTCCAACAGGAGTTTCTCAGCTTTCTTCAAACCGCCTATTCAGATGGAAGGACAAAAATGATTGTTGATCTTCGCGGCAATGGCGGTGGTGATGGTGTTCTTGCATGGGATGCCTTCCGGGCATTCTTCCCCACGACTGAGCCTGCCGACGTCACCCGCTTCCGTGCCAATGATGCGTATCTACTGATAGGTGAGGGAGTCAAAGTTATCCTTGAAAACGAATCGACGCAACAAAATGCGGGAATTTTATATGATGTACGAGACTGGAACTGGCAAGCAAACCTGAAGCCTGACGGTTCTCACTACACCTCCGCAGAGGAACTCTATGGACCAACAGAGATCCACGGGGATAATTTCACAAACCTAATCCGGCGAGATGTAAGCCACACCCTTTCCACAAACACAGTATAGGCAGCATGATGCTCATAATTTACAGCTCTCCAACCCGCTCTCCTACGGTGCCGCAAACTTCTCCATCATCGGCTACGGTGCCAACGCCAACGCCGCAGTACCGCTTTACAACGCCAGCGACATCATCATGCTGCACGACGGAGTCTGCCACTCGACCTGCGCCGCCTTCTCCGAATACATGAAAAACGCTGGCCGCGTGCGGTCCGTCGTCGTCGGCGGCCGCCCACAATCCGGGCCCATGCAAGCCGTGGCAGGCACAAAGGGCGGCTTCACCTTTCAAGCACCCACAATCCAATCCTTTGCCAACGGCACAATCACAGCGCTCGAGCCCATCGACCCCGACAAGGCGCAGGAGCTCGGACAAACGGTCCTGGGCGGGCTTGCGAGCGGCACGATTGGCGAGACGCTGGTCAGGCGTCAGGTTAGGGCACAGATGAATTGCGAGGATAATATTCAGCCTGGGGACGAGGAGATGGTTCCGTTGCAGTTTGTCTATGAGGCTGCAGATTGCCGGTTGTATTATACTAGGGATATGGCGAGTGATCCGATGGAGGTTTGGCGGAGGACGGCGGGTGCGATGTGGTCCGGGGAGGCTTGTGTTGCGGATAGTACGAATCATCCGAGCAGTCTGAGTGGTGGCGATAACTATAATGCGGATGGTAGTGATGGTCAGCCGGGTGATACTGGTGCTGGTAGCGTTATGGGGGCGCCGAGGAGTTTGTTGGGTCTGGTTCTTGCAGTTATGCTGGGGATTAGCATTTTCTAAGATGATGTTCGTATCAAGCGTATAAGCGAAGCATTCTTTGCAACTATATTGTGATAACTAAATGATACGGCGTGGAACCTGTGGCTAAGTCATCGAGTTGCTACAGTTATAGGTAGTTAACGTCTTCCCTCCGTTCTTCTACCTTCTATTCAACCGCTTCAACCTGCATCTCATTATGTATGGCACATGCCCATTCTAAGTAAAATTCTTCGGATGACAACATCGCTCAGCACTACAGCCAACGCAAATCTTATCTCCCTCTATACTTCACCTTCGTGGTCGCTTGATTGATACCTCAGACATTGTTACATTATGGAATGTCGGCTGCTTTGAAGTATTATTGACAGACCGATCCTGGACTTAAGAATCATCTTATCGTGCTATCTAGACTTACGAAATGCCTTGTCTGAACGTACATAGAGGCTGAAAGGTGTGGATGCTTGATCAAGTGGAACCTAATCCTCATAAGTCTGTCGAGTTGTGATTGGTGGAATGGGATGTGCAAAGACAGGTGAGAGAGAAGGCGAGGCTCTGAATATCAATTGTCACGCAGAGTGTGAGGATTTGATTGTTTCATACCATGAGAGAGACTCATACTGAGTTTTTATAAGCCACAAGCCCCTGTGTGATCTCCAAAAGTTGGAAGCATAAATAGTCTTCGTATTGTGCGATCACACTAGAGTGTCATCGTACCAACAATTACGCATAAGTGAGTCCACAAAATGGTGTATCGCCACGCGCTAGAAACACTCCGCCATATTCACCCCCTCTCCTCCCAATCGCCCGGCCTGTTCATCCACCGCTCATCCCCACCAAGTAACCTAAGCACAACCCTCGAGTCCAACCCGCTACACGCCTCATCTCTCTCTGCCTCCTCATAGATCGCCCTACCCACCTCACCCAACACATTCTGCGCGCCCACCCTCTGCGCCATCTCACCCGCGAGCGCAAAATCCTTCCTCATCAGCTCGACGCCAAACCCATCACGATATCCGCGCGAACTGGGTGCTTCATGCCAGACACCAGGCACAGGGCAGAAGCGATCGACGACGGCATTCTGCGCAGTGCTAGCAGCGTACACGCGTGCTAGGACACGAGGGTCGAGGCCTGCTTTCATGCCCATCGTGAAGGCCTCGCTGGCGGCGATGGCAATGATACCAGAGAGGTAGTTGTTGCTGAGTTTTGCGGCGAGGCCGTAGGTGGGCGCTCCGCAGGGGATGATTTGTGCGGCGAATGTGGACAACAGAGACATGAGGCGGGGGAGCTGGGGGTCTGTAGGGGCACAGCCAAGGAAGATGGCGAGAGTACCGGAAATAGCGCCGTTGACGCCGCCGGACACGGGGGCATCGTAGAAGGAGGTGCTTGGAGAGATGGAGGTGATGTGGAAGGCGATTAGGGAGGATGTGGCGGTGTCGATGGTAGAGTGGTCGATGATGAGTTTGTTCGCTAGACTGCTGGGGGAGGCGCATATGCCGGTTCGAGGGTCGAGGTAGGCATCTCTTACGTGTGCACTTTCTGGGAGCATGGTGAGGATTATTTCCTGGGAGTTGTGAGTGTGGAGAAGGCTGAAGGTACAGTTGAGTTGAGTTTCTACGTCGTCCCTCAGGGAAAGATCACTTACGCAGTTCTCCGCTACCTCCTTTGCACTTGCTGCCTTCTTTGAGCGCTCGGCATATTTGCTACAGAACTCATGCAATGAATATTCGAGGATATCATACACCCATATCGTGCATTCCTTGGGTAATACCTCTGCGAGATGCCCGGCCATTGGTTTGCCCATTGCACCTAGGCCGATGAAGCCAACGGATCTATAATCGAATGCCATCGTAATGGTATGACAGATCAGTTTGATAATATCTCTAGGGGTAATTACCAGACTTCTATATAGAGATCAATCGGGATGCAAAAGTAAGTGTACGAGCTATAAATACTCGAATCGGGTTGCGCCGCCCGGAAGGCCATACGGTATATATATATACACGTAGGGCTGCCGAAAGGGACACTAGCAAGGATGCCATGGGACTGCTAAAGATGGTATCGTGTATCGTGCCATGTGCCGGGATGCTTGACAGAGGCGCAGTACGGCGTATCTTCTTTTTACGTTATGTGTGGTTGTCACAGCCAGAGCATTAGACATTAACATTAGAAGATGTGATGAGGTTCGGCAACGTCACGGTTGTTGCGTGGGTGAGCGGCTGATCCGATGACGATCCCGCGATGACGTTAAAGAGCTGTCAATGGAAGTTGTAGGTCCAGATATCGATCTGAGTAGCTATCCATGCTCAGCTGTCGAGTCTCCTCTACCCCTTGAAAAACTTTTCGACATACACTGTACGTTTACGCTATAAGACTCAAACAGCCCTCTCAAATGACATATACTGATAGTTATGCGAGAGTATCAGAATACAGGCTGCCGTTGTCAAAATGTGTACCGACCCCTCCCTTGATGCCCTCCACAAACAGCTCTTCCTGGCCTGGCCATGCGTCGCAGCGTCGCTGGTGACGAATACGTGAACAAAGCCCTCGAGGGCGGCTCCTCTAAATTCTCGTGTGCAGGCCAGGAGCTGGTAACAGAATGGTGCTGGGGCTATGCCTGGACGCGTCCTGGGCTGAGCAAGAAACAGCGTAGTCTGATCAACATCGGTATGCTCATGGCTCTGAATCGAGCACCTGAGCTCGCAGTGCATAACCATGGTGCACGGAACAATGGGTTGAGCGAGCTGGAGATACGAGAGGCCATCCTTCATGCTACGGTGTACTGTGGTATGCCGGCTGGTGTGGATGCCATGAAGACGGCAGAGAAGGTGCTGAATGATATGGCAGAAAGAGGCGAAGCTCCCAGGGAATTGGGGAATAAAGCTCCGGAGATTGAGCAGAAATAGAGCTGTTCTGCGTGGTATAAGATATCAAGCTTCTTTTCTAGCCGCAGTCATTTCTTTCTTCCGCTGTAAAAACCTCTCTCTAACCGCGTTGATATCTTCCTTTGTCTTACGGCTCTTCGCGGCATGTTCTCGCTTTCGCTGTTCTTCGGCCTCGTCATCGGCCGCACGTTTCGTGGCTTGTTCGAGCTGCTCCTCTATCATCTTGGACTGACGCTCACGGACAGCCTTCTGTTGGGATATGCGTCCTTGATACAGAGGAGTCTTGGTGGTCTGAGTCGAAGCCGAGGCCTTCGCCGTTGATGTAGGCCGAGCAGTGATATTGAGTCCTGCAGAGAGTAACTGACGCTTATCCACCAGCTGTCCATCCTCATTTAGAACCACCCTAGCACCCTTTTCATTGAGCTCTTTCGCAAGCTCTGTCTCTGTCTTCTCTTTCGGACCCTCGTCGATCGTGATTCCATCCCTTTGCGCCTTCTCTGCCGCGGCCATAGTCTCTTGATGCCGCTTCTCATCCTGCTCCATGATTGATCGATAGAAACCCGACATCCCCTTACCCTGCTGTTTCTTCGCCTCAGCCTCTTCCTTTATCTTCTCCTCTTCTTCTGCCTTGCGCATCTGCGCCTGTTGTTCCTTATACGCGCCTGTAACGAACTTTTCCTTGTCCGCGAAATCATCGCCTTCTGCCTCCCGCTCCTTCTGCAGCAATTTATCCTTGGCACGCAATTGATCCCGCTCACGCACTTCCGCAGCCGCAATAAGACCTGTCATGTAACGTGGTTTGCGGAGCGCCGCGTCTTCTTTCTCAGCAGCAATCTTAGCGGCAGACTTGGCGTGCATAGCATCGTATGCAGCATCGTAGTCGTAGATGGTAGGATCGAGCTCTTCTACTTTGGGCCCTGATTTTGAAGACTTCGGTTTGCCGGCGAGGTTGCCAAACTGTGATATCGGCTTCTTCAATCTACTCGAATCAGTAGGTGGGCGCAGAATCTCTTCTTCGTCGTCGCCGAAAAGTGGATTTCTGGGCGCGGCAGGCTGTGATTTCTTAGGCACGTTCAGGCCATATTTGAGACTCGACATCTTTGCCCCTGCGATAAGGACAAGGCCCGCGATCTTTGTTGTGTTTGAGTACTGTTAGTGTAAACACTTCGTCACTGAAGCTTCACCTGTAGATCCATAGATTCTCGGGAGTCCGCACAACCGCGCTAGTGGAGCTGCCTCAAATGTTACTGCCTGACTTCTGCCTGAATGGACTATACTGAGACTGAACACCATCCCCCGGCAATACACAGTACACTGAATGGAACACATAAATCCCCACACCTGGAACGAGCATGTGTCGCAGCTATGAGCGATTACTCATCTGGCAAGGCGATAGCAACAGCTGAATCCCCAAAATCATCCTCACATCGCCCTAAGTCCAGCAAATTCCGCTTCAAATCTCGCAAACGCACTCACTCACCATCCAACGACCTCGCTGCGCATCCCCACCGAAAACGCTCTCACAGATTAGATAAAGAACCCAGTCATGGATCAGAGCGCTCTCCCAGCCCTCGACGACGCCATCGCCACCACCATCACCACCGCCACAAGTCAAAGAACTACCCCGATTCGTCACCCTATTCACATCTCAAACACTCACCCTCGCCTTCCTCCGAGTACCGCGCACATGTCGCCGACTCACTCAGCAACGATGATAGCCTTCCCCCAGATGCTGCGTTCCGCGAATCGCTCTTCGATGCCCTGGCCGATGACGAGGGTGCGGCGTACTGGGAGTCGTTCTACGGACAGCCCATACATGTATACGGTCGCCCGGGGCAAGGAGACCACAACAGCAGGGATTCTCGCGGGGCACAAGGAGGACAGGGGGAACTCGAAGCGATGACGGACGAGGAGTATGCCAGCTATGTACGTGCGCGTATGTACGAGCGCACACACCAGCATATCCTCGAGGAGCGTGCAAGACAAGAGGAAGCACGAAGGGCCAGGAGAGGAGAAGAGAAGCGTGCGCGGGCGTCACATTCGCACCATGCTGACGATGCATTTAGTGCGCGCGTGGACGAGAGTTTGAGGAGAGGCCAAGAACGGAAAGACCGCGCAAAATGGAGGGATGCTTGGGCCGGGTATCAGGCTGGGTGGGATAAGATCAAGGGCGCCGCTGGTGCGGAGCAAGAGGAGAGAGTATCGCTGCCCTGGCCGGTACAGTCGGGCAAGATGAAACATGTTTCACCGGACAATGTCAAGGCATTCATGGAACATGCACCGCATGGGATGGCACAGATAGCGTTGCTGAAGACAGAGCGTGTACGGTGGCATCCGGATAAAGCTCAGCAGCGCTTCGGTGGCAGATTGAATGAAGAGGCGTTGAAAGCTGTAACTGCGGTGTTCCAGATATTGGATCAGATGTGGAACGAGCTGAAGAAATCTGATTAGCCTGACATTATACTCGCATGGCATTTTACATAGAGATACCCCATAGAAGAACAACAACACTGTTTCCACCTTACGTTTGAATATTCAGACCAAATGGTCAAATATCAAGACTGTTTATAACGCCACGCTATGCAAAACCAATACTCCCGTTCGTCCATTATGCTCCCTCGCGACCTGGGATGGGTATATCTTCCCAATTCTTCTCGCCCTCGCCTGGATTTTCATTAATGACCAACAGCTTCCTCCCGCCACAGAAGCGACCAGGCTCCGTCATCCTCGTAACCTCCTTGAACTCCCCCTTGCCCATCTCACCCTTCTCGCCATCGTCATACATCCAGACCCACTCCTTACTCTTGTCTCCCGGCTGCTCCAGCCTCCGTGGATTCGGATACGGAAATCCAACCCACCTGTTCGCGACATCGTGGACGACAGAGTACAGCCGTTCGAAGCGGCGCGTGAAGCCGAGCCAGGACAGCGTGGTGGAATCGTACGCGACGCGAATGTACGGGTTCATGACGATGCCACTACTCAAGTCACCGGCAGAGTTATGCGTCGCGTTTCGACCCTGTGCTGCGAATGTGACATCGGCATGGATAAGGCAGCATTCGCTCGCGTCCCAGTATGGGTCCGTCTCGTAGCGGAAGCGGACCGGGCGGGGAATTGTCGCGACGGCCTGTGCATCTGCTGCATTGGGGAGTGCCTCAATTGACGATTCGAGAGAGGATGTGGGTGGAGAGGTAGGGTCGATGGCAGGGACATCATTCTGAAAGAAGCGTGCTTCGAAGGCCGTCATGCCGCCCCAGCAGGCGCGCACGCGCACCGCATCGCTCTGTGCGAGGACGTCTTTTCGGCTGACGGAGTTCCCGGCGGTTGCGAACCATGGGTAGAAGGGAATGCCCATACTGTATCCCTCGAGGTCGCGAGTTGCGAAACGGTCGTAGAATTTGAAGGCATTTATAAAGTCGACGGCGCACGCTGCGGCGTATGTCGTGCGGCCAGTCCCAGGGTTCTGCCCCGTGGACATAAGGAGTTGGACGGCATCTACAGGGTCGAAGACGACGTCATTGACATAAAGAAGCTTATCGTATCTAGTAGTAATGGACTCAAGGGGGCGAAGGGCACGGTTGCGGACTTCGGCGAGGAATGCGATTCGTTTTATACGTGATTCGCCGCTAGGGAGGGTGACGCGGGAAATGTCTTCGAGGGGAAGGTGTTCATTGAGTATGGTATGGTCGACTAAATACGGATCAGTGTTCTGTTACTGTATGGCGGGCTAAGGAAATGCATACATTTGACCATTTCTTTGAATTTGCTTAGCGCATCTAAAGCATTCGGGTCTGCGTCGTTCTCGTAGATGCTCAGATACACATTTTGTGGTCCTAAAATATCCACCAATTCTAGCATCGCTTTGCCCCATAGCCCACCAAGCAGTTCTCCTTCATGATCATATATGCTTGCGGCAATGAATACCTTCTCATTATGAGGGTTTCCTCTTCCAGGCTCCTGACTCCCGGTGCATCTTCTTCGTAGCTCGGTATAATGCGGTGGCGGATGCGTGTAGCTTGGGCGAAACACAGCAGTCAAAAGCACAAGCGCAGTAAAGAAGTACGGGGTCCCAAACAGTACACAATACAAGGTCCGCGATAGCTTTCTCTTCACACCGAATGGCGAGACTAAGAATCCCAGTACGCAGAACAGTGTATACACTATGCGTGATGCCCAGGGAGCGAACCATGACGGTCTAGTATTTTGCAACTTGTGTGGAAAGGCAGCTATGAATTCATTTTGCTCAGGGTCGGACTCAATTGATGCGCGAGGGAGCAGTTCGTAGGACTGTCCTCTGTTGCGGCGAAAGGCGGACGGCATGTTGAGAGCTGTACCTTGCGCATGTAAATAAGGTGTGAGCCAATAGAAGGAATGGGAATTGAGCTATCGTATACGGTTTGCGCAGGTGGATGGCCACAAGCCATGCCTTCTCGGAAAAGGGCGATGCTGTCCAGTGTTTGAGGGTCCTAGACCGCGAGCGCGGAAGTAATATAATTAGGGTTCGGCGTGGGCGGAGGATGGAGGCGCATGAGATATTACGCCCTTGTTAGAGGTTATGTTGTATGATGCTTGGGAAGAATGCATGATAGATGATAGGCAATATTATATTACAGATTATCGTATCATTATTATTGAGGTCTGTGCGCTCGCTGGTTGGAGCCAAGGACCCTCGGACCCTCGGGAGTATCAATGTCAACGTCGTCGCTAGAGTAAATGGCAACATTCAACATCGATCAAGTCACGGCCGATTTCATTCATACTTTACAGTTTGCTACCTCTATTGCCAAATTTTGGGATAAGATCCCTGGTTCTTTCCGCTATGTACTCATATGAGCCTTTCACGAAGTACTTTTACGCTGCCATGCCTTGCTATCCCCCCTGTTCACGTACACGAAAGACAACGATGACTGCAATCATCCTCTTATTTATACATTGTGCAATGAATCACAGTGTCTAGTCGTCCATATGGGGTCCACGGGCCAAGGCACAAGGGTCTTCTGGGAAGATGATGTTGCACCTTTCGAAGTTAGGGCTTTCCGTAAGCTGCCGCTTGAATTTGAAGGCATCGTCGATCTGTAGGAATCTGAACTCGATCATCTCAGTCTGCAGTAAGTAGGTCAGTACTGTAAATTACACGTCTTATTCTGGCGATGATGTCAGCTTCAGGATTGCTTACTCCACTTCTTGGCGTCTTGCCCAGCTTGACGATATCAAGCTTGCGTCCGTCTGCCGTTGCGAGTCTCTCGAGCGATCCGATGCCCTTGTCGACATCACAGGGACCTATAACTCGGACACATCGTGTTTGATCAGCTGTTGGGTGTAGTCATTCGTAGAAGTTGGTGCTTGGTCAAGTTCGACGTCCACAACTCGGTCTTCTCCAGGCACCACAATACCGTTCGCCGTGGCTTCATGATATGCTCTACAATCCTTAGCACAAAGGAACTGTATCATTGCCTGGTTAGACCCAAGGTGATGTTCAATCCTTTCGACGCGGCCGGCCCAGACAAGGCATACTACCTTGTTAGGAGTATACTTGATAGAGAGGTTGGTGAGTTTTACGCGACGAATTTGCGGACCTTTACCATGATGGTCAGCTATGGTCATAGTGAAATATTAGAAAGTGTAGCTACCATTGTCCCTTAACCGCTGCGTAGGCCATGCAGGAAACCGTTGTTGGTGCTCAAGAGATTGCTTCTTTTGTTTTATGATAGGAGTATTCCGGTGCATTTCTGTCTCTTGGGGCTTTTGGGGCATTTGGGACATGCCGCACTGTCCAGAAGCGCCGTTTGGTGCGTCTCGAACAATTGACTGCTTTTCAACATGATTGTTCTTCTTCACAGCTGCCAGGTCAGACATCTTCACCTCGCGTTGGGCTGTAAAGTGGACCAATTTAGCCTCAAGGCTTTCGACCGTGGTTTGGAATAGCTTGCGAGTCTCGCCTTCGTGTTGGCTCAACAAGCCTGTAATGACCTCCAGAGACTTTTGGTCTTTCTTGAGCTTCTCGTCGATGACCTTGATTTCGTGCTCGAGGCTGAGTATATAGTCTCCTTGTGCCTTTGCAGGTGTAAGCTCCAATCTGTTCTTTTCTTCCTCTGCGGCAGCTTCCTCCAACCTTTTCCTTTCTTCCTTTGGCCCAATCTCTGAGACTTGCTTTGCGGTCTGTTCGGCCTTCTGTGCGACTCGAGCTGCATCAGCGGCGGTAACTACCGTCGGCTTATTTTGCACAACTTGTTGATCCACTGCAGCATTATCCAGGTCAATTTGGTACCGAGTTACACCGGATTGCTCCTGTTCCTTTCGAAGCTGTCCTGCTTCTTGTTCAAGCTGATGCTGGACACTCGCTTTCACGCTCTCGAATTGGCGAGTTTGAACGGCTCGTTCCTTTTCCAACCAAATACTTGGCTTAATTTTCTGTTTGAGGTACTTCGCCTGTTCATATCGCAATTGTGCCTCCATAGTCTTGACAACCTCTTGTTCTTCCACAGACAGTTCAATATTGCATTTGAATTTGCTCTTCGGGTCCTTGTGGGCTATGACCTCAGTCTGGACTGGTAGGGCAGCCGGTATTGGGACCGACTTCGAGGGTGAGATCGATCGTCTAGCCGATGTCTTGCTTTTGAACTTAAGCTGTGCGAGACGCTCACGGATACCTGCACTGGCAGAAGTGCGGTCGCTGCAGCCCGGAAGGGCATCTGCAATTTTTGGTGAAGCAGTTTGGGAAGCTTGCGGTGAATTCTCCTTCGAAGACACCGTGGTCGGTGCTGCGAGAGAACTCGAGCGCAGGGTGAATGCGACTCCTTGAGCTGGCAACTCTGAGTTCTTATGGTCAGACTGACAGAAAGTCGTCGAATTCAGTTCGTCAGAGCCTGAGTGAAGATCTTGCAGAGAGCTGTCTGGCGAAGGACGAACGTTTTCTAAGTCAGATGTCAGCTCAAGTGGGAAGACGACGTTGTGAAAGTTTCTACCAGAGGATACTGCCGGTCTCACAAGAGATGGAGGCGACTGTCCTCCAGGCTGTGTAGAAGTGGAGAATATTGGTGACTTCACATCTGCTTGCAGGGCTTGGGCAAACTTTCGGAAGGCTATCTGAGACTCTTCACTGTCCAGATGAGGACCAAGCTTTGCCCACTTCTCTGTCATTTTGACGGTAGTAAGGCCAAGTGTCAGCCCGAGTACGCAGAAACATACCCTGGGGAGAAGTGCGAAAGGTTGTAGAAGTTGGGAACTCCTATTGGCAGGTGCCGCGTAGCTGTGCCAACGCCTATTTTTGTTGGTTGCAGGTGGAGGTCTTGAAGTAAACAACATTCAATGCCACGTGCCTGAACAATGAGCTCATCACAGTGCAATAAAATGCCAACTTTTCTCTACGTGTGGCAAGACTGCAGATTGTCTTCGGGGACATGAGCATCACTTCCAAGACCAAACATGCATGAATTCATATGGTTCGTAAGATGGTGGAGAGCACAAGAACACATCACACATCTCATATGTGCAACGATTTCCATAGGATGATCTTCGACGTTCCTTACAAGTATCCACCACCACATTTCGGAAAAAGCTGTATACTTCGGAAGTACAATCCCAGAAGTACAATTACTTCATCGAGTGTGTCACACACCAGGTCTCCATCCAGTCGCCACGATAGAAGCAAAGGTTGTCGCATGCAATTGTTTCATAGCAATTGCCTACCCCCGAACCCACCCAGACACGTGGCCAACAATGAACAAACTCGGCTGATAAATCCTCGAGACAGGTGTAAGTTAGATCTCCCCTGGAAATATCGATGTGCCCACTATGACGGACATCGCCGTCTCGTATACCTATCCATGGAAGAATCAAGGCCGAAGCTGCATACTGATATATAATGCGATAAACCTTGGGTCCCGATGTTCTGCCTTTAGGCAACATTCAAAACATCGTGATGAGAGAACGGATCTTGTGATCTAAACTGCTTTCGCTACATAACTTCTTTATGCTGGCAAATCTTATGTGCCATGTCTCTGCGCAGTTGGTTCTAGGAGTTTGGATCCAGCATGCGGTTGTGTGGTCTGTAATTGAGGTGAGACTGTTTACGATCCGTATACGATACGAGTTGATGACGATTTGGAGAGATGTACCATATCTGTGCTCTGGATCAACATAACAAAGACATAACATACTCAGGTGAGCTTTAGTACTTCGAGAACATCATATGCACGATATTGCGAGCTTTGGAGACCACTGATCCTGATGCCACACGGATGCTCAAAGGCTGGCTCTTCCACGTCTCTTGATATCTATGGTCTAAACAGCAGCGCATTGAGGCATACATATTTGGAATCGAAATAGATAACGGCATCTACCACGTCCTGGTACTGCACGTATACTTATATGTGTTATTCATTTGACAGGACTAGAGTCTAAGATAGGGTCAGCAGATAGGGGAGTGAAATAACGGGGTGGAAATCCGGATAGGGCAAGGTCACTGTGAGCTTCCACAAGTAACTGACCAGTTGTTCTCTGAGGTATGTTTCTCAGTGGGTTTGAGCAATTGATTCTAGGGGGGAAGGATGTATACTATGTGGGAGGGCTAGGATAGTCGAGGACGAGAAGAGTAGGGAGAAAGGTGATAGGGCTGTGCAGGTTCTCGGACTTGCTCTGTGTGAAAACGAAGACGCTATGATTTAGTATTTCTAGCTTATAGATTTCCTGTTATTTGATAGGTGAACAGCTAAGGGGGGAAGGAAGACAGGTTTAATAGCCTCTGAAGTATATGTGCTATGTTTGTTGTGAAAAGCTCACGCCGGGCATTGTTCAATTCCGGTTTCTACTTTGATTGAGGGAGTAGGATTTTGCTAGTAATTACGCCAACATCTCCATCCACACGGATGAAGCATTGTTCCATGAAAATCGATATAGCCATCCTCTTTCCAACCTCCCCCCTCCCCAAACCCCTAAACATACTATCCCAAGTAATATGTAATATCGTTCAAACTAGGAGCCATGAAAACATCCTCTCGGAAGCCATCCAAACAGTGCCCCTCAGACCCCTCCTCCCGTTACCCGTCAATCCCCTTACTAACCTCCAGCAACGCCTCTAAGACTTCCATCGACCCCCCCGCCGTCGCCGCCCATTGTCCCAACGCCTCAAACGTTCCAATCGCGTCCTCGACCAATCCTCTGCACTCATGTCTAACATGCTCCCCTTCGCTCGCACAGAACGGCGACACCAGCGGCACCAGCGCCGCCTCGTACAGCTGCCACGTCGTACACCACCCCGCCAGCTGTGTTGGCGCCGGTACATTCCAGGAGGATGCTAGATCACGTATCAAGTCTGTGGCTAGCTCGCGACACATGCTGATCGCGCTGTCATTGTCGGAGGATAGATGTGTGGGCGTGTGCCCGCGGATGGCGTGGCACAGGAGTACCGGTCAGTAAAAGAGCATGTGTGTGGAAAAGACAGTGCCAGCGCATAAGGTTGAGGCAAAGAATAAGACCGGGGGGTTCGGAGGATGGTGGGGTGAAGCTGGAGAGGGAGGTGCTCCATGATGTGAGGGTGGTGTCGAGGGCGAGGCGGCGAGGCGGCGAGCAGAAGAGTCGTGACGAGTTCGTCTTCGAGGCGACTGCTGGTGATGCAGAATGCGATGTTGTGGGCTACAATGGCGGTTATGGTGTGGTCGCCGGTCTGTGGAGACTGAAGTGAGCAGGTGCGAAAAGGGGGTGTGGGTGAGGGTGTTAACAACCGGGAACTCGGGTCGTTTCGTTGTTTAGCCGCAGCCTACACGGCCCATGCTGGATCTGCCCAGGGAGATGGCGTTCCAGGCGTCTATGATCAGCAGACACCACCAGAGACAGCGACGAAGCTCGATCATTGGGATGTTGTTGTCTGTGTCGATGGCTTCGGAGTAGTCGCGGTGGAGGCCTATGTTAAATGACATGCGGATGGTCACGCCCATGAGTGAATTTGCCAGAGCAGGTTGGATGTAGTGAGTATACATGCCACTGAGAATCGCAAGCGTTTGAATTGTCTGTATATGAGGCAGACCTAGGATGTCGAACGTTAGATGTTGTTTTGCTCTTTCATGGAAGATTTTGTGTCTGGTGTCGCCAGGACTTGCAGCGGTGATCCTTCCCATAGACAGAACCACATTGATAAGGAACGTCCATCTTGAGCCCTTCCGAAGCCCGACGCGTCTAAAATGATAGCTTTATTTCATTCCGTAACGAGTACCTCTTGACGCTTTGTACTTGCTTTGCGTGGATTGGGGGCGTCAAAGATATAATCAAGCTCTTCCAAGGTACGTCCCTTCGTCTCCACGAAGAAGAAGTAGATGAAGATGAACTCAAAAACGTCCCAAAGTACGAAAAATACATAGAACCAGAATCCAATCTGTGATATGTCAGTAGATCGGGCGTCGGAAAGAATCACGTCGTAAAGGAACTTACGTTTCGCAAGGCCACAGGAGCGGCATATGTGTTGACAAAGCCAGCCGTTCCAGCCGTCAGTTGGAAAACTCCCATTCCCTTTGCTCTCATATCGTTCGATAGGACCTCACCAGGGTAGATGGGTTGCATGGAAGTGAACCCCAATGCGAATACAGAGCCGAATAAGTAGATGAACGCAATAGATGCCACCGACGTTGCTTTACTCTCTGTTTTGACATACCCTGCAGCGGTACCTGCAGCAACAGCCAGGCACACCGCCATGCCAGCAGTGGTTGACAATAGAAGCTTACGACGGCCTACCACGTCGTGTAACCTAGCTCCAATTATCGCAGGGATCCAGCCTGCGATGGCATAGATTATATTTAGAAGCAGCTGTGTGTTGGTATCCGTGACGCCAACATTGGCAACCAGGTATGGGAGATCTGAAGGTGTCAGTTCGACTAAGTTGCAATGAGATTGCTACTTACAGTAGGATGCGACACTGTGCACAAGCCATTAGTAAGATTTCTACATCTAGGTTGTCTATGCAGACTTACTTGTTGCCGCTGAACTGACCAAACCAGCCAAAAGCAATGTTAAGCAGGATTCGATACCGCCGGGCAGCGGTTTTGAAAAGGACTCGAAGATCAAAATAGGTTCTCCAGGTCATGATTCCTTCAGCACGTAGTGCCTCACTCATTTCTGACATTTGCAGCTCCACCAGGGGGTGGGTCTCATCGCCATTCGCATGTAGCTCAGCAATAACCTTCCGCGCTCTGTCCTGCTGATCGGTTCCTATCAACCAGCGTGGGGACTCCGCGCAAAACCATATACCCAGACACACTAGTCCAGGGCAAAGCATCTGTAGCCAGAGAGATAGTCTCCATTGAAGCGTCCCCTTGTCAGAGAGCTGTTGCACAGAGCCATATACAACGCATGTCGCGATGATAGAGCCGAGGTAGTACAGGGTGTTGTACATGCCAGCCACAGTCCCACGGTATTGAGGTGGCGCTATTTCGATGAGGTAAAGTGGAGCTGCGGTTGCTGCCAGAGTCGAAAAAAAGGAGAGGAGGAAACGTCCGCCAATGAAAGTTGTCAGTGTAGGAGCAGTTGCTGTCACAACTGCGCCTACACAGGTACCGAAGCAACCTATAAAGATAGGCCATCTTCGGCCTTGCCAATCTGCTGCCCACGTGAAGAGCGCGCCTATCATCTGGCCAATCTGGAAGATGCCGAATACGAGCCCAGTACCGCTGCTCCCTTCGGCTGGAAGACCGTAGTAGGCCGTGTAGCTAGGAAGGGCGTTGATTGAACCCATGAGTGAGCCATCATAACCTTCGAATGTCAGAGTTGTGACAGAGTAAACTTAAGAGCAACGCTTACCATTCATTGTCGAGCAGAGATAGATCAGAAGACATACTGTGTAAAGATGGATTGCACCTCTACTCCAGGGACTTGTCTTGTGTTCGATCAAGATGCCCCCCAATTTGGGATCTCCAATGATCTCGGCATGCTTCTCGACTACTTCAGTCCGCTTAGCAACGTAATCTTCCTTGGTCGACATTTCGTTTGGCCAGTCTGTCCATCGACTGCGTCGTAAAGGCACAATGGACATTCGAGCGCATAATTGTAGTCAAATGGGGACGTATATATCCTAGACAGTCGGCAAACTTTAGGCCATGCTCCGTTCCCCGAAAGGGTTCCGCTCGAGTAGGTCACGAGTGGCTTTCATCGAGGATAACAAGATGTCTGTTGGTGCCGGGATCGATACCTCGAAGGCGATGTGGCTGAAGGCAGTGTCCCTTGATTCGCTAGGACGGCTGAGCCAGACATGACAGCTTGCCGTGGATGGAATTGTCAGAAGCTGTGTATGATATGCCAAAGAGTGTTTCATATGAGAGAAACACTTAAAATACATTACGGCGCAGAATGAAAGAGCCGTCTCCACACCTGCGCGATCTACAGATATCCGCAGCTTGCTCCCGGAAATCGGGTTGCGGCACAGGCACATTCTAAGTCGAACATGGTGCGGATTCTACTTTAGGAACGGAACCAATGCAAACTCCGCCCCCACGATACTCCACAGGCTGCGGGAGTATTTGCGGCATGGACGCCGTGGCTTGTGATTCATGCGGGGCTGCTGTTTCGGTCTTCTCACCAATTCCGTGCCTAATTTGATTAGCTCTGATCGTGCAAGTGATGTTTTCTTGCCCAACTCAACATGGATCACTGCTGCAGTGACGCACCTGTGTGTGCTGGGAATATGCATCTTTTATCCTTTCTGTAAAGTACTTAAGATAAGCTTGAAAACTACGGTCTGAAATGGCATATACTGTTTCTTTGGCATTGTGAAGATGAGTGCATGTCCCCTTACACAGATACTACTTACGAACGGGTGGGAACTTCAGGGGCAAGGCGTCTGGGATTCGGAATGGCTATCAGTAGAGTCTGTACCGACTGTCGTGCACCTAGATTTGCTGAAGTTGGGGAAGTAAGTTCCATGCCCAGATCTTTGTCCTAGTTGTTTTCAGTTCTAATATGTTCGCCCGAAAGGATACCAGACCCATTTATTGGCTACGGTGAACTTGACGTGGAATGGATTGGGGAGAGGACATGGATCTATCGAACGTCGTTTCCAAGTCCCCAAAGGACCGCCGGAGGGCGCATCGATCTAGTCTTTGAGGGACTGGATACTTTCGCAGAAGTCCGTCTCAATGGCCACACGATTCTCAACAGCGAAAATATGTTTTTAGAGTATCGTGTTGATGTTGGTAGCACTCTGAAAAATGACGCAGTGAATGTGCTCGAGCTTGAATTCGCCCCTGCGCTCCTGAAGGGTAGGGAGCTAGAGAAGGAAAATAGCGAATACCGTTTCATTGCACACAATGGTGAAACAGGTCGATTGGGTGTCAGAAAGGCACAATACCACTGGGTGATTATATATCTTCTTTTCCTAAACATCTTCTCACACTCTTCTAGGGATGGGACTGGGGTCCTGTATTCATGACTGCCGGTCCCTGGAAACCGGTCCGACTGGAAATATTTCACTCACGAATTGAGCGGCTGTGGGTTGATTATGCTTTGAATGATGGTCGTTGTACCCTCGGCGGTACATTGTTTGCGACAGTATCAGGCCGCCCGGCAAGACTGCGGTTTGTTATCGAGGATGAGGGTGAAAGTCGATCAGTCTTCACCGAGACAGTTGACATTGATAAGGGAAGCGAAGCCAAATGTAGATTCACTCTCGAGAACCCGAAGCTGTGGTACCCAGTCGGGTCTGGTGGCCAACCACTTTACAAGCTGTCCGCCGAGATTATTCAGGACGACCAAATCCTGAATCACGTAGCGATTAAGACTGGGTTCCGGGACGTCGAACTGATCCGCAATCATGATACCGTGGGAGAGAGCTTCTTCTTCCGAATCAACGGAATCGATGTCTTCTGCGGTGGTTCATGCTGGATCCCAGCCGACAACTTCCTTCCCAGACTGTCCGAAGTCGATTATCGGAAATGGCTGCAGACCTTGGTGGAAGGTAACCAAAACATGATCCGGTACGCACATAATATCCCATATTTGGAGCCCCGCTAATTTGTTCAGGGTTTGGGGAGGAGGGATCTACGAGCCAGATATGTTCTACTCGATCTGCGATGAGCTGGGCATTCTAGTGTGGCAAGACTTCATGTTTGCATGTGGTAGTTACCCCACATGGCCATCTCTATTGCAGAACATTAAGCAAGAAGTGGCGTACAATGTTCGAAGACTAAGGGATCATCCATCGGTAGTCGTCTTTGCGGGCACTAATGAGGATTATCAAATCCAGGAGTGGTACAAGCTCGATTACCAGGAGTCGACTGATCCTCAGGAATGGCTCAAGTCGTCATTTCCAGCTCGATTCATTTATGAGTCTCTTTTACCCACGGTATGCGGCAAGGAGGCTCCAAGAGTCCCATACTGGCCTTGTTCTCCCTTCACTGGAGGCGGTAAAGACTCCGGAGATCAGAGGATCGGTGATATCCACCAGTGGAATGGTAGGATTAGACTTGACATCCATGTGAGTTATGCTGATATAGTCCCTAGTTTGGCACGGCACACAAGAGAAATACCAAAGGTTTCCCGAAATCGGTGGAAGGTTCGTCAGTGAATTCGGCATGTGCTCGTTTCCGGCGCTGGAGACGATCCGATCATTCGTGAAATGTGATCGTGAGCTCCATGCTCAATCTTTGACGATGGACTTTCACAACAAAGCAGATGGTCATGAACGTCGCATAGGGACATATCTGCTTGAGAATTTCCGAAACACGTCAGACTTTGAGGTAAGCCAAAGCTGTCTGCCGAGCTTGCGGAGCCAGCCGCTGATCCAACGTAGACGTGGGTGTACTTGACCCAACTTATGCAGGCAGAGACCGTCCTCTATGCTTATAAAGGCTGGCGCAGACAATGGGGCGACTCTCGTCGGTGTGGCGGTGCATTAGTCTGGCAATTGAACGACTGTTGGCCTTGCTCATCGTGGGCAATAGTCGACTATTACCACCGCAAGAAGATTGCGTACTACACTATCAAACGGGCCATGCGACCATTAGCAGTCGGGGTCATGCGAGAGCACAAAGACTGGAGTCAGTCGCATGCTCGGCCCACAAAGGAGCTGGAGTATGCCGTCTGGATCTCCAGCAACCAGAAGATGTCCTTTGCAGCAGACCTCGAAATAAGATTCATCTCCATTGCCTCCGGTAAAGATGTCAAACCCTCCATCGTCAAATCTGGCATCACGGTGGTCGAAAACGGTACCACCGAAGTACTTAAAGGAATGGTTGACGGTACATGGGATGATCCTTACGCTGTCGTTGCCCGGTTGTTGGTCAACGGTGAGTGCATCTCGAGGGATGCCGACTGGCCTCAGCCATACAAGTATATCCACTTCGAAGAGCGAGGTTTGTCACTTCAATTGGCCAGTGAAGTGCTGACGGTAACGGTCAACAAACCTGTCAAGGGATTCACTGTTGAGGAGCAGGAGGGCGTTGCTTTGAGCGATAATGGTATTGACGTTTTCCCGGATGACCAGCAAACAATCACATTGAAGGGCTACCGTGGGACCCTTGACCAATTAAGATACAAGATCTTAAAATGAGTGTTTGGTGGCCAGGCGTATGCAGGAGACGATAGGACACAGGATAGGAATGGATGAAAGCACTCAAATCGTAGATTGTGTTGAGTTGTAAGCGAACTTTTCCGTGACATGGTCTGTGTTGTAGTGTTCAAACGAATCAATGGTTTTTCTGGAACCTGAAGAGCTTGGCGTTTTCATTCACGCATATATTCTCACCCTCCTATATCAGATAGTCATTCTACCTCTCTAGCTCTATATAAGTGTCTACATATGTAATTATCCTAATTAGCAAGCTTTAAAATCTTTAATTTTGTCTATAATAGAAGGGTTTTAATTCTTAGAGAAGAGGAAGAGAGACGTTTTTCTAACGCACGGGCCCTCTTCTAAAAGCCTCTAGTAAGAATCCTTAGAAATTCTTCTCTCTTTAGAGAGACTTTATAGGGAAGAAGTAAACCTATAGAAGGATAAAAATATACCGTATTTCTATCTTATCTACTTTTGATATTACTAATCACTTAGATATAGATATAAAAGTAGAGAGAGCTCTAGATAGGAAGATAGGGGAGAGAGCACCCGTGGACGTGTGGGCGAGTGCCAAGCTCGTCAGGTTTTAGATAAACGACGGATAGGTAATTAACAAGATACAAAGGTCCTGGTCCCTCTTCTGATTTGTTTGCTAGGCGGGTCACTAATGATAGTCGAAATTATATATCACTCGAGAATAGACCACAGCTCTATACTTAATTATCTAGGCTTAGAGTATACCCGACGTAGGATCCCGACTTGTACTAGATTACATACCTCAGGGTAGCCTGTGCTTTAATAATCTTCTTTCCTTGCGCCGATCTTTCTACTCTGAAGTGGTCTCACCAAGCCTAGTGATGCGGGTCTTAGAACCAGATTGCAGCCAAATCAATCTTGGATACTGCCTCCGCCGTCATCAGGTCTGCCCCTCTCGAGTCCCGGTACACATCAGGGACGTAGGGAGAATAGATTCCTAGGATCCATAGTGAATCCTTTTGAACCCAATCTTGCATATTGTCCGGAGATGCTCGGCCGTCGATACCCCAGTGGTTCGTTCGGAACTACTTGGGAAGCCTATCCATCTGAAAACGGCCCGGAGCTCTAGCGCCGTTCTAAAAAGGGTACCGTGCAGAATATCTCACGAAATAGGAGCGGAACAGACATCATGCACAACTGCAACATGGGATGACAAGTCACTGTCTGTTTTAGGGATGGATAGGCAGTTCACCACCTCTGGGTCAAGTCCTGCTGGTGCCAAGAGTCGCTCTACAAAAGAGGGTTGAGGCCGAGACCAGAGGACAACGCAGTACATGTCCTGAGGTTCTGATTCACGAAGATGCTTCCCCTGCTCTTCCCACTTGGGTTGTATGCCACTGTCGTGTCCGCAACATTCATCGGTATCACATCAGGAGGTGCAGAGTATGTCGAAATTAGCGACTGCTCCAATTGGCGCGTAGCAAACGCGAACGGCACTCTTTCATTCGATGCAACAGTCCCAGGCCTCATCCATACGGATCTATATGCTGCTGGTATAATTGCAGATCCCTTATATGGAGATAACTGTGTGCTGCCCCCACCAGTCTAGTTTCAAAATATACGCCTGACTCTTCGTAGTTGCCACACAAGACTGGATTGCAGCCGACAATTGGACGTACTCACGAAAACTACCCGACACGGCACCGTCTGGCAAAAAGTGGACGGACTTCCGCCGAGTCTATCTTGTATTCGAAGGACTGGATACTATCGCCACCGTCAACTTAGGCGGAGAATTCGTAGGGTTTGCCAACAACCAATTTCGTCAATGGGTCTTCGATGCAACCTCCTTTCTCACTACTTCATCAGAGCTGGAGGTTAAATTTCAAAGTGCGATTCAATATGCTCTCTATCAGCAGGATACTCATGATCAACCATACACCCTGTTCACCAATTATGGTGACGTGTATCCATTCGGAAGGGAGTTCATCAGAAAAGTACGTCTCCATTCTCTGAAAAGTTACGTTACTGACGTCCGTACTAGATCCAGTCAGATTTCGGTGAGTTTGTATGGAAAGTGTCTTTTCATTCTACTCACCACCTATAGGATGGGATTGGGGTCCTCATTTTGCGCCACAGGGAATCTATAAACAAGCTTATTTAGTCGGCCTCGATGATGGAATCGCGATAACGAACACATTCATCGACATCTACAAAGATAATCAACGTCCCAACGACATCTTCTTTGAGGAAAACTCTCCCTGGACAGTCAATGTCAGTATAGATTATTTATCAGCTGGATGCCAGGAATCTGCAATCCTCGGTATCGATATAGGCGGTCACAATGTCTCCACTCCAGCCTTGAAAATCCGAGATGGGCATGGTAGAGTAGGAACAAGTCTGACCATCGCTGATGGTGATGTCGAGCGTTGGTGGCCTTGGGAGTTCGGTAATATTTCTCATCACTGCTTGTCTAAACCAACATTAACCAGCCATAGGTACACCACATATGTATAATGCAAGTATATGTCTACAACTCGATGCAGGGGCTCAGATAGACTTTGTCCAACGAACAGCCTTTCGCACCATTGTAATGGATCTGACGCCGTATAATGATCGACCTGGCAATCATTTCAGCTTTCGTATCAACGGACACCGGTTTAACACCAAAGGCATGTAGCAGTTACCTGATAAATCCCATTGAAACATACTGATTAGTTACGGATAGGTAGCAACATGGTCCCTATAGATCCGTTCGAGCAGCGCGTCAATGAAGCATGGGCTCGTCGGCTGCTCGAAGCTTCTGTGGCATCCAATTACAACATGATCCGACTATGGGCTTCTGGAAACTACTACCCGGACTACCTGTATGATGTCGCAGATGAACGTTAGTGAAACCAGTTGCATAATATCATTCGATACGTCGCTAACATACCTGCCATGCCCAGTTGGCATTCTACTCTGGTCAGATTTCCAATTCAGCGACAATTATTACCCTGTGTGGCCAGAGTTCCTAGAGAACGTGCAGGAGGAAGTCCGATATCAAATGCGCAGGCTCAATCATCACCCATCATTGGCTGTATGGGCCGGCGGCAATGAGATGGAACGCTATGCAGTGCGAATGCAAGCCCGTAACGAGACATATGGCGAAGCTTGGTTCGACAACTACACAACCCTTTTCGTCGATACTATCTGGCCCGAAGTCTACCAAAACACGCGCTCAATTTCATGGCTGCAGGCCAGTGACACTCAGGGCTACGAGTCTTATGATTCAAGCACCGGAGTCTGGATCCCAAAATATACCGACCAAGATAGCTATGGCAACCGGTTCGTTGGGCCGCAAGAGGACTACTATCTGAAGGTTAACGAGGTTTTCAACAATTCCGTAGTGCTAGGCGGACGCTTTGTTGTTGAGTACGGGATGTTCAGCTGGGACTCCTACGAATCGTACCGCACTGTGCTCCCCGAGTCCGAGCTTGTTGCCGATGGCGAAGTTCTTCTCTCGCGCTGCTACGACGGCGGCCCAACCGTATATCCAGATACCATTGCGGCCTTGCAAACATTCTACGGCACCCCGACCGTCAAGGATCCCACATCATACTTCGACCAAGTCACATGGTTATCCCAGATCTATCACGCTGAAATCCTTAAGTTCAAGACCGAATCCTACAGACGCGGCATCGGCCTACCCGAAAACAACCTTGGTGCTCTTGTATGGCAACTGAATGCCCCGTGGACCACTTTGGCTCTCAACACGATCGAGTATACTGGCCGATGGAAAGTGCCCCAGTACATCACGCAACAGATTTTCTCGCGTGTGGCCGTCAGCTCATGGTTCGAGCCTTCAAACAACACGTTCAATATCTGGATGGCGTCCGACCTCTGGACGGAATGCCAGGGCACAGTCGAAGCCACGTGGGCGACTTGGGCCGGCGAGACCGTAGAGACCACGACACACGACTTCACACTAGCGAACATGGCAAGTGGTGAAGTAGTTCAGAAAACTGGCTGGGAGACCATCCTGCCACAAGGCTACGACTCGTCTGACGTGGTCCTTCTGCTCAAGGCGACTGCAACAGACGGTGAGGGCAAGCAATGGGTTCATGAGAACTTCTGGGTGCCCAATCAGCTCGTCAATGCGACGCTGCATGACCCATGTCTCGAGCTGAAAAGGACCGGGGACGGAAAGTTCACGGTCACGGCGAACAATGCTACTGCGGCATATGTATGGCTGACGGAGCCTGCTGGTGTGGTGGGCTTCTTTGACCAGAACGCGGTGTTCCTTGCGAAGGGAGAGACGAGGACTTTCAAGTTTATAGTTCAGAAAGATGAGACTGATGGCGTGTGGCAAGATGGAGTCAAGGTGAGAAGTTTCTGGGATAACTTCGAGTGACGGTCCATGTGCATAGCTTTGAAGCGCTGTGATTTACACCAAGGCAACAACAAGAGACCTCGAGGCTCAGGACAAGTAGCCAGAGTAATACCAACACGTCCTCTCTAAGGTGACCATTCCAATTCTAGTGCACCTACAGAAGTGCTAGATAGCTCAGCGCTACAAAAGAACTCACATGTTTCATAGGCGTACAGAAGCACCAGGTCACGAAAATATCTTCTCATCGACGGTAGAAGTCAAAGGCCACTATGAGCATCAGTCATTAGCTCATCTACACCATGTACTTGATCTCTTAGGTCTGTACAGGAGACCGGCCATACGTGTAAAGTGTGCGCCCTAGCAGGTTTCCCTATGCCTCCATCCAGGACATAAGCGGCATTGGAACAGCGATTCGGAAATCTGAGGTGTCCCTAGCCTGGAACCCCTACGAGAGTCAGGAACTATAGTCGGCACATACAGCACTATTTCACACCTGAGACGTGTGGCATTGTTTTCGAATTGACATAGAAACTATATGCGACTGCACTCTCTTAGGAAGTTTAAATACATACAAAAGAAGTGAAAGAAGATTGCTTTGAAGTAGATAAAACTATGTCCTCCGAAGAGTAATCATCAGGCTGCCCCGCTCAGGCCGCTGGATATGTCAGGAACAAGTCATCGAGGAATATGTACGAGTAGGCATTCGGCGGCGCCCCACTCGGTACACAGCTGTAGGTGAAGCTAAGTACCTGGTTCGGTGAGCTCGGAATGATGGGCGTGGTCGTTTCAGGGCCCTTCCAGTTATATGGGCGGGGGTCATCCGCGGTTGTAAGCGTTCTAGTATATACCACGACGTTGCCTAGGGCAATCTCGAGTGTACAGAGCGACACCTGGACCATCGAGTACAGATCATAGTAGAAGGTGAGGGAGTATGGGCGATCGGTGGCGAGGTTAGTCTGTGGCTGTGTCATGATAGGGATCGGATTGGCGGAGGAACCGGAGTAATGGAGGATGCTGTGGGTTACGATTAGATTTTGAGTGGAATGGTGTTGGGTAGATGCGACTTACGCGTATGTAGACCCGCCATGAGCTGCGACTTGAAGACGGTTAGGGTATACTCTACCACCGCCAATGTTCGTCCAGTCGATCATCGAGCCTTGTGGCCCAGACGCAGTGATTTCCTCGAAGCCCGCATTACGAAGCACGTTTGTGCCTGCTGGAAGGGGTGCGATTGAGGGGGTCGGCTCCGGCGTTGGTTCTGGAGTCGGAGATGGGGTCTCGGACGTTGGTTCAGGTGTTGGAGTTGGCTCTGGCGTCGGAGATGGGGTCTCGGACGTTGGTTCAGGTGTTGGAGTTGGCTCTGGCGTCGGAGATGGGGTCTCGGAAGATGGCTCAGGCGTTGGAGTTGGCTCTGGAGTCGGAGATGGGGTCTCGGAAGATGGCTCAGGCGTTGGAGTTGGCTCTGGAGTCGGAGATGGGGTCTCGGAAGATGGCTCAGGCGTTGGAGTTGGGTCAGGAGTCGGGGTAGGGGTCTCAGATGTAGGCTCTGGAGTTGGACTTGGAGTTTCTGAAGTCGGCTCTGGTGTGGGAGTAGGAGTCTCAGAAGTTGGCTCTGGAGTAGGGGTCGGGGTCTCGGATGTAGGCTCTGGACTTGGGGTTTCTGAGGTGGGCTCCGGCGTTGGGCTTGGAGTCTCAGAGGTAGGCTCTGGTGTCGGCGTAGGTGTAGGAGTCTCCGAGGTAGGCTCCGGAGTAGGTGTAGGTGTCGGAGTCTCGGACGATGAGGAGGACGGAGTGGGAGTGGGGGTAGGCGTGCTGGTGGGTATAGCTGACGAGCTTGACGAAGGTTGAGGTGTCGAAGTCGACGAGCTCACGCTCGGAGTCGGAACTGAACAAGTTTTATCGTAGAACGTATAGTGACTGTCCGATGCCGCTTTAAAGTTCCCAGCGAGCACAGCATCGTAGAGCAAGCATCTCTGTTTTCCAAAAGCAAAGCTTTTACACCGTTCCTTGGAAGCGCAAAGAGCCTTGCAAGCTGGTAAGGTGGCCTTCTGCCCCGATCTATCGATGTAGTACGCCTGAGGGTGCTCCTTGTCGTAACCGACCTTTCCACATATAGGGCTAGAAGGGTTTGAGACTGGGGGCACACAGCACTTGTTACTGAAAGTTCGGCGACCCTGGGAATTACGGGAAGCGCAAGAAGAACTACAGCAAAAGTGAGCTTGGGAGATGAGGAGATTAGGGGGAATATTACATAGACTTTTGATACAAACGACAGGAGCCTTCCCCGATCGAAAAGGATTTGCAGAATGCGTCTTGATTGCATCGTGCACCGCACCCTGCCTTGGTGGTGTATTTACTGTCGCGGCTCGTCCAGTACGGGGTTGAGGTCTTTAGTTTAAGTTCATCGCCCCTAACGTCACACTTTGAAGCTGGGCATTGTGGAGTAGTCCGTTCCTGAAGTGGAGAAGCGACGGCCAAGGCGGCGACCAAAGCTAGCAGGAATGCTTTCATGTTGACAGCGGGTTGAAAGAATTGCCGTAGTGACTCGAGGGAGGAGTGAGACAGTAGCGAGGAGGTGGCCTTTTATTCTTTTGCAACATCCATGGGGAGCATCGACATGTGGAACATCCAGGCGCAAAAGGACAGACTAGTGAAAAGTAAGGACGGTGGATAGTCATCTTGCAATACGGAGACTCCGTTACACTTTGTGGCTTTGTGGCTTGTAGGGCGGAAAACATCGTCAATAGACACCACCTTGACTTTCCAGGACGACTTGGCACACTCATCATGTTGGGACCTGAATGGAGCTGGAATGTGGAGGCCAAGACTAGGTCCCAATGGGGTAGTCAGCGAGACCAAAACTTCCCCCTTTTGATAATTCGGTTCATGACGCTAGGAAGATGAGACAGGGTAGACAGTAAGACAACTAGCCTTTTCTATCAATTAATTTAGCTCAGAGCAAAAGAGATGGCGCTTCCGAAATACCGCTATATGCAGGATGAGTAAGACACGGGATAAATTGTGCCAAAGTCACCACCGTTAGTCGCTGTTTCTTATATGTAGCGTTGGAGTTCGGAAGATATCAAGCCATCTTGTTGCGGCTTTCCAAAGCTCTATGGCAGCCATGTATCGGACAGGATAGTAGTGCTAATGCCTCAGTATTTGGATACCGAGGGCGGACTCAGCAGAAGCAGCCTATGGTGTCAATCTACAGACCCTTAACATCCTTGACTGCAGACTGCACTCTGTGGGTTTCTTCATTGAGGCTTCTGGGCTTTGGAGCAGTTGTAACGGTATCGAGTAAAGGCGTGCAACGATACTGGAATGGGCTTAGACGCGACCATTAAGCGAGGTGGCACAGGAACGGAGCGGCAGTAGTGTGGCGCTGGTGGAAATGATTTCAGCCTCAAAAATCTCATTGCAGGGTCCAGGCCCAGCCAGGCTGCTATTAGTGAAAGAGCATGTGAGCACTGTCTTAGGTTTCTGGCTGGTGTCTGTAGTCCTATATATTTCGTTGCAGGTCATTTTATTTATCGATTAGACGTCTGTTTACTTTCAAGGGCAAGCTATAGAGCTCTGGACAGCGTTTTTCTTCCAACACAGAATCTACAACATAGAGTGGTTGAGCCTCGTAGCGCCCGCACGCGCGAGGGGACGAATCTGTGCGGTACTTTTGTACTACGCTAGATAAGGACTAGTGCCCTTAGCTCGACGGAGGATCATCAAACCACGTGCAGCTGCGTCTCGTTTACCTACTTTGGTCGTATCGTCTGAGCGTCTCTATTACACTCTCACACTCAAATTCGCGATTCGAAGTCACATGTACCAGGATCTCATCTGTTTGTTCACAGATGTTCTTGAAAAAGTCCCCGGTTGTTTAGGGCGTCTTCTCCTTGAACACTCAAGCTCCGATAATTTCATCTTACCACAGGGCAAGCCCTGCAAGAGAATCAGTTGAAACGCTCACTGAGGGATTCAATTGTTGCATGTGTATCTTGGACATCATCGACATACGATAAAGGCACCAGACTATCGAAGTCATAACGTGAAAAAACACCAACAGGGCAATATCTAGACTGGTCCTAGAGACTCAAAACACCTATTTCTTCGCTGCGACTCAAACTACCTTAGCGCAATACTACCTCCATGGGATCTCTCAAGCTATATGACTTGATAATGGTGGTATTTTTAGAGAAGTCACAATCTCCGTAATTCCCTATTAGTTGTCAGAAATGGTAAAGAGGCATATAGCTTTCTCGTGTTGGCCGATATGTTTTCACATACTTAATTAAGTAGGTCAAGGGCGCCATAGTAGTTGACGCTGACCGCTCTATAGGTTATAGCACTGAGCACCCCGAGGATTTCGAGAACGGCATTAGAAAGCCAACTGCACGCTGGTCACTCCCTTTTCATTCACAGTGCTTGTTCAACACATTTCATATTATGACTCACCAGACTTAGGAGAAAATTATAAGGTAAATCAAGCAGGCTCGCAAAAAGGGAAAGCAATACAAGACACATCGTTGCCCACTATTCGTTCGCGTCTATAAATACCTATACAAAGCCCGACTCTTGCTTCAAGTCCGTCATGGTCAAGGACTTAACGGATCTTGACCGTAGCCTTTCTTGAAGGAAGTATTGGGACATATTGTCGTGACTCCTGAAGCAGGTACACAATTTGAATTGAATGGCTTCTTCTAAAAGTTAAAAGTCCCGTATGACGTTGTTTCATTCTACGAAGGACCCGCAATGATCACTTCGACCATCTAGGAAGACCTCTTACGTTAAGCCTATGAAAACCCCTGATCTTATTGGGATAATTTCTTTATTATATACATAGTAACGATAGGCTCTCTTTGTAGAGTGTTTAACCGCCATTGATAGTTGGGAGCCAAAGTTGAATTATCAGCTCAAGGGCAAGAGTACGCCGTTCCTGCTTAGGGCGGCGCATTGCGAATGCAAAACATGTGCTAAACAAAGCCTGTCTTCGACCCTCCGGAAAGTTACGCGTCTATGTGATCGCTCTTCGGCCTTACAGCTTACTTGAAAATTGATCTTAGACGAAAACATCAACTTTAGTATATCGTCTCTTACTGATGTATGTAATAGAAGAAGACCTTCTATAGACCTGATATATCGATACATGCTTTGTAAAAGCCTTATGATGAGGCTACAAGCCCACATCGTATGAACACCCTTCACTAGAAGCATGCTCGTTCCCACTGTGTGTGTATGATGAGGTTCGAAAAACAAAGATTTGGCATTGTGTCAACCCTATCGGTTTCAAATAGGAATTCGCTATTGCCCCCCCTAGTAGCCATCTCTAGCATCAAAATATCTCGTCGACTTACAGACGCTACCCACTGCTTTCAGCAGCTCGGAACTGAGTTGTTATTCTCTCCTACGACTAGCGAAGCGACTATGACTAGATAGGGTTAAGAACTACGAAATTGGCTAAGAAGCAAGGCCTTTGGAGATTGCAAACAAAACTCATACCCAAGCTCAGCCACGTGTGAATTGAACTCGATGAATTTGAGAGATTTGAAGACACAGCGGTACATAGAGGGGTTAGTCTTAAGCTACAAGAGCATAGTCTTCGAGATATCTGGGGCATTCCGATCGGGAGGCTTTCAATAGGAGATCACAAAGACGGCCGTATAATTAACATTGGAAAGCCCATCTAAGACAGACAAGCTAGGTACGAGGACTCTAACAATACGACCGTCCACATCAAGACAATGAAGCTACAGTAAAAGACTCATTATGGAGTATTTTATGCCCAACCACATGTCCCAAATTGTGCAAAGACACGCCCTCTAGCACCCAGGCCATGGAAGACCATTTCACAAGGCAGGGCCGCACATCTCGTGTTAGACAAGCCAGATCGTCTGGGCGCACTCGCCAACAGCTATCAATGTACTCTTGACTAGAGCTTTGGCTCCAGCGCTATTTATGTCAGTATGGATGTCACCGTAAGCACTCCAGCCGAGTAGGCCAACGCACGGATCTCCGCGTGGAGGTAATCAATGACACTGAGGGAACATAATCGAGATATAATCACGGACCGCACGTGCTGCGACGGACATATTTTCCTTTGCATTAATGCTCTGAGAAAAGAGGAGAACGCGAGGCGGTTTAGTCTCGGACTCGACGTTAGAATTGCCTCTATCCACTGGGGGCTTGCAAAATTTTATGGATGGTGAGCCATATTCTATTGAGTGATAAAACCGCAGTAATTAGCGAACTCTTACATGAGATGAGCTTGATATGGTCACTCAATCCTGCGAAAATTTGCACTGAAGTCACTCACGAAATCACTCTTCTTGATGTCTCAGATCAAGTATAAGGTATCAAGACAGTGATGAAGGTGAAACGTGCCAGTAGTCATCGCGTAATATAAGATATAGGACACATGAGTACTCCCATGACTTGGAGCAATGAATCGACCAATGTACACTAAATCGTCTTCGGAGATAGTCACTTCGTGCCCTTATATGAAGCCCACTATATCACTTTTTACCTTTACAACCGATGACATGTTCAAACCATGGCCTATCCGCCTGTTTGCCATTGGTTCACGAGGCAATGAACTTCTTTCTCATGGTAATATAGTTCCAAATACCACGAAGCTTTTTGTGACTAGGAATCCGACATGGCGAGTATGTATGCAAGCAGATGTTCGATTGCCCATTGTGGAACCCGGTAATTGGTCTTGGTCAACGTTCGACGCCGAGATTACGGGCTTTGTCGTCTTAAATCCCTGCTGCCGTTGAAGCCTCCCTGATTTGACCGAACCAAGTTCAAGCAAGCGTATTATGGAGCCTTATTCAATTCCGGTTTCAGTCATACCTGCTTGATCAACACCATTCATAGCACCCACTCGTTCCCTTCCGGCGTCTGACATCCTAAGTCCATGTCTTCTATATACTTCTGCACCCTCTCCATCATCCATCCTGAACTCACGCCATGCCCGCCATTCGCATCGACTTCAGCCCTTCTCACACATCCACCTGCGGCATTTGAGTATTCCAAGCACTGTGACGTCGCCGGATACCCAAGCTTCACATTCGCCGAAACCGAGCATTTCCCATTCGAGTATGAGAATTGTATGCACTCTTGCCTGTTTGCACACACAGCACGACAATTCTCGAATGACTTATGCGCTACCTTGGCGATGTCTGGCATCGAATCGCGCACCGCAGAATCTAGCTTCGCGAGTTCGAACTCACTATACTCCGTATCTGTAGACAGATTATCCCAGTCTGGCTTCCGCACACTCAAGTTCGGCTTTATCATGCCCGCGAAGACATCGCGATGCCTCAACACCGCGTCCACCCCATGCTTTTCCCTCCATTCCGTCTCAAACCCCCATAACGCCTGCACCTCATCAGCACGCATATGATGCCATGTGGCTGGTGCATAGCACCAGGGCCGTCTGTCCAGTTTACTGATATTGAAATCCAAGCTTGCAACGGCATCGCCCTGGAAGTGAGGCCAGGCGACGAAGAGATTTATGTCGACTTGCTGCAGTGCTTTGGCAAGCACTCCATCGCCCGCCCATGACTTTTCCGTGATTGCATCTAGATCTTCCTCATGCGACGAGTAATGCGCCGCAAGTTTCTGCATCGCAGGACGTGACAGCACAAAGCCACTGCCTCCATGCGCGAAGAGCACATCGTCAAGAAACATATGCTTGCCGATATAATGAGGTTTTTCCGCGTCGAAATTTGCTAAATATGTAGCTAGATTCTGAGCGGATAGATAGGTATCTGGCTCGAGAAACACATACCATTTGGCGTCCGGTCTGTAATCTAGAGCAGCGCGCGTCATTGGTAGGAATTTGAACTTGTCCAGCTTCCAGCCTGGGTTCTCGAGTGCTCCGGCCGGGCCGCTTCCATATAGAATGGCGTCGTCGAGGCCGGCGCGGCCATGCTCGCGAAGGTGGCGCCAGTGCGTGAAGTCTGGAACACGCGAGCGCGTGGACTCGGATATATGCGCGAGCACATCATGGACTGGGTGTCCAGTGATGGTCTCGGACAGATCGGAGTAGATAATGTAAGACGAGATGCAGGTGAGAGTCGTGCGGAAGTGGACGGGAAGTTTCTGGGGGGCTTCAGTCGCGCCGGTCCGTATGACAATGAGGAAGTCTGATGAGAGGGCAGCATGGGGGCAGGGGGGTTCTTGATCTGCATCGGACGCCGGCTGGGGAATGTTATGATGCTGTACTTGGGCATCCTCGTCATCGTCGCTAGGTCGGTGTTTAGGCGCCGCCAAGTCGAGTTTTCCTCGCTGCCGTGCCTCCTTCTCTTCCTTTAAGGCCGTCTCTTCCAAGGACTGTCCTGCTGCGTCTGCACTACCTCGGGCTTCTCCAGTATCTGGTACCCCATGCCAGCGCTCTGCCTGCCCGGCTTCTTCTCTGACTTGTATGCTTGCCAAAGGCTTCTCGTCTGAATAATACCAGTACAACAGCACGCACAAGCAAACGATAATCAACGTCCGAAATCGTCGCTTCTGTCTGAGTGTACCTGGAGCGGTACGTGGGTTTGAATAAGGCAAGTCGCGTCGACGTGCGGTGCCCATGTAGCCCTGAGCGAATTGGTAGATGCGCCTCGAAAGATAGAGAAGGAAGGCGCCCGAGAGCAGGACCATGAGGTTTAAAGAGACGAGAAGCAGACAAACAGAAGAGAGAGTATAAGAATGTCTATGGAAACGATATCATGGCTGATGAAGTGAAGATATGCCCAGAAGGTTACGGCGTTGCGAAGTTGTGGCTGGCTAGGACTCTAGAGCTGCTTCCCCGCGAAATAACCTTGGAAGCGCTAAGACGGAGCGGAGGCGGGACCCGTACCCAGGCTCTTGGCCACATTTTTTTCCGCTAATATAAGCGACATGGAATATCTCAATCAAATTATGAGGGAATGATATCTATCAACTTCAAGATCGGTGGAAGTGCTATTCATCAATAGTTCTATCTAGTCAGAATATCTTATTATCGACGTGGGGGCTTGGAATCGTGGTTCAAATCACTTTACTTGTAGTTTCATATGATTGAGAGCCCAGGCAGGTGAGCACAGCACCCAAGACGTTCCAACTCTTGATGATCCTGCACTAACCTAATCAGACTACGACCGCAACATAAAATTATTCCTTCAAGATCTTACGTCTATCAGATATCCGGACGGATACCGGATATTTGATAGTCCAGCGGACATCCTTCTTGATAACCCTCGGCAAGCGACTCCCTGGCGAACAAGCTCGATCCATTAAGCATTGCCTGCAGCAGAAGATGTGATTCTTGGGTAATGCTAAGAATCTGCTCCAAGTCGATGGAGCCTGGTTGTGAACGCCTGGTCAAGCCAGCTCCATCGGATGTGTGACGAATAGCAGCTATGATAACCTACACACCACGTCCATTCCAGGCAGGGATTAACGGTAATTACGAGAAAGCAGCACAGGAGTAAAACGACGAGGGTGATCTTACAGTTTCTTCCACTCTATCGCTCAGCTAGAAAGACAAATCCACGAACTTTTATCAAATAGGAGCCTCGCCATAATCATCAAAGCAATCTAGGCGAGTAGTTAGCACTAGAACTTCCAATTATCGGTGCAAATTTACCGCCACACCCCTTAGAATCAGAGAGACAGACTCTAGTAGTGTTCATAGCATCTTCAGCCTGTCCATTGACCTTATCCTTCTTCGCGTTACCACAATTCAGAACGTCCCGAGCGACTTGTCGGATCGTTATCGGCTCTGGCAAATTTGGCACACCGAATGTGGTGCTATATCTGCCGGGCTGCGCGGCAGCGTAGACACAGCAGCCCCTATAGCAAGCAACACTAGATCTACGTGTTAGAAACACAAGAGAGAAAGAACAGATGGCCTTACTTCCATGCGTAGTAGCCAAGTTTGTTCTCACTAAAATTGGTAAAGCTACAAGGTTTCTTAGTCGTGTAGCTGTTGTATGTTAGAAACCGAACGCTCGATGTCCATGAGAGGTTACCTTTGATTCCAGTTCGCATCGTTATTTAGTAAGTTTTGGCAGTCTGACAAGATAGCGTTGCCTGTGAAGAAGAGAAATGAGCTAGTCCAGTGATTCACTGCTTGAGGCTGGAGTCTTACTAGTAAGACCGCATTTAAGCTCATCAGTATCTCTTCGAATGATACGAAAAGAGGTTACGGAGATAATGAGGAAAGGTATAATTAACATCAAAGTCGTGAAGTACATCTCGGCTTTGTGGAGACTTAGGAGCCTCATGTTTCAAATTGAGGAGAATAGCAGTTGACTTACATTGTTGGGGAGCGTATGTAGCGTAACGTAACTTGTCGCATAGTAGCTAGCCGCGGACCGATGGCTTACTATTCCGCTTTGAGTGGCCCGGAAAACTCTGATACACTAGCAGATAAAGCAATGACACAATGATAAGATCTGGATTCAACATGGTACACATTTGTCCATCTTTCCTCGATCTTCAATGATTTCTTTCGAATATGACGCATGCATCTTGTCGAAAATGTGCTCTATCTTAGTATATGTACAGTGTCTAGTCGATGAGGTAAGACTACGTGGCACTGTCAAGTGTCATGTAATTGACGCCGAAACTTTGAGCGTCCCCATGGCGAGGACTTCGATATTTACCACGTGATAACTGTATATATTCTACCTATAGTACTGTATGAAGTGTGGAAGGGTAGTAGTCTTCAGTGCGGTATTTAGTACGGAGAATTCCATTGTCTTAAGATATGATAATACAAGTCTTTGATCCTCACATTAATTATGGGTGGGAGTGTAAAAAGAGAGTATAGTATTTATGTGCAGATCCAATGGACTAGATTAAGCAAAGCCAAGCTCGTGTAACGGCAGACATCCATTACTAGGAGGCCACAATCTCGTAATTCCTGAAAGGGGTAAATTATCGTATGACTGAAATTCGACAAAAGTAACTTAGACTAGTGTCGTTTTGATTTTAAGTAATACTACTAAAGTATAGACGTCCATAGGATGAAATCTAAGGTCTAAGGAACATTCTTGCATGCCCGCTGTGATTTATACCAAGTCCTATCTTGTTCATGCATTTGGTTTAGCTTGCAAGAGTCGTGCCGGAATCCGAAACGGCTTCCACATACGCTAACCTTTGCATTGTCTCGCACAGTCAGCCATGCGCACACAGCGTGAGGCCGATCGGGAACGAACGGTTTGTCATGTAATTAACCAACCATGCAGTGGACAAGGTTAACTGACGTGAACTACACTGGGGGTGTGGTCAAACATCTAGCTTCCCGTGCGAGTAGCATACCTATCTATGCAATTTCGAATGTCGAGTCATGGCTAAAGAACGTGTGATATATCGCATCTCACGTTTGGAGTTGGTGAACTCTCCCTTGCTCTACCGTGCATGGCATTAGATGTGGGACTCTTGTCAGCCTTATGGATCAGTGTAAAATGACGACCTTGAACTCAACGTTTACACGACATCTCGATCTCTCCCCGCCAAACACTCAACCGGATAATCTAACAGTCTTCCTTTGATCCCTCTTTATCGACCTCATTTAGTTTCCCCTGATCCTTGATATAGCAATTTGTCCGCACCTCCTTTCAACCATCATGCTCTCCAGCTCCTTGACGGCCCGCAACCTCGGTCTAGGCATCGGCCTCGCACTCGCTATCTCTGGATGTGCTATTTCCAGCATTGTTCTTTTGCGACGCTGGTATTTTGCTCGACAGGATCAACGAGGCGAAACTGAGGTAGAGCGATGTGGGAGCGAACATGTAGTACATCTCCCGATACCCTCCTCACCACTCTGTCGCCAGAATCTCCACCATGGGCATACAAATAAGAAAGGAGAGGATAGAGAGACTGTATAGAAGCCTTGGGGACGAGTTGCATGAACGTTGTTATAGTCTAAGAGTGAGTGAGCATGAGAGGGTTTTTTTTGATAGTCTTTTGTCAGAATGGAAAGCAGGCGGGAAAATGATATAAAGTGCTTTGCTGACGTAGATGACAGGTGATCGGCGGTACCACCACAAGGTGCCTTGCGACTGGGTTTATACAAGAACGTACCGAAATGCTACTCCATAGGTTAACCAGAGGCTTTCACTGCTACTCATTACCAACGGGAACGCTTCGGTACCAGGACACCAGCTGCGGCTTGTGTGGGATTCGGATGGAGCTTGTAATTCAATGAGTCCAACAGGGCGAGCATGCCAAAGTGAGCTGTCCGTTGTTAATAGGAGCTACCGTGAGCCGTACGAGCGTTGTAGACTAACCATAATTATCCGCATTGAGGAGCGCATCGACTGTCTGTTTTCTAATGATGTTACTCCAACCATACGCACCGGTTGATAGTTCCACGTCTTCCGCTACACGAAGAGGTTTAGTATCATGATGGCATCCGGTAAGGGAGAGAGAGAGCATATCTTACTAAACATAGGTGGAGTGTGTGTGAGTTCATGTAGTATCGTAGGGCTCATAAAGAGGTCTAGGTCAACCATAGATAATGGCATGGAGTTAGCCGGGAATTGGGCTATAACTTCCGTAAGTGAGGGTCTCAGTCCTTCAAACATCTTATCGCATAGAGTTATGCTAGCTCGTTCTTTTGGTACGGGCTCCGAAGGTGGATAGCTTAGAGAGTCTAGTTTATGACGATATGTTGCCGCCGCGGTAGTACGTTTAAAGCACATTGGAATGCCCGGGAAGTACAGACCACTGATAGGATCCTCCAATACTAGATACTCCGGAGGAACCTGTGAGTTTTGCAGGTACGGTCGGGTCCGTTAGGGAACCATTCCTGCAGCTTGTGCCTCGGGAACTCAGTTCGATCGTGTGCCAGAGTCCAGCGTCTATCGCCATCACAGTAAATATGGATATCTGCCAACCTCCACCTAGGTTCATGAGTCATTGACGCGATTTCCCCCATGATACCGCGGACAGAATCAACAGCATCTTCATCCTCATCAGGATCGGCGTTATAGACGCGCATGAAGGCAGCTCTAGTCTCAGGAGACATCGGGTCAATCGCTAAAAGATCTTCCGCCAGCTCGGCCATTTTCAGTGCTTCTGCGAAGGCTCTGGTCAATCCGCGACGGCCATTACAGGATGAATGGAAAGCAAACGTTGAAGCGGCGAGGGAGTGGGTAAAGAAGACAGATGCTACGAGTAGGGACACGGTGACGATTTTATCCTGAATTAAGATCATGACCAAAAGAATGAATGATAAAGATGAAAGCTCCTGGAGATAGAAAGAATAACAGCAGTTAGATGTGAATTCATGGCTTGGGTTCCTGAAGGACTTGCCTACTCTTATATATAGCTTTATGAGAATATCGAGGACTCTACTCAGAATGTTTGGGAACCTAGGGGTTTCAGCTATTCATTCTAGCTCTTCAATACCCATGACTAGAGCGAGTCAGCCTTCAAGTATGTCGGGCATCCGCTGATGTCGAAAGTGACATGAGAGAGTCATGAAGTTTTGAACGGTAGTCTCGTCTGGGTTAAACCGTGTGTGCAAACCAGAATATCCCGGATCCGGCAGTTGCTCATTATCAGAATTTTTTCCGTAATTTTTTCCGTTAACCTATTCCGGCGTGATCCCGAGAGCTAGTACTAGTTCAAACAAGCTAGCGCTAGACTCTCTGGTACTTCTACTACTAATAGTAGATTTGGTCTGGTTTCAATAGCGGTAGACATCTTATGATTTCAAAGATTATACTATTTCAGGAATTCCAACTAGCACTTGGTGCGTGTTAGCAAATAAGCCTAAGTACTCCTAGAAATTAAGTACTAATTATATGTTCATATGCAGACTGTATTTATGTGTCTTTATACTAGTTCAATACTATAATCTTATACAAGCTATATAAAATGGCACCAGAGAAGCTCTAATAGATGTATACGATTACTAGGGTGGCCTGCGGCCGGTAGACTATAGGCCCTCGTGGAGAAAGTCAGGCTAAGGCATAGCGGAAAAGCGATACTCCACGCCGAGACATGAAACATTATTGCATCATAAACCGTGATTTTCACCCGGTGATTCTAATGAGGGCGCCAGCGGGTGCTGGTTAAATATTGTATCTTTTTATAATTCCTTTGGAATGGTGGGGGTCGCGAGCCGGGAACTATAACTTTTATGTAGGGCGACATTCAGAACACAGCACGTGTCCTTGTCTTCTGTCGCTAACCTTGTCGGGAACAGGTGGACAAACATTGGAATTTTCTGGAAGGTTCTATGATGCACGTGGAAAACTTCGAAAAATTTCTTTGAATGGGAAATGAAGACTCTAATCAAACTGAGTGACGACTGTGGAGCGAGTTGTGTCCTACTCTGGCCAGTGCGCATGTTGAAGGTGAGATATTTTTAGTTTAGGGAGTTTCAACGTTGTGGGGCGGCCCGAGTCCCCAACCGTTATATAATCTACATGATAATCAAGTACCGAAGGGTCTGCCTCAATCAACGCGTACTTCTGAGTATGCGTGTCTCAATTGTCTGTTTTCCAAAGTCTACACGGGTCGCTTCGTTAGATCGATGCTGTCTTGAAGCGTCCGCCTACCTCAGCCTGCTACTCCATGATGGGATTGACTGAACCTCTGTTGCACTGCAGTCTGCTTGACTACACACTCCTGAGTACTACCCGGGACGCAATGTCCCAAGAATAATTAAACGCGCGAAGATAAAGGACAGAATATCTGCTCCCGGTCATGTGATTAGTGACTGCGTTATATGTTTGAAGTGGGTTTCTCATTGTGCGCTGGTCGTGGTATGTCCCGGATAACAAATGATAATCAATATACTACGCTGCCCGAATACACGCCCAGCTTCATACTAGATAGCTACCTCTAGCCGACAAAAGAGTCGCCATTGACCAGCGCCTGAACATTCGCCCAACTTATTTGATTGTAATCCTTCCCTTTCAATGAGAAAAACCACCTGAGTTGAAGTGGTGTTCTAGGTAAGCCGGCTGGGAGTCAGAGTCCATGGCTATTTATTTTCGCCTGGTGGTCCGAGCCCGATGCTGCGCGAAGCCGGTCAAGCGCACTGGGTGAACTGTGACCTTTCGATATGTCATTGAGCGAATTCATCCTAATCCATCTCATAGTATTCAAGACTCGTCATGGGTTTCGGCACTGTGGGTCGTGTCCCAAGAATAGCTACAGACCGTCCAAGTCCGGGGTGCGACATTGCAGTCCGAGCAAGATTGTATGGCCGAAAATCAACGATGCCTCTGTGATTGGTTGTTTGGTCATTCGAATGTCTGCAGTGGGTCGGCAACAGCTTCGAAGGCAGATCATTTAAAGTGGTTTGCCTATCTCGAACGCTCGAGACCTCCCGTCACCATTATGGCGAAGTTCACCGCACATATCGTGGTCGGCTTGTCGCTGTTGTCTGCCGCCGCGCAGGCTGCGAGCCTTCCACGTGTGGGCACGAGACTGGCAAATCGCCAGATCGAGCTCACCTCCTGTCCTGAAGATGATGGAAGCCCTACATGTAAGTCGATTGGTAGTGAGCCGGGTTCAAGCTGACTTTCGGTAGTGATGTGTTCCGACAAAGCCTGTACAAAATCTGAATCCGATGACGGAGTCTGTCGCATTGAGGTCCCGACGGGATCTCGCAAGTGCGGCTGCTGCCCAACTTCTACTGAATTGAAATGCTCCGAGTGTGGAGGGAACGCCGAGGATGGTGTCTGCAAAGGTAGTGGCATCACTGGAATCGCCTACCGCGGTTGCAAATGTACGGCACACCGCGTCTTGCCCCAACGTCGTGATGACCGCATCATTCCTCTACATATATCTCTTGACTCTTCGGAAGAACAGTCACCAGCGGCTATCAATAAACCTTCACCTCCATCTCTTGGGTCCTTCGGGTCTTCTGAGTCTTCAGAGTCTCCTGGGTCCTCTAAGTCTCCTGGGTCTCCGGGGATTCTTGGGTTTGCTGGGTCTTCAGGGTCTCCTGGGTCTCGTGAGTCTTCAGGATCTTCAGGATCTTCAGGGTCTCCTGGAACTCCTGGGTTTGTCGGGTTTGCTGGGTCTTCAGGGTCTCCTGGGTCTCGTGAGTCTTCAGGATCTTCAGGATCTTCAGGGTCTCCTGGAACTCCTGGGTTTGTCGGGTTTGCTGGGTCTCCTGGGTCTCCTGGGTCTCCTGGATCTCGAGGATCTCCTGGTTCTCATCCAGAGCCTCTACCTGGATGGTCGGCGTCCTCTGGACCTCTTCCTCCGTCTTCTAGGGGCCCAGGGTCTGAAGCTCCACACTCTGCGGGTTTTTCAAAGTCTCCGGGATTTCCATCACCCGAGTCTCTCGAGGCTGGGTCTCCTCAGGCGCAGTTTTCCGGCTCTCGATCTGCTAACTCACCCGGGTCTATAGCGCCCGGGGTTCCCGGATTCTTGTCTTCTTCCCAGTCTCCTGGGACTGCAGCTCCTGGCTTCCGCGGCTCGCCCGGCTCTCCCGACTCGCCCAACTCTCCTGCGCCTCTTTCCGGGTCTAGGAATTCTGGTTTTCCAACCGCTGAGGCTCAACACGAGCTCTTTGAGCCTGTTGGGATTATACCACACGAAAGCGAGGAAGCCAAAGGTCATGATAATGGCGGGAAGCAGTTCGTCCCTTTGATAGGTGCTGTACCTGTACCTCAGAAGTATTGGGATCAAGCGATTAATTGGATAAAAAAGCCTTTTGTCCGCAATCGTCCACAAACAGGCTCGTCTGAGCCTGACCCTCCACCTCTCTACAGTCCTCCTGGGGCACCTGGAGCTGTTTCGAACGCAGCGCTTTCTGCTGGTGGACCTGGTGCGGGTGTTGGGTCTCCTCCAGTCAGTGGGGCTCTTCCTCCTGCGCCTCCTGTGCCTCCTACGCATCCTGGGACCCCTTCGGCTCTTGGGGCTCCTGGAGCGCTTGCTGCTGGTGGGGCTGCTATGGCTGCTGCGGCACCCGCTGCGGCTGCTTTAGGAGGAGCGGGTCTTAACGCTGCTTCGACTGCGGCTCAGGCTGAACTTGGGCTTGATAGTGCTGCAGTTAATGCTGCAGGTGGTGCGGCAGGTGGTGCTGCGAGTGTGGCTGGCGGTGTGGCTGGTGCCGCCGGTAATGCTGCTGGTGCCGCCGGTAACGTGGCTGGTGGTGCAGCCGGTGCCGTGGGCGGTGTGGCTGGTGCCGCCGGTAACGTGGCTGGTGCAGCCGGTAACGTGGCTGGTGGTGCAGCCGGTGCCGTGGGTGGTGTGGCTGGTGCAGCCGGTAATGTGGCTGGGGGTGCAGCCAATATAGCAAGTGCTGGAGCTAACATGGCTGGTGCCGGAGCGAATCTTGCCGCTAACGGGGCTAGTGCCGGGGCTAAGCTAGCCACTACCGGAGCTGATGTTGCAGCTGATACGGCAGCCAATGGAGCCAAAGCGGCAGGTGCAGCAGCTGGTGCAGCTGGTGGTGCAGCCAGTGGTGTGGGCGGTGTTGCGAGTGGTTTGGGTGGTGCTGTGAATGGTTTGGGCGGTGCGCTTAGTGGTATATCCAAGGCCACAAGTGGTATAGGCTCCTCGATTTTTGATGCGGGTAAGCATGCCTTGTCTTCTCTCACTGGCGGTGGTGGTGGTGGTGGTGGAGGAGGTGGTGGTCGGCCCAAGTCTCTATCTCCGGGGTCTCCGCCTTTATCTCCTCCACCTTCTGCACCTCTGCCTCCACTTCCCGATTCCCAATCACTGGCACCACCTCCCGACTCCAAATCACCGTCATCACCACCATCACCACCTCCCGGCCTTGAACGGCTTTCTGGTGCGCCTCAGCCTGCAAACGTTGGACCTCTACCTCCGCCTCCTGGCACTCCGTTTCCACCTCCAAAGGCCGACTTACCTGGCCCTCCACCCGACACCCCGCGCCCGGCGCATGAGTGCTCACTCCTGACTTCGCCATCATGTACCAGCTGTGGAGGCAAGGGGGGATGGTGTCAGATCGGTCCGAATGCAGGATGTCCTTGCCAGGCTGCTGCATGTAACGCAGATCAGAAGCCGCGATGTGAAGAGGCTACCTGTCAAGGAGACGACAGGAACCAGTGTACCCAAGGCCCCGAGAAAGGCTGTCTATGCGAAAAATCCGAAAGGTCTTGCAAGCGAGGTCCGACACCGAAATGTGAAGAGGTTACGTGTCAAGGAGACGACATGAACCAGTGTACCCAAGGCCCCGAGGCAGGCTGTCCATGCGAAAAGTCCGCAAGGTCGTGCAACCCGGCTCAGAGGCCGAGTTGTAAAGATAATACGTGTAAAGGAGATGACAAGAACAAGTGCACCAACGGCCCGGAGGAAGGTTGTGATTGCATTGCGGATCGCGCCGAGGGTGCTCCGGCTAGCAATTGTCCCAAGGAAGAGCCCATGCTGGCATGTGATGTCGAGTGTGGCGGTGCAGACGCTCAAGGCAATTGCAAAGGGCTTCAACTCGAGCCTCCAAACGGTCGTCTAATGTGGCAGGGATGCCCTTGCTGGAACGACACGCAAACAAGTTTCCCTCATCCAGCTGCGGTAAACCAGACTGTCTTTCCGCATCCGGCTCCGGCTCTGCCGAAACAAGAAAACCAGACAGTCTTTCCTCACCCGGCTCCCCCGGGCTGGGAAGAGGATCAGGTCCGGATTAAGGAGTTATTGCGTCCCAAATGTCCCCAGGCACAGTCCATGTTGGCGTGTAACACCGAGTGCGGTGGCGTAGATGCGAGAGGCAAATGTATTGGCCTTCGAAACTACAACATGATGTGGGCGGGATGCGATTGCTGGGACGACTCGAAGAGAGGTAGACCTCATCGGGCTTCGCATCGCAGACCAAGTCGCTATCGCAGGCCAAGACCCTATCGCCACCGACGACCGCATCGCAGACTGAGACGGCCGACGAGCTTCCCCCACCCAATCGACCCGAACTACATGGAATGGCTGCGCCAGTTGAATGAGACGCTACCACACGATACATTCAACGTGACATGTTCGGAGAAGAGCGTTCAGAGCGTGCCGGATAAATTCACAACACCCACAGAGAATTTTGACATCAACACGCTGATGATGCGGATGCGCGATGGTAAGTGCTATCGGTCGAGCGATCTCTAATGTAGCTGTGCGGCAACTGACACTATCCCAGTTATCTGCAACAACAAGTGCGAGGTTCCGGCTGGACTACAGGACTACTACGTCAAGACCAAACAGGACGATAAAAAGGCCGATTGTGAGCTCTCAGTGGGCATAAAGGCCAACGACGGCGATATCGAGGCGTACATGTACCGAGCAACTCCAATTACGGAACAACTAAGGCAGACATGCTGGAACGACACCGAGGCTGGTAAGTTCGTTCTTTCAAAGCCCATCTGGCTGGGTGTGCTAACGTTGTCAGTCATCAGCAAGTGTATCAAGAACGGTCCCAACAAGGGTTGGGGAAACGGCCCCGACGGCCAATTCTACGAGACAGGTTTCCGTCATCTGAACGGTGATGGCTCGAAACACGACAAATTCAGCAGCGACGAGACGCTCAAGCCACCGGGTAAAAAGATTGTGCCAACCTTGAAAGATGGCTCCCTCGAATGTGGCGAGGATATCGATGGCAACGGCGCCAAAATAGACGACTGTGAACATATCCAGCTATCATATGGTTTCTCAACTCATAATCAGACCGAATGCAAATCACACGGCGACCAACTCGATGAAGCTGGCGAGAAAATCGGGAGCTGGTGCCTTGTCGAGGAACACAGCTCGTGTGCTTTCGTCATTGCAGATGCCAAGGACCACTCTAGCGAAATCACCTCAAATGATTTTAACGACTTCAGACTTCACACGCATAACAAATGCGAAAAGTTCGGGACGGGTACGGTTGTGGCGGCTGGGGATGCGGAGGAAGACATGGGCTTGTCCGTCCAGACGCTGTGCTTTGTGAACAAACACCACCCGGAACTCTGTAGTACAAAGAAAAAGAGCTAAGCGAGGCTTACTAACGGTACCTATTAGCTACCTACCTAGTGAAAAGATATATTAGTCTGATATTAATAAGACGGCTGTAGATAGAGTGAATAGAAAGGTATTATATACGCGTCTCTACATGCGTTTTCTTGGGAACTCTAACACAAAGTTCTGGCTACTAGGAGCTGATGAAAGCTTGGCGCTAAGTTCTATGCCCTAAGTAAGCCCTCTAGCGATCATAGAATCTAACTAATCCCTACTGTCTGATCATTGCCGGTTAATTGTTCTTGTAGATGTACGTAGAGGCGATGTAATCAGTCAACATCGTTGCTTGTGGCGGCCTGATTGTTTCTCCACAGCGGCTTGATTGGCGGCTTTGGAACAATGATAAGGTTGAACGAGTACCATGAATATGCATTGCATTGTCAGAAACACACTGTCTCTGCGTGTCGGGTAAGATACGCCAAGTCCGTCAATTCTCGTTTGTCTCAAGAGCCCTCTTTACCAGCTCAGAGTCAAGGTATGCTCGAACCTCGACAATGCTGTCTCCTTCCCATCTACAGACCCAAGCATACCTTTCTCTCGTCAGTCTACCAGAGCCCTTCGCTATCTTTGCACAGCAGCAGTTGGTCCCACTCACCTATTCTTGAAGTCCATCCCGTTCTTACAAACCGCATCCGCCGCCAACTCCGTCACGCTCCACTCCTGATCATCCCCACCAATCACATTCCGAACCTTCAACTGGATTGGCTCCTTGAAGATTGCATTCAATCGTTTTATGGTCCCGTCTACGAACGCCGTGCGTGAGGCGTAGAGGCCGCTGAGTGGGTGCGTGCCCATGACGGTCCATTGCACGTTTTCGGCAACGTGCTCGAAGAACTGCTCGTACTGGGCGCTGGCAAGGTGGTTGAAGATGAGCTCAATGTCGGGACGAGAAGGTGCCATTTCAAAGGGACTAGGCTGTAAAGAGTCGGACGGAAGAGGTTTTATAGTTGGTTGTCAGTCTTAGCGCGTTAGTCCAGGGGCGTTGTTGGATGGCTATATATGCGCCGTGGAAGTCGTAGCGGTCGGAGCAGACGTATCGTCCAAACCTATCGAAATTCATGAGGGACTACCACAGACCTGACGAGATAGGCTCGATAGACAACCGGCAATCGTGGTCTCGCTATAGTCATCATTATCGTAATTACGACGGGCTGCCTCCGTGTCGCTTCTGTTGCCGTCACAGCCGCCATGGAGCCGGTTCCGGAGCTGCTCAACGGACGCCCGGTTTCGGGTGTGATGTTATCCGGTGTCGGCCGTACATCACGTCTACTTTGTAAACTTTGTAAATGCTTCAAGCGAACGCGGATGTCATATAGTCATGTTTAAAGTTGTTGTTGATGATGATGATGGTTGCAGCTTCTGGGGGCCTCGCTTAGCCGCTGGAGAACGGACTTTTCCCGTCTGCGGTGGCGGCCGCCCTTCAGGCTCTCATTTAACAACCGCCGTAGAACCCTCGTGGCCCGCTGCAAGGCTCTGCCATCATTGAAAATGTCTAGTCTTGTGAAGGCGCTACGGCCTTTTGCATCCTGCGATGTGAGTACATCCCCGCGTGGCGCATCCATCCTAAACAACCCGTAGATTGGCGACGCGCTTGTAAAGCTCGGAGTACCCTTGGGAGGCTATATAAATGACCTGCGCATGTTCAGCCCGCATAGGGCTGGCGATCTTGATAAAAAGACACCCACAATGATCGGTGAAGCAGTCACAGTGAAGGTCAGTCATGGATCGGCTGATTATGTGCTAAGCTCACTGGCGTCAAGATGGTGCGTGCCGATGATACCGAAAGCCCCAGACCGGAGAAGCATTTTGCAGACGCAAACGAGGCCGGCAAGGTCATGTTTATCTCCCAGCCTCCATCAATGTATTCTGCATGCTTTGGTGGCTTGATGGCGGCGCGGGCGAAGAAGCTTGGTGCTGCCGGCGTTGTGGTCAACGGCCGGTTCCGCGACATCGAAGAGATTCAAGATATGGGTCTTCCAGTACGTGGTCTCTACTCGTGCGGGCAAATGTGTCGGGTACTAACATTCCATCGTAGCTTTTTGCGAGAGAGCAATCTATTCTTGGGTCAAATTCGTTTACCAGAGCATCTGAGATCAATGTACCAGTGAAGGCCAGACGCAACGCGTATTCAAGGAGCTATCTATGGATCAACCCTGGAGATCTCTTGGTGGGTGACAAGGACGGCGTTGTCTGTGTGTCTCCTTCGTTGGTGGATCAAGTTGTGCAGCTCTGCCAAGAACGAAAGGAGATCGACGAGAAGACTCTGGCAGCTCTGGCCGAGGGCATGAGCATGGGTGAAGCGTTAGCGAAATTTAGGAAATAGAAATTCTTGATAGAGAGAACGCAGCCAGAGGCAGTGAGTGACGTGATCATCATCATGATGAGCCGCCGAATATTGAGAAAACAATGACAAGTCTGGGAGGATTTTCTTGAGCCTACGAGACCCTTTGCACATGTCTAATGGTACACCTAAAATGATTCATAACACAACTGTGCTTGAGTATCATTGATGGAAGTTGGGTGAGGCTGGACGGTAAGAGAGGATTGGGCACAAATTCCAACTGCGGCCTCGAGGGAATAGGTAGAATAGAGCATCCTGTTCTGATATATACGCCGGGGAATGCTGCGGTTGCACGGCCAGCTACCATAGCATAGCACCAGCATCTCCAATTACTTACAGTTGCAACACAACTTCGCATTCGAAAAGCATGTCGATCCGGCCGTGACGAGTACACTGAGCGTCCCATGCTGTCCTCTCTGTGGATATGTCCAGCTCATCACCAAGCCCGCCCTTCCAACAGGGCGAGGCATCATCCAGTCGCGATCCCCCGAGGCAAACAACTGTAGAGGACGAGAACGACGATGAGGATGCTCTACTCTCCTCGGATCCGTTGGAAGGCCAGACGACTGAGCGGTGAGCAAGCCTGCTCATATATACTGATGGCATTGAGCCTAACACTATGATAGCATATCCTTTAAGCGCAAACAGAAAGCTTCAAAGCCAGGCTTATCTATGCCGCGCTTCTTCTCTGCCACGACCGACGCCAATCGCGACGATAGACCATTCCTCCCAAGTCAAGCCCCCTCGTCTCGAGACACACGCGCTCGAAGTGGCACGGATTCAACAGAAGTCATATTGAATTACCTCGACTCACATGGGGATGCTGGGCCACAGCTTCAAGACGCGAAGCATGCCAGCGCGATGGACTGGTACGTGGAGGGGCCCGGAAGGCGCGTTGGATACGACGATCTCACAGCCATCGATTGGATATTTGAATATGCGAAAGATAGACAGAGGCTAAGGTTTCTTTTCTCGGACACATCAGGCATCATGGGACACCTCCGGCAGCTTGCAGATGCGAGCCAAATATGGTGGATACTGATAGCTGCGGGCATTGCCAGCGGCGCAATTGCGGCATTCATCGATATCGCTAGTGACTGGCTAGGAGATCTCAAAACTGGCGTGTGCAAGAACGTAGAGGGCGACGGTCACTTCTATCTGAGTAAACCATTCTGCTGTTGGGGATATTCGGACCTGTCTCAATGCCATGATTGGCATCCATGGAGCTCTGCGCTTGGGGTACGGTCTGCCGGAGGTGGCTATATAATAGAGTACATTTTCTTCGTCGTATTTTCTGTAAGCTTGACGACTCTTTCGCGATTCTGGCGCTCATCACGGACAGGTCTCATTTGCAGCATTCGCAAGCCTTCTTGTACAAAACTACGCGCCTTACGCAAGACACAGTGGTATCCCCGAGATCAAGACGGTCCTAGGTGGGTTCGTCATCCGGCGCTTCTTGGGCGTTTGGACTTTGGCGATCAAGTCGTTGGGTCTCGTAAGATTTGCTGTTTCTCTTGTTGGATGTGACTGATTGTAGATATAGTGTTTGGCTGTCGCATCTGGGCTATGGCTGGGTAAGGAGGGACCATTAGTTCACGTCGCATGCTGTTGCGCCAATTTGTTCATGAAGTTCTTCACTAGCATCAACGACAACGAAGGTACGTGGAACCCTGCATACACAAATGTCTTGCTAATCAGAACAGCTCGTAAACGAGAGGTGCTTTCTGCAGCGGCAGCGGCAGGAATCTCCGTCGCCTTCGGATCTCCAATCGGGGGCGTGCTTTTCAGTCTTGAGCAACTCTCCTATTACTTTCCTGACAAGACCATGTGGCAGAGCTTCGTGTGTGCTATGGTGGCCGCTGTAACGCTCCAGGCGTGCAATCCCTTCCGGACTGGCAAGCTTGTGTTATACCAGGTCACCTACCACAGCGGCTGGCACGCTTTCGAGATGGTCCCTTTTGCCTTGCTGGGAGTTCTGGGTGGCTTGTACGGAGGTCTTTTCATCAAGCTCAACATGTTTGTGGCCAAATGGCGGCAAGCAAACCCTATCTTCAAGGACCCTGTCGTTGAGGTCGTCTCAGTCGCATTGCTAACGTCAATCACCAACTTCCCCATTAAGTTCATGCGCGCGCAAGCCTCTGAGCTGGTATACACATTGTTCGCCGAATGTGTGGACATCACCGACGATCAACTTGGTCTGTGCAAATCGGGCAAAGCGAATACTGGGGTTGTTGCTCTGCTGATAATCTCCGCGCTGTTGGGGTTCCTACTTGCAGCGGTCACATTCGGTCTACAGATCCCTGCAGGTATCATCCTACCTTCAATCGCTGTGGGTGCCTTGTACGGGCGTGCTGTTGGCTTGACGGTTGAGGTTTGGCAGCAAGCGCATCCAGGCTGGCTCCCTTTCGCCTCTTGTGAACCAGATCGACCATGTGTCACTCCAGGGACATATGCCATCATAGGCGCGGCTTCCGCCCTTGGGGGCGCTACCAGAATGACAGTCTCAATTGTTGTGATCATGTTCGAGCTGACTGGCGCTCTAACTTATGTCTTACCGATCATGATTGCTGTCATGCTCAGCAAATGGATTGGCGACGCAATTTCGCCCAAAGGCATCTACGAGTCCTGGATTCACTTCAAAGGATACCCCTTTCTCGACAACCGTGATGAGAACAGCGCTTCTATCCCTGACGTACCTGCGTCTCGTATTTTCACCAAGCTAGAAGACTGCGTTGTAATCACTGTAACCGGCCACACAATCCAGAGCCTGCAAGACCTGCTGAAGCAGCATACGTTCCGTGGCTTTCCTGTCATTGACACGCCACGCGATGCGTTACTTCTTGGATACATTTCACGTACCGAACTCGCCTTCGCCCTCAACTCAGCACTCACCTCACGCTCCCTTTTCCCAGAAACAGAGGCATACTTCTCCCATCAACCCCTCTCAGACCCGACTTGCAGCCTCGATCTACGCCCCTGGATGGACCAGACTCCAATCACATTAAACTTTCGCGCCAGCTTCCAGCTCACGCTGAATATGTTCCAGCGTCTAGGGTTGCGCTACGTGTTGTTCAATGACCGAGGAACGCTGAAGGGCCTACTTACGAAAAAGGATGTCTGGTACGTGCTCAACGCCAACGACGACGAGAACGGAGTCTTGCGCGAGGAGAACGAGGAGCAAGAAGAAGGATTGCTGGGCGACAGCAGCCACGAAAACGGCCCGCCGAGTTGGGCAGAGCATGCAGAGCATTTCCCGGGGCTGTAGATTCGTCACGGTCAGGCTGTCTGCATATAACAGTAATGTAAATGATAGTGTACGATACATGGTGTACGAACTTTGCGCTCAATTTTTGACTTCCTCATATATAATATAATAACCTCGAAGCCTCCGCACCGGCTGCCGCGCAGTCATCGGCCGACTGACTCACCGTGCGCTTCACCAATTCCCTGCGTCTAATTAATTAGACCACCGCCCAACCCCGCAAATCCGGAAATCTCACATGCCATAATTAGATGCCCGGTAGATCCACCCGCATCAACATCGGCATTCATCATCCGTAGCCCCACTCGCACACCACACCACGTTGGATTCTATTACCCGTTTTATCAAAGACGTCACGAATACCACCAACCCAACCACTCAAACACTCTTAGCACCAACCCATGCTCCACATCCACAGCACTAGTCACTCTATATAGACATACACATAACTTTCCCCCATTTCCCCAAAGACCCTGCCAGAGCAAATGTACGACTACAACTACATTGACAACTCGACTTCGTACCGCGAGGAACTGGACAATCTGAAGCGTAAATCCCGTGGCCATCATCATCATCATCATCATCATCATCATCATCATCATCATCATCATCATCATAAGCAGCTGCAGCAGCAGAACGAGAGTCTGGATAGGCAGCGTCGTAGCGGCAATCTTCCTGGCTGGCAATCCGATAGTGACGACAGCAACAATAATAACATGACCGGCCCCGCGAAACAGAGGCAGCGACACGACACGCTGGCGCAGAAGGCGGCGCGCAATCCGACGTTGTTGGGCGATCCGGTTAGTTTGAAGGCGGAGGAGGCGGCGGTGGCACCATCGCCGTCGTCGTCGTCGTCGTCGTCGTCGTCGTCGCAAGGGGAGGCAAATGCAGGGAAGGGCAAAGGTATGTACTTTACTCTTTCTTTCTTACATGTCTCTCTCTCTCCTTGCCAGTTTCGTTGCCCTATACATCATCCTACATCCCGTGTTCTTCCATCTCGATTCTCGAACCCCTCAAAAAACCCCTTTTCATGTCCCCAGACTATATTTTCCCTAACACATCTACAGCCCCAACCCTCAAGCAGCGCGCTCTGCAGAACCGGTCCATGCTCGGCGACCCGGTGAGTCTGAAGGCGGAGACGACGGAGAGGGATCCCGTGGATCATGATAACGGGCCTTCTTCGGCTGCGTCGTCGGATGGGAAGTCGAAGCTGTGAGATGCCGCGCCGGATGGAGGGGGTGGTTGTGTGTCTGTGTAGGAGAGTGTGCGTCGAATGGGCTTGATGTGGCTTGGAGGATGACGGATGGATGGAATGGACATGCACCAAGTATATATATATAAACACATATCTGCCTCCGTGCGCGGCATGTACAGGCACGCCTGAACACATACGTGCACACAGACACGGGGCGACGCGGGAATATAATAATATTACCATTACTAGTCGACTAAGCATCTACGTCCCGCGTAGCATGCCGTTGCTGCTGCTGCTGCTGCTGTTGCGCACAACTGCCCGTCCCGTCATACTGCTCCCAGACAATAGGGCTAAACGTTTCATTCCCATAGGAGCTGCCGCCGTACTCGAGATAGCCTGCGGCATACTCGATAGGTACGCTGCGGATGGCAGCGGCGTCGCCAATGACCCAGACGGTCTGCATGCCTGTCGTACACGGCTCATTAGCACATATTACCTCCCCTACTTCGCCATCCCCAAGACGAGGTGACGGCAGAACGAAGACTTACCCATAATCATGTGCTGCAAGGTATGGCAATGGACCATCCAGACGCCCGGCTGAGCCAGACGCACCCTCCAGGCGCGCCAGCCACTGACCCCGCCCGGCGTGGTCTTGAGACCGTAGCGATACAGCATCGTGGTGTCGCGCTCGACGGGCCGCCAGTGCCGCTCCTTGATCTTCGCCTCGTTGGCAACCGGGTCGTAGGTGCCGTTGCCGGAGCCGATGTCGAAGACGTGCTGGCCGTGGGCGTGGAACGGGTGCACGTCGAGGCCGCCGCCGTTGTTGAACAGCGAGCCGGTGTTCTGGAATACGACCTCGATGACCTCGCCTTGTTTTGCCGGGAAGGCCTTGCTGATGGGGTCGTAGCCCTGGCTGGCGGGAGACGAGGCGGCAGCAAAGGAAGGGACGGCAGCCTCACCGGACTTGTAGATGTCGATTAGCAGTGGGGATTCGTAGACGGCTTCGGTCCAGGTGTAGTTGTTGCTGAACTTCCAAATCAGGTGCTGAGAGAAGGTCTGGATCTGGCTTGTGTTCAGGATGATGCGTCGCGTGACTTCCTCGAGCGCTGGGAAGTCGTGGCGTGGGTACAACGGCTGGAGGGCGTATTCGGCCCAGTCGTAGGTTGCGTTTGGGAGGGTGAGGGGGGCCACTGCAGGGGCTTTCGGGAGAGGCGAATCTGGTTCGTAGCGGAGGATGGCATAGCCACGGTAAACGGTAGGGCGATCACGCGACTCGAATTGAATAAAGTAAGAGCTGCGCTGGGCGGCGGCGAGGTCAGCAGCAGATTTGGTGCTGAAGAGGATGTCGAAGCGATTTCCGCTTCCGAGCTGCATGCGATCAACCACGTGCGGCTCGGTGTAGTGGCCTTCGACGTTGATGATGGTGAGATTAGGATGTCCCTCAAAAGCGATGAGAGTGTGGGAGAGAGCGGTGCCACCGATGAAGCGGAATCTGTATGTCTTGCCAGGACGTACGTCGATGACTGGAAGGGAGCATTCCGAGGCCTCTGTTGGGGGTGTGTTTGGTACCCCCTTTCCGTTGAGCAGAATTGCGTTGGTCTCGCCGGACCATGTGAAGGGCACGCCCTGCAGACCTCCCTCAATTACTTCATCAGTCTTGTTGAAGTAGTCTGTGAGCATGAAGACGCGTTCCTCGTCGTAATCGTACGGCTTTCGGCCGCAGTCTTCAACAATTAACGGCCCAGCTGCGGTGAGCGCTTGGATGCCGACGTGAGAGTGATAGAAATAAGTTCCGGCGTCGTCTTCTTCGGCATATATCTCGTAGTCGAAGAAATGCTTTGCTGGGATGGGCCATTGAGTTGCCAGTGGGCTGCCGTCCGAGAAGGGGGCAACTCGCTGTGCCAGACCATGCCAGTGCTGCCACCACGTTAGTATTATATGCGCCCGAGATGGTTTCATACAGCTCACCATAGTTGTGTTCAATGATTCCATGTCGTTATACACCCGAATCCAGGTTGTCGAGCCCGGCTTCAAGCGAATCTCTGGACCCGGCGAGGTGCCATTTACCAAAACCGATTTTCGAACCTGGCAAGCCACAGGAGCAGTGTCTTCTGTGATTCGGAGGATATAATCCGGCTGAAAGTCGTCGCCATGTTTGGCGCCGTGGCCTGCGGCGACGAAAGGCGCGATACTACATAAAACAAGTACAGCTGATAGGAGGAAAGACGAGACGGAAATGATGCCCTTCATCACAGCGCATAGTAATGGGCAGGTAAGAAAAGAATAAAGAATGAAACGTCCAAGGTGTAATTAGCTGGAAGCAGGTAATAGTTGTAACGGCCCGAGAGATAGCTACGTAAGTCGGTCGTCGTATGAGATTAGCATGGTCTGATCACAGTCGCGCTTGAATCATCCCCGGATCCGCGCTCAAGCCTTGTGGTCCACAAGCTCTCGAAGCACACGACTGGGTGTGTGACAAGTATCGAAGGCAAAATGGCCACTTACGTACACTCTGAACATCATTGAACGGATATGTTAAGCATGGCTGGAGGCTGAACGACGCGTTGCGGGATTGGATGCCCCTGTTCTATCAGCGGGTTCGTGTTCATAAGGCAACCTATGATATTCCATGTAATACTAAACAGCTGCCGAGACAGTATCGCTATAGAACGTTGGCGCAACGCTCGTCAGTCAGCTTAGACAACAAGCTAAGGCTGAACAAGGGATGAGATGCCATGATTGAATACCAACATTTGGAACACATATACACACTCAGTAATTGGCATACAACATCTAATGCCCGCATGGCGTAGAGACAAAAAGTAGCCTCGTCGTGCCAAGGTAGCAGCGAGCACTCGGGGCTCACGAGATAATGACATACATATATCCACGCATAAAGCGGCGAAAAACGATTATGTCGTAGCGGGCGAATCTTCGCGGGCATGTCCACGATACCTTGCGTTGTGGAATGTCGTTGTGAAACATGTGGTGCGAAACAAATGTGGGACGATTCCATCGCTGCTGTGGGGGCGTTTTTTGGCGAGGAAGGCTTCGTGGGTTTCACGAAGCTCACGGCCATGATATCGCGCTGCCACATTGGGTGACCATCCAGCTCACCTTTCACGGCCCATGACCGCAGCATAACCTATAACCATGTCTGAACAGACGTCGTGTTACGAGCTTGAGATAAGAAACCTCCTGGTCGCAGCACAACGTTTGTAGAATACTTGTGATAGGACTGTTCATAATTCAATGGATACTCTCGGCATCGACTATGGTATACACGGCAACTTTCATCATCTCGTTACGCCAGAGTCCGATCTCAAGTCCGGTGGTCTCCAATCGAAAAGATCAAAGGCTTCCTTGCTCCATGGCCCAAGATCTTTTGAATGATCGATTTTGGGCGGCAGGACCTTCTTTGAGACCGTGGCAGCTTTCCCTTTCGTTGCGCTTTGTGGCTGCTTTATTAGACGTCTCCGCGATCTTGGTGGCGGCATCTTGTTTGTTTCGGTCGCTATCTGATTATGACCAGCGGAAGCGTCTGCTTGCCTGGTATATGCCATGTCCGGTAGCATACCAATGTCTCCGGCTTGCTGTTCGATCCGCAAATCGCTGTTAGTTTCCCTCGTGTTCGTTACCGTCGTCTCTCGGACAGGACAACTTTGACCTATTCGAGTTGCATTGACAGACCCAGAAATGGGTCTATCCTCCGTATGTGCCGTCAGAGCACCCTTTCGTGTACTAGCCTGCGCACTTTCAGCAGTATCGATTCCTTCGTCCTCCTTGACTAGCTCGATCTCTCTACGTGTAAAGCTGGAACTACCGGCGGAGGCGCCCAGTCGACTTGCAGTACTTGGCCTTGACTTTGGTTGTGGCTGATTTTCACACATCAGCGTCTTCTTGACTTTTCCAGTTGGTATTCGGAGAGGCCTTGTTTTCGGTCTTGGGACATCTTGTAACTCATTGGTCATTGCTGAAACCTTTATAGGAGCAATTGCAACAGTCTTTGATGGAGCTGCAGACTGATCGAGGAATTCGTCAACTCTTGTAATTTTGTTTATGACGCTCACCGGTGGTGACGATGTGGGTTGTAAAGCCTGTTTCGGAGGAGTATGCCTCGCAGACCTTGCGATGACGGGTCGTCGCAGGGTCGTTGCAGCGTTCACCGCTACACGCGATTCCGGCCTTGGCTTCGGTGGTGCGACTGTGTTGCCATTCACACGTATTGGAGACACGTCCGGCAGGGTAACATCAGAGAGCACGCTCTCTTCGTTGTCTGACACGAGGTCGACAACATCCTCACCGGAGGCAACAACAGCTGGCCGTGCGCCTGGCGATGTCTGTCCCTGAGACGTCTGTTTCCACAATGATGCGCGTTTCGTAGCACTGGGTAGCCTTGGCCCTGAATCCCTTTTCGCCTGTTCCACTGCGTCCGTCCTTGCCCTCTTCACCGGTCTGGGGTTTGCTATTCCATTCTCCTTCTCTTCCCTCAAGTCAAATGGCGACTTCTCGTTCAACGCTGCTCGCCCGTACGACGAACCAATCGGCTTATTTATAATGGATGACAGGGCTCGATGTCGCGGCTGGCTGGGGTCTCTGCGAATGGAGCTGTGAAGCGCACTGCTGAGGGGAGCTCGAGGATGCGTAGAGTGTCTTGGTCTCGGTGAAGGCTTGTCTTTCTTTTCGAACAGCGGTGCGAGGTCGGTCTGTACGCTGCCCTTTGGTTCACCGACTGTGACCAGGATGCCTCTCTCGAGCGTGATGTCATCGCCCTCTTGTATGTCCGCCTTTTCCTGCCAATGTAGATCCCCAATGTAGTTCTTCGACGTGTCGTAGACCATGATCCGCTTGTTGAATGTGTGAAATGAGAGGACGCCATCTTGATATATCTTCTTCTTCTTTTTTATATCGTGGGAATACAGACAGTCAAATTCGTGTACCGGTGCGGTATTCTGCGTCAGAGGAACATTGTGCGTGGAGAGGGCGGTCATGATTGTCTGAGGTTTGTGGGACGAGTCCAACGAGTGCTGTTACGGGACATGACGAATTTGTTCTAATTAGAGGAGTGTTATGACGAGCTGAACCGGAGCAAGATGCGTGGTGACGCCAGGAAGCTGATATGGCCGCATGAAGCACATTGTTTGGGGTGACGCGACTTGATAAGCGTGGCCTGGAGAAGACGCGCGACAATTCCACCTGGTCCTGATATTACGCACCACATTCCCAGTTATTCTGCCGGGCGGAGGCGATTGTCCCCCCCCGCCTGACAGCTGATAGTGACTCCCGAGACCCGCCAAATGCACCTTTTGGTATTAAATCAAACGCACGCCAACCAGGGCTGATGTTGCCTTAGGTTGTACTAACATCAGTATCCAATCACTACGCCTGGTCTCCTCGGCCTCCTCAACGCCACAATACAACTGTTTGTGCCCACTATGACCTGAACGATTGTCTGTCCTTTCTTACACGGCGCAGCAATGCGAGTTGAAGCTGTCTGAGAGCGCCAGCATGCAGCGAGTGCACAGGAAGTTTGGCTCATTCAAGCCACGGACAGCGGATGAGACCAAGGTCGGCGCCTTGCTCAAGGATTTCGAGGATGCAGAGCAGATGCTGGGCGAGGTATGTTTGTGAAGGTTGACGAGAGAAAGGGCATGGCTGAGTGCTTCCAGCTCGTGGACACCACCGAGCAATGGCGCAACGCGTGGAACGGCATCCTCAACCACCAATTGCTCATGATCACCGAGTTCAACCTCCTGTACACGCCAATCATTGCGACGGGAGAGCACAGCACGCCTCACCATGCCGAGACCCCCCAACACATCACCGACCGGACGGCCGCACTGTGCGCTGCGTACACAGATCTACAGGCCGACATGAAGAGCGAGGTCCAGGCTGTAGACACGAGGATCACCACGCCCGCGAAGGAGGCACGAGAGTGTCTGAAGCCATTGAAGAAGGTGCTGAAGAAGCGAGAGGACAGGAAGCTCGACTACGAGAGATACAGGAGCCGTGTAGCCTCCTTGGACAAGAAGGCGAAGCGTTCAGACCGCGAAAACGCAACTCTCGCAAAGCAGGAGATGGAACTGGAACGCACAACCGCCGAGTATCAAGACGCTGACCAGCATCTTCGGCATGTCCTACCACCGATACTGAACGCCACCTTCTCTCTTCTCCCGCACCTACTCGCCGCACAGATTGAGATCCAGAACACGCTCCTGGGGCACCTGTACACAGTCCTGAACGAATACGCAGACCAGCACCAATTCCCCAATCCGCCGCCCGAACTGCAAGACGTGATAGGCCCCTGGGACGCCGAATTCACTCCCTTTAGACGCGAGCTGGAAAGCGGCTACGCCATGATCGCCAAGGGCAAGGCTGTCCAGGTGCCTATGGGCCACCAAACAGGAAGCACCCTGACCGGGCTCGGCATCCGCAACAAAATCAGCGACCGACGCACCATCAGCTCCTCGACCTCCGCGTCCAACGCGTCCGAGCAACGCAGACTGGCCGCACCGCGGTACGAGGAAGAGCAGCACGCCGAGAACGGCAGACCGAGAATCTCCAACGCGACAAAGCCGAGAATCGGATACCTGTCGACTCCGCACCACGAGGAGCACAGCCGCACGCCGAGCCCGGGCGCAGACTCGTACGCACTGTCCCGCACATCGACCGCCTCGTCGACGTCCCAATCCGACTACTTTGCCCAGCAGCAGAGACCGCGCATCTCGTCCCGCCCGTCAGCCAGCTCTCTCGCATCCTCGCCGGCCTCGTCCACGGCCCCCGGCATCAGCATCGGCATCGGCAAGAAGAAACCGCCGCCGCCACCCCCGCCACCAAAGAAGATTGGCTCTTTCCAGGGCGAGTTCGTGACGGCCATGTATGACTACGAGGGCCAGAGCCAGGGGGACTTGTCGTTTAGCACGGGCGACAGGATCAGGGTGCTCAAGAAGACGCAGAGCTCGCATGACTGGTGGGAGGGCGAGGTGCGCGGCGTGCGCGGCCAGTTCCCTGCCAACTACTGTCGCTAGGCGGGGAGGTAGGGAGGCAGGCAGGGAAGCAGACAGGCAGGCAGACAGTGGCAACAAGACGAGAGTGCCCTCGATTGTAGCTTTGTGTGTATTCTTCAGGTTGTCGAACGGTGTGTGTTTGTGACATGTGACCTGTGACATGTGACATGTGACGTGCCCGCATTGATATCTTCATGTTGTGTTCGCCATTCGCCAGACGTACCTGACAGCAGGTAAGGATGTAACGTGAGACATCGGTTGGGCAGTTTGAGTATGTATGGATGTGTGGATGTGTGTGGATGTGTAGACGTGTGGATGCGTGGACGTGTGGACGGGAATGTCTCAAGGGCAACATCCCGCGAGTACATCTAGGACCCCCTGTTTTCCACTTCGGGTGTCTGTTCAGATGAAGATGTAGAAGAAGAAGAAGAAGAAGAAGAAGAAGAAGAAGGCAGACGAGGATGATGGTTAATGAGGATTATGTTATATGTAAGCACGGCTATGTATATATATATATGTGTGTGTGTGTGTGTGTGTGGCACAGGAGCACGGCAGAAAATAGAAATGGTTGCGGGTATCACTCTCTCTCTCTCCCTCATACGACAACACAAGCTTCCCTTGTCTATGCGTGCGCATGCGGCACAGTCAACGTCAATGGATGCCAACGTCAACGTCGCTTCACGCCCTTCTTCATTAACCCCCTTCCCCTCCCTCCCCTCCGTGCAAATATTACCAATCGTATATACCAGCCCCCAGCCAAACACCTCCTCGACAGCAAGCTCAATTGTCCTTCTTCGGGATGTACTCCATCAGCTCGACCATCTCCTCCTTGGAGAACAGGCCGGCGGTGATGAAGCGGTAGGCCTCGACCAGGATCCAGACGGGCAGGACGACCCAGAGCATGTTGAAGAAGGTCAGGTAGACCCAGCTGTAGCGAGAGACGCGCGGTACATGTCAGCCGTGGAACAAGGAAGAAACGAAAGAAAGGACGAAAGAACGAAAGAACGAAAGAAAAAGAAAAGAAAAAGGAACTCACAGAAACAGCCAATTCCCCGTCTCCAAATTCCCACACCCACTCAACCACTCAGGCGCAAACGTCATGAACCCACCATACAACTCCCCCGTCGCCAACACGCCCATCCAGAACCACACGCCCTTCCCAGCCCGCCGATCACCCCGCGCGCCACGCACAAGCAGCACGCAGATATACGCCGCCAGGGGCGCGCCAATGCACACGGTCAGCAGCTCGAGCGAGACGATGGTCAGGTCGGCGCCGCCCCAGCGCCGGTCGGCTTTTGCGTATTCCTGCCAGAGACGGGCGGCCGGGTTGGTGCCGTAGATGCTGCCGTAGAGGTTCTGTGCGTCGGCGAGGAAGTGGATGCCGGGAGGGGTGAGCGGGGGTGCGGCGGCGGCGATGGCGGAGAGGATGGCGGAGGAGGAGGAGGAGGCAGAGGATGGCGGAACGGGAGCCGGGGACGGAGGAGGGGAGGCGGCGAACCAGCGCTTTGAGGGCGGAGCGGCGGCGGCGGCGAGCGTGTCGAGCGGAGAAGGCGGCGTGGGGACGGAGGTGAGGAAGCAGTTGAGTAGGAATGTGCCCTCGAGGAAGGTGTGAATGAGGGCGTCAAAGGCGTGCCAGACGAAGAGGATGCGGGTCTTTGTGGAGGCGGAGGAGGGGAGGAGGCGCGTGGATGTCGCGTAGGCGGCGGCGAGGATGGCGACGGTGGTGAGCAGGGAGAGGACTGTTGTTGTGTCGATTTGCGGGTCGGCGTACGGGGACGGGGATGGGCTGCGGGTGGACATGTTGTGGGCGTGGGCGTGGGCGTGGGCGTGGGCGTGTGTATGTGTGTGTGTTGGCGTGAGGGGACTGGGTGGTCTGCGCGAGGTGTTGTCAGAGGGCTAGTGGAGGCAGATGCAAGATGTGTAGGTAGGAAGGAGGATGCTGCTGGGATGGGACTCACGCGTTGGCTACAGAGTCAGTCGGACGGGACTGCGACGTCGGTTTCGGAGGGAATTGTGATGATGTAGGACGGAAAAGGGGTGATGGCACTTTCTGGGGAAAATGGACGTGTGCGGCTAAGAAGTGCGGGTGTGGAGCTCCGGGTATCCATTGTATTGAGCCCCGAATTACCACGTTGGGACCGGCTGGCTGTGTACATCCTTTGCACTTCTACTCCTCCAATGCTAGCATCATTACCAAGTAGCAACTTGTATGTATATACATACACAGTAGTAGTAATAATAGCCAGCCTTCCATAACTCACAACCCCAACCCACCCCTTAATCCCATCCATAGCCAAGCCAGACACACCCACCCATCCACGCACGTCGTCGTCAAAACCAAAAAAAAAAAACTTCACAACAAGCACCACGTATCATTCATCCATTCATCGCCAGCCATGCACCTAGATCCTACATTGCCCACACACACCCTGCGTCTTTCGTTGCCCTGTGCTGTGCCGGCCTATCATAGCATGGCTGGCCATGGGCATTAGTAGTTAGTAGTCAGTAGTCAGTCAACAAGTAGCATGGCGCGCGCGTGGTCCCCACTCGCATCGTGTGTGTTGTTCCTGAAAATCCTGGCCTGGCATTGCCTGTTGTGGCTAATTAATTAGGGGATCCATCCGTGTGTTGCTGTTTTGTACCTGTCCTGTGTGTCTATTCCATTCCATCTCTCTTCTCGTGTACCTCTTCACCTCTCTCTTTTTACTAATTACTCTACCCTCTACTAAACCTACATACAACGTTGATTTTAGAGATAGACACAGACATAGACGTAGACATACAAGTATTATGTATCAATTCAATTCAATTCAGATCTAAACTAGATGAAAACAATCCCGGCCCCCCTAGAAAAAGCAAAAAAAAATGCAAAACAAGCTTAGCAGTGATTATTGATAGGTTGGCATCATTACTACTACCACGAACCACGAGAACAAACACACGTGTACACACATATCCACACCGCATGCATCCACATATCTCCATAATTACCCACACAGACCCATAAACCCACGCAATATCCACGTCCTCGTCTGTACGTTCTACACGTCCTCATCTACACGTTCCTCACGCACTTCCCTCAAAAACAACGAGCGTGTCATCCACAACAACCCACTCCCCACGAACGAACAAACGACCGACTACTACCACCCCACAACTCACAACCCACAAAACAAACAAACAACCCGAAAAATCGCATCCCCATCGCAGTATCAACTCCATCCTCTCTTCTCCTATCCCCCTTCCTCTCCCTCTGTCTCTGTCTCTCTCTCTCCCTCTGTCTCTGTCTCTCCCTCTGTCTCTGTCTCTGTCTCTGTCTCTGTCTCTGTCTCTGTCTCTGTCTCTGTCTCTGTCTCTGTCTCTGTCTCTGTCTCTTGTCGTTCTTGTCCTTTTCTTGCCCTTCAGCCTTCCTTCCATCCTCTCGTCCCTCCTCCTTTTTACACGCAACACACAAACACCCCAACACATACCACCACTACGTACTTCCACCTCGATCATCCATCTTTCCGCGCCAGACATGTAATTGTACAAACTGCACCCTCTCTCAACGTCGTCAGTCAACATCACGCACACCACCAGCACCAACACAACACAACACAACACAACACAGGCCAAGCACAGATGCGGGATAGAATAGGTTTTTGATTCGACCGTCTAGGTAGAGTAAGTAGGTAGGTAGGGATAACAGACCAGCGCAATCCATAACGCCAAATCCCGTCCCTTCCCGCGTTTCCACTTGTTCCCCCTGTTCCCCCTCGTCCCCTGATTCCCTAAACCCCTCCCGATCCGAACCATCACGAGCCCTAGAAACCCTTCCCAAAAAAAAAAGAAAAAGAAAAGCGAACAGTCTTCCAGTCTGAATTCCCCTCGGTCAACCCTCCCCTCCACCTCCCTCTCCGTCCATGTCCCGAGTCGAGAACAAAATGGAAGAAAGAAAAAAAAAAAAGTACTTTTCCCCCAAGTCCTCATTATAGACAATTCACCCAGACAGCAGCCGCTGCGTCGCGTCTACCCATCAGCCAGGCTGAGTCGGCCGTCAAGGCAGGAGAGGGGAGTGGCCACTAGCCGTTTCCGACGGCGTGGGGTCGCAACAAATACAGCAACACACAAAAGAGAAGAAGAAGAAGAGCAATCCAAAAAACGCCGAGGAAATGGAATGTCGCAGCCCACAATGTATCCCGCAAATGACGCCTCAAACACCGCTGCAAAATAACACAAAGAAACAAAACAACAAGCAAGAACACACGCAGAGCTGGAAAATGCACAGAAAACGCGATCCGATCCAGGAAATGCAAAGCACATCGAGCGACGCAAAGCCATGCCCCGTTCGACCACGTCGTCCTGGCGAAAGATGCCTTTTTGGGGGGGGGGAGACAAAAAAGCATAAGAGATGCATGTCGTATTAAGCTCTGGTATTAAGGAGCTGGGAAGATGCCGGATAAGATGTTGAGGGAGAGGGGACAAGACGTCCGGTAGCTCCCTTGGTTTTTTTTTTGAAAATCGTCGTGGTCGTTTCCGGATGATGACGTCGTAAAACAAGGAGATTCGTTTACATTTCACCACCACTACTACCACCACCACCACCACCACATCTTACCAGCCAGTGTCGAAACTCCCCTGCAACAAAAGAGTCGACTCAGCCGAGGATGGGTTGGGGCGTGTGGGAGTCGCCAAGGATGCTCCCATGCACGTTGGAGTGGTTGTATGGGTAGCCAAAGTTCATGTGCGATTGTGTCGGGTCGCCAATGTCAGAGCCGGTAAAGGGGCCTGGCGAAGACGAGCGCGACAGAAAGTGTGTTGGGCTCTTGCAAGGGCGGTCGTCGGCACCGTCAAAGAGACGAGACAGGTCCGAGATGGGAGTGGCAGGACTGTTGGATCCCGACGTCTGGCCGCTGGCCTCGCTGTGGTCCGAGTCGTTTCCGTCGGTCTGCTCCTGCGGCTTGCTCGGTTGTTGTTCTTGTTGTTGTTGTTCTTGTTGTTGTTGTTGTTGTTGTTGATGTTGTTGTTGTTGCTGTTTGGTCGCCACGACGGTCGAAGTCGGGAGAGGCGAGTCTTTTCCAGAGCTGGAGCCAGAGCCAAACTGCAGTCGCCAATTAGCATCGGATGGGAGGGGTTCAGGCCAATCCTACTCGCGGTGGTTCACGTACGAAGCAAAATTTCTGTATCAGTTCATTGTACTCGGCCGATTGCAGGCCAGGCTTCTCGGCCGTGTTGGAGGACGAGGCCGAGGCGGCTACAGGGACAGACAGATTATCATTAGCCTTGACAGCAGACACATCCTGGGCGGTTGATTCAAGGTGAGGCAGTTTGGGCATGATACCGCTACGCTCACCAAGTGCATTTTGGGCATTGGTGAGGGCGGCGCTCAACGAGGCCCCAAAGTCGTAGCGGGTGGAGAAGGCCTGCCCACCACCTCGTGAGGGACGACCGGAAGAAGATGATGATGATGACGACGGGTCGGGGAAGATGCTGGGCCGCTTACTCTTTGGCTTCAGCTTGATCGAGTTGTTTGGCGAGTCGCCGATGAACGGCTTCGGGGCGCCAAACTGGAACTTTGGATCGAAGCCGTGGCCAAAGTCGTCCTCAAAGGAGGAGCGGGAGGGGAAGGATCGCGGGCGGGCAGACGGGGGCGAGTGACGGCTGCGAGGGATGGCGCCCATGGAGCCACCGGGGGAGCCACCAGCTGATTTGGCCAGCGCCTTTTGCCTAATCTTCTTGATGAAGTCGACCTGGTAGTTCATGTTTGAGTTGTTGTCCCAGTGCTCTTGGCCGTCGACGTTGTAGCGAACGCAGAGCAAGAGAGTCTTGGACTCGAGGTTTGCCTGATCGACAAGCTTGATGTTGAAGTTGAATCGATCGTAGCCGTCATTGACTTGCTTCTTGCGCACATCGTTGTTGTATTCGGCCACGACCTCGGAGGTAGTCTTCCAGTAGTCGAGAGTGAAGCGGGCGGTGACGGACTTGTGGAAGGCGATGTTGGCGACTGCGACAGTACCGATGAGGGTCTTTGTGTCGGCAGACAGGAAGATGCGCTCTACGCGGACGGGCAGCGTCTTGCGTTCAAACGTCTCGCGCGGGAAGTTGGCCAGGCGGATCTCCCACTCCAGCTTCTTGGACGAGGAGTGGCCCTCAAAGGGATACTCGGACTCGCTGTCGTAGGCAGTCTCGACCGGTGACGAACCAGCGCTGACTGCAGATGGTTTGTCGACCTGGAGGAAGTGGCGTACCTGCTCGATGTTGTCGTTGAAGTGGACAGCCTTGGAAAAGGTTGGGGTTCCAGGCATGCTCGAGGGACGTCTGCGAGACGAGGGACGGAGGGCAGGCTTGACGAGCTCGCCCGACTTCTTCCTCAGTAGAGGCGGTTTTATCCGCAGCTCATCGTCATCGAGCTCGCTGTCCGAGGTGTTGTCTGGCGATTCGGCGATTGCAGACGAGTGTTTGGACAGGTGGACGTCGCTGGACGAGCGTGAGTGTGAAATCTTGCGGGCCTCGGGCGTCAAAGATCGCTGGGGAGTGCAAAGGAGAGGCGCAGCAGCCGGGCTATCGGCATCACGTCTTGGCGATGCGTCTCGTCGGACTTCAATCGACGACAGGGCCTCCTGGAGCTCAGCAAGGTTGCCCCACTGGCGACCCCTCTCGTCATCATCATCAGAACCTTGTGCCGAGTCGGGTGGTGTGGTAATGGCGCCGGACGGGATGGTCAGATTATTGACAGGCGGAGGAGACTGGCGAACGCTGCCATTCTGCGGAGAGCCTCGGGGAGGGACGGAAAGCGATGTTCGCGCATGCTCCTGAACGGCAGCCGGTATGTTCTGAGGCAGAGAAGGCGTTCTCCGATGCTTGTTCAGGTATGAGGTTGAGGATAGCGATCGAGGAAGGGCAGGTCTAGACGAGGAGGAGGAGGAGCCTAGGTGTGTGCCCGGGCTGGAGCTTGCGGCTACAGACGCCGACAGGTCAGAGGCATTGTAGGACTGAGTCCGACTGATGACAGGGCTGTTTGGGTTTGACGATGCAGGAGATCGCTGGGAGGGAGGCGTGTAAGGCATCCGGTCGGTGTTGTATAGGGTTACGCGTGCGTTGTTCGATAGGTCAACTAAGACGTCGAAGGCATAAAAGATATTAAAGAATTATCTGTCGACATCAAAATCGTCAGCGGGCAGCAGGATTTGTGGGGTGGTTTGTGATGATGAGTTTAGGCAAGCGAGAGGGTGAATGGTGGAGGGTGACGGGGGATAGGGTAGACACGGCGAACAGTGACTCTGGTTGTCTGGTACTCACAGAGGGAATTAGAATATCTCGTCCGGGGCGCGCGTCTTTGCCAAGACTGTGCTTTTATTTGATAGCACTAGATAGGTAGGCAGGGAAGTGAGACCGGAAATGACGACTAGTCAAAGCCGCAACGGATCTCGACAGGAACACACAGCTATCACGAGTGAAGTGACTGTGACTGTGACTGTGTATGTTATGTGTGTGTGGGTGTGTTTGTGAAGCGGCGTAGGAGGAAGTGTCGACAGCGTTGCAGGAACTGTCGAGCACAATACGGAGGCGGCGGCAACTCTCGAGCGGTGTCGGAGGAATGTTCCTGCTGCACGAACTATGTTATCGTGGCGGTGATGGGTGTGTATTGAGTGTGTATGTGTGTGCTCTCGAGAGGCAAGCAGTATGCCAAAGGAGTCTCTCGTGTCTCGCCTTTTTCGACGACCTTGCAGGATGGAGGGCAGAGGGTCGGAATTAGAGGAGTTGATTGAAAGGGAGAAGAGGAGGAGGAGGAAGAGGAAGAAGTAGGGCAGGCTCGGACCTGTGTGAGGATTTATGGGAGAGGGGGGGGAGAAGAGGTAATAGGTGAGGAGGAGAGAGAGAGTGTGTGTGAGAGTGAGAGTGAGAGAGCGGGTGGAGAGAGGAGAGGAGAGGAGAAAAAGCTGGTTGAGGCGATGGGACGGAAGATGAATTGGGGAAAGATGGGATGGGGGATTATTTTGGGGGGAGGGGGGGGGAAAGAGAGAGAGAAGAAGAAGATGGGTTGAGAGGAGGGTTTGGGATGGTTCTCGGGTTCGTAGGGGAAAATGGATGATAATAATGGATGGATGGGGACGGTGGAGGTTTGGTCGATGGCTTCTCTTCACCACGGGCTTCATCGGTTTCGTCGCTTGATGGCTCGCATCGATTTCCACTCGGAAGGCGGCCAGGGATTCTGGGAGTTTTGGGACTTTTTCTCTTTGGGGGGGGGAGAGTTTGACTGTCAAAAAGTGGATATTGAAGGGAGGGGGGGTTGATGAAGAGGCGGCCTGTGCACAACAAGACTAGCAGTTTAAGTCGCTTGTATTATTCTACTAGTTGCTTGGGAGGAGGAGGAGGAGAGAGAGAGATAGGGCCCGCCACCCATCCAATTCATTCACAGTCATGATTGATGGATTGATTTCAACACTCCATCAACGTATCAATGTATCGACACAATTGATTGATATTGGCCATCGCGCGGTCCGCACGCAAACAACAAAAACTCCTGCTCATTCATACATGTCCGAGCACGAGAAGAGAGAGAGAGAGGATGTGTGTGTGTAGGTGGGCTGAGTGTAGTGATGGCGCCATGTCCCTCCCGTGTTCCGGGCAGTAATAAGAGTACCAGAGTGATTAGTGTGTCGCAGGCAGGCAGGCAAGTTGACGAGGACGAGGACGAGGATTGCGATAATGTAGGTTCTGTTCGGTCTGTAACCAAGTATTGTATGTAGAGTAGTAGCCAGTTATCGAGATGGATGATGATGGATCGACCCCCAACAGACCGGGGGGGCAGCCTCGCTACTGTACGTGGCCCCGCCGCCGCCGCATCTAGCGAAAGCCGAGAGAGTGAGAGAGGGGCTCTCTCACTCTCTCGCTATCTCTACACACACACACACACACACACACACACACACACATATTATCTACAACAAGGACCAGCTATGGACAAGGATATGGACAGGGACAAGGACAGAGACAGGGATAGGGATAGGGACAGGGACAGGGTGTAGAAGCATCGGCCTAGAGATGCGCGACAGACAGGCAGGCGATAGTGAGAGCTCGAACAGATATTATGCCAGTAATCCATTCACTACTACTCCAGACTCCACCTCCAGAACTCCATATAATACAGTAGATGGGCCCGTCTCCAACAATGATTGACAGTCTCCACGCACACACGACAGAGGAGAGAGCCACTTTTCTTCGCGTCCCGACGACATGATACAATACTAACTATCTACTGCTCGGGGCATTCATTTTCCCCAGCACCGAGACCAGCACACACTCGGATTGCCAATTACAATATATATATATATATATATTGTATGGGAGAAAGTCGCCGCAGGAAGACGGATTTGGGCAGTATATGTTATGTCAGTAGAGCGAGAGTGAATGTCAGTAATGATTTATCTGGGTGTTGTGTATTGGGATGCAAAAGGCGGTTGATTGATCGCTGCACAACATTCGTCTTGGCCACCGAACGCCGGCCCAGCAAGCAAGCCACACACGCCTTTTCTGGCGGGGGCACGGGCCAGCACCAACAGCCGGCTGCACCGTGCAGCGTCCAGCGTTAATTAGTCAGACGCACAGAAGTTCTCGTTGATCAATTATTAGGTGACGACGGCACTGACTGTTAATTGTCAGAAGTAATGATTGTTGTCGTCAACAAGACTACTACTGTACTGTAGCCCATCATCGTCGGCTGGCGTCTGCGCGTGTTGCCTCGTCGTCGTTGTCGCTGCTTGCTTACTTACTTCAGCTTGCCGCCGCCGGCTTCCAACTTCTTACTTCAATAATACAGCCTGGAGAGCCTGACAAGCAGCAACATGATGTCACCCAGTGCGCGTTGTGTAGGCTGCTTGAATACAGTACAGTACAGTACACTCATCAGTACACTACCAGTGGTAATTAGGCTGATAAGGTAAGCAAGCCATTCTTAGTACGCCGCTCTCCTCTCTCCTCTCTCCTACCAAAGCTTGCCAGCCTCCTTGAAAGTCAGTCTGCCCACTCTCTCTCTCTCTCTCAGCCACAAGTAAAGGAACCACTGTCCACCCCGTCTTTCAGGAGAGACGTGGACTGTGGGAGCGTAGGTAGGTAGACAAGCAGGTAGTGCAAACCATGGCAGACCGTACTCTGTGTAATAGACCCCCCCTCCCATGTGCAGAGAGAGAGTGCAGAGAGAGAGAGAGAGAGTGCAGCTATTCCCGGGACGTGGGGCCCACCCAAAAAAGTCAAAACGGCCTTGTCTTGGGTCGTGTTTTGCGCCTGTGGGCTGTGGCAAAGCCCCCGTCCGTCTTGACTCTGACTACTACTAATACTACTATTACCACTACTACCACTTACCACTCAATCTCGACAAAAAGGCGGTCTGCTCCTCCCCTTCTCTCACTGGCCAATTCATTCATTCATTCCTCGTCTCCTCCTCCCTCCCTTGGCCGGCCTTGAAACGCATGTCATTGTCGTTTGATGATGATGATGATGATGCTGATGATGCCGATGTTGGTGCTGGTGCTGGTGCTGATGCTGATGGTGCTGGCTGGTTGATCGTTCCATACTGTAATTACTGCTAATTACTGCCACTCCGACTATTACGTGACATGCTCAGCATCATGAACAACAACTTACCAACTGCAAGGTCGCCGTGTGTCTTCTCTGTTCCTGCATGCACATCACTTCACTTGAAACGTCCTGTCAACGTCCTGTTGATGCTTGAGCAAGCAATGGGGAACAAAGGCCTGCTCTGCATCTTCTGCCGTCTCTGCGCGCGCCACTAATTAATCCATTAACCCTTCCCTCTCTCTCTCTCTCACGTAACGAGTCCTCTCCTCCTCCTCCTCCTCCTCCTCCTCCTCCTCCTCCTCCTCATCTTCCTCTCTGCCCCGCGCGCGCGCCCGTCCTCGTCAGTCGATTGGCCGACAATCTTGCATTCTGCATTCTGCATCGTACACTTTCTTCTTTCCCCGCATTCCTGCATGTCTGCCTGTCTGCCTGTCTGCATTGTCCGCAAGATCCGACCGACAGAAGAAAGACTCGTGCCGGTAGATGGCCACCATCATCTGCCCACTCCATCATCTCGTCTTGCCGCCTAGAAAAGTCTGCGCCCGCCCATCTTTTGCCCGTCACCTAATTCTTAGTTCAAACGAAAGCGGAGGCCGCCGATCGTGCCGTCTGGCGCTGGCGTGCACTACCTGTCCTGTATGTATACAGATTGATACTTGCACAAATCTAGTATCATTATTCGCATCTCTCGACATAAACATGTCTATCAATTGGACACTGAAACACGCATCTAGATGTGTATATATATTTATATACATATCCGCCGGTGGAGCAGGCAGTGGGATGATGGATGGATGGATTGGATGGGATGTGTGTGTGTGCGTGCGTGCATTGGCGAAAAACGGCCGACCGGGACAGCCATGTGCGCCGTGCTCGCTCGCCGATGAGGATGGATGTGAGGCGCAGAGAAGAAGTTTTTGAAAAAGGATGCTGCATGCCATGCAATGCAAGCGAATGCAAGCGAATGCAAGCAAATGCAATGCACCCCGGTCCTGCGAATTGAGATTTCGCCCAATTTTGGTGCTGCTGCTGCCCCGGGTGCTCTGTGCTCGGTGCTCGGTGCTCAGTGCTCAGTGCGCAGTGCGTGCGTGGGTTCCATCCAAGAAAGATCAGCGATCAGACAGTGGCGGCGCCGACGATCTTCCACGATGCTTTTCCAACGGCGCGGTGTGTGGTGTGCTTGTGGTGTGCTTGTGTGGTTGTGTGGTTGTGGTGTCGTGTTTGGTGTAACCGTCTTCTTCTTGCTATATCATCACACTCCTGCGTACCACTCTTCCATCCGTCCATCCATCCATCCTCCATCAAAGCACGCCACCCGTGTGTATGTCTGAAGCAGAATGTCAGTCCATCATCATCATCATCATCATCGGCTTGCCTGCTGCTGCTGCTGCTGCTTATCACCACCACCACTCTTATCTCTACGCTTACGCACCCGTCATGCAGCCGCCGTCCTGCCTCCGTGAACGGCCTTTGTCTGCTCTCTCTCTCTCTCTCTCTCTGCCTGCACACTTGCAATAATAGCGGTTGGTGTTGCGAGAGAGCAGAGTACATTCATGGCAGCTTTCCATCTCTACCTAATTAATCAATTAGCTGCCCTTGTCTTGTGTGCCGCGGAAATCCGAATTTGCTTTCCACTTTGGAGCCTTTGTACGAGATGGACTGCTGCTCGTCGCTCTCGCACATATTCCACTCCCCCTTCGTATTCACCCTTTTCCTCGGGTCTTGCCCATCCTTCTCTCCCTTCACTTGATTACAGTAAGTACTACATGTCTGCTATCTATGCTATACCGGACCCAACTCTCCAACCAGATAGAGGCACGCCGCTTGCCATAAATCATCACGCCAGCATCATCCCACCGTCGCGGGTCGCCCGCCGAACATGCTTGATCGTTGCGGCGTCCCGCTGCTGCTGCTGTTGCTCGTGTCATGGGCCTTCCCTTCGCCCTCACCGCTCTGTTGGCCGCCATCCAAACTCCCTTCTCCTCCCCCAACACCCGCTCTCCCGTGAAGGCTGAGGCAGACAGATTGCAGGAGAGGAGCAAGCTACTACCCTTGTAATCCATTATCCTGCAGAGTCGCCTCGATGTTTGCCTCGCTCGAGACTCGACGCGACGTCGTCCGCGGTCAGTCAGTCAGCCAAGTGACGCGGTGCCCTACTACTACTCCATTAATTACCAATCCTCCCATCAATAGGCATCATCCCAGACAGACAGACAGTCGTCGGTCGTCGTCAACACGCTAAACACACACAACACCTCTCAGGAACCTATAGCCTGCCCCGTGTGCCAGTCTGCGACTCTGCGACTCTGCGTGCGTGCCAGAGCCGCACTGCAATCGCGAATCGCGAATCGCGAATCGTAGTCTTGGCAAACATCCATCCATCCATGCCTAACTATTACCGTAACTCTCTCCCCTGACTCGTCTTCATCACCCGGGGAAGAGAAAGCAGGGGGACTTCCCTGCTATAATAATCGATTCTACGGCTCTCTCTCTCTCTCTTTTCCGTGTGCTTCAAACTCCAACAAACTCTCATGATGCACTTGTCCGCTTATTAATTGTGGTTTTGTTTGTTCGATGATTGATGCGCGCTACTTTACTTACTTACTTACTTACTTACTACTGTACTGCATACTACTTTACTTACTTACTTACTTACTTACTACTGTACTGCATACTAATTATACCTGTACATCCATTCAATACGTAACTACTACTTTGCCCAGGAACTTGGAAGACGACGCGCACTGGCCTCGCCGTTTCCTGCCCTATTCGCCGTTCTTGAATGCCGTCATTGCCCCATGCTCTTTCTTGTTTCTTGTCTTGTCTTCTCTTGTCTTGTCTTGCCTTGTCTTGTCTCACCTCACCCCATCTCATCTCATCTCATCTCATCTCAGCATGGCATACATAGCATGGCATAGCATACCTCAGATCCCACCATGTTTCGCCCTCCTGCTGATCGTCGATCTGCCGCCGTCGTCCTGCGATGTGCTGTGCTGTGTGCTGCCGATGCGCCCATGTACCCCTGCCCTGCCACGCGCTGCGACGCCCGGGATGTCCGGAGCTTTTTTTTTTGTTGGCCTTGAAATGTCCTGGCGAATACAGAATTTGTTGGTCTTGACACTTTGGCTTCGTCGATGCGAGAGGCGTGCTTGATTCACCGCTTGCAAGCAAGTAATGATTGATGGTGTGGACTACTACTACTACTACTACTACTACTACTACTACTACTACTACTACTACTACTACTACTACTACTACTATTTTGTTGTCGTTGTTGTTATTTCATTCTTTTTATCATCGTCGTCCTCTCCTTCCTCTCCTTCCTCTCCTTCCTCTCCTTCCTCTCCTTCCTCTCCTTCCTCTCCTTCCTCTCCTATCCCTCCTCTCTTCTGTCCCTACTCTCTTCTTTGAATTATACATCACATGCAAAACACTCGTTATATATATATACGTCATTGACCCTCTCTGGTCTTCTATCTCCTCTCCATCATCGATCCTCTTGCGTCCTGCGTGTTCTGCGTGTTCTGTACTTGACTCTGTGTCTCTATTGTAGGGCTATATATGTGGATGGATATGGATATACAGCCGTGTCTACTACCGCTGTGTGTACGTCGAGTGATGTGTGCGTTTAGCTCGTCCGTCGAGCCTTGATTCTCATCCATCTCAAGTCTCTCCTTATCTCCTTTTCGTCAGGTCATCTACCTTGTTTCGAAGGGTTGGTTTGCTGGGGAGGGCGAGTGTTCGCTGCTCTTGTACACGTGGGTACGTGTACGGCCTGGAGGAGCACATGGCATGGGTGACGTACCTCCCTGGTCAGCTACAGCTGCTGTAGCTGTGGCTTCTCTACCTAAGTAGGCTACGGATAAATGGATAGATATGTAGGGGTAGCTGTAGCTGTATATAGCTGTACGCATAGTCCGTAGAGGTACCTAGGGCAGGTAGCTACAGTCGTAATTATGCATATGTAGTATTGACTTGTTGTATCATATATACCCGTAAACACATAGAGCTATAGAGTATAGACGAATAGAATTACATACAACGAGAAGGATATAGGTTATACCTCTACGGAAAATTATAAAAATTATATATGGAGATATATATAAGTTATACATATACAGCGGTACACTCTGCCTGCATGCTCGCTCTTCTCTCTTCCTCTCGCTTTCCCGCTCTTCGTCCAGGCACAACTGTAGAAAGAGTATATAGACACAAACACCACCTCCCATGCCCACTCCCTGTCTATCTATAGCAAAAATTGCAACTACCAGATATCAGCCTACCAGCTACCGAGGCTGTAAGTAAGCCTCTACCTTTTCTAGCCATCTGACACCTCGCCTGCTGTAGAATATCGTGACAGATTCACCTCCTTTCTTCCTCTGGCCTCTGAGGCGGGTATGTGGACGGGGTAAAGTGAAGTGAAGGGAGGTAGTGCATTTGTGCATTCTCGTCCTCGTGGCCTCGCCCGTACGTTGTCCTGTCCCGAGACATCAACGACTCCAAAATACAGGACTATAGTATCCTCAAACACCACCACATTCATTCCCATCATCCTAATACTAAACAGCCAAACAACCAAATAGCCAAAACCCCCATGAGCAACCCAACGCCAGACATCCACCGCCGAAGCAGCATCTCCACAGCCCTGACTAATTCCCCTACTTCCCCCCTGAAACACACACCCTCTTTTCCCTCTCTTTGCCTCCCTCTCTCTCTCCCTCTCTCTCTCTCTCTCCCTCTCTCTCTCTCTCTCTCTCTCTCCCAAAACCACAGCATCCACCCTCACCCTCTATCCCCAAGCCACAGCATCACCCC